>NC_053494.1:70280876-70621591 GCF_905171775.1 Rana temporaria
GGCTAACTTTATTGTTTTGTTATTTTTTAACCACTTCAGCCCCGGACCATATTGCTGGTCAATGACCGGGCCACTTTTTGCGATTCAGCACTGCGTTGCTTTAACTGACAATTGCGCAGTCGTGCGACGTGGCTCCCAAACAAAATTGGCGTCCTTTTTTTCCCACAAATAGAGCTTTCTTTTGGTGGTATTTGATCAAATCTGCGTTTTTTATGTTTTGCGCTATAAACAAAAATATAGCGACAATTTTGAAACAAAATGAATATTTTTTTTTACTTTTTGCTATAATAAATATCCCCAAAAATATATATAAAAAAAAAACAAATTCCTCAGTTTAGGCAGATACGTATTCTTCTACATAATTTTTGTAAAAAAATATCGCCATAAGCGTTTATTGATTGGTTTGCGCAAAAGTTATAGCGTCTACAAAATATGGGATAGTTTTATGGCATTTTTATGATTTTTTTTTTACTAGTAATGGCGACTATCAGTGATTTTTATCGGTACTGCGACCTTATGGCAGACACATCGGACACTTTTGACACATTTTTGGGACCATTGGCATTTTTATAGCGATCAGTGCTGGCAGGGAAGGGGTTAACACTAGGGGGCGAGGAAGGGGTTAATTATGTTCCCTGTGTGTGTTCCCTGACTTGGGAAAATGACTGATCGCTGTTCATACATTGTATGAACTGACGATCAGGCATTTCTCCCCCTGACAGGACAGAGCTCTCGGTTCTCGCTCTGTAATGAACGATCGCGGGTGCCCGGCGGTGAGTGCGCCCGCCGAGCACCCGCGTTGGGACCAGGGGTGAGCGGGGGACGCTGACCATAAAGGGGAACTCCGCACCAAATAAAAAAAAACGGCGTGGGTTCCCCTTCAGGAGCATATCAGGCCCTTAGGCCCTTAGGTTTGGTATGGATTGTAAGGGGGAACACCTACGCCAAAAAAATGGCGTGGGGGTTCCCCCCAGATCCATACCAAACCCTTATCCGAGCATGCCACCTGGCCGGACAGGAATGGGGGTGGGGACGAGCGAGCGCCCCCCCCTCCTGAGCTTTTCCCAGACCGCATGCCCTCAACATGGGGGAGTGTGTGCTTTGGGGCAGGGGGGGCACTGTGCCCCCCACCCCAAAGCACTCTTGTCCCCATGTCGATGGGGACAAGGGCCTCTTCCCGACAACCCTGGCCGTTGGTTGTCTGGGGCTGAGGGCGGGGGGTTTAACAGAATCTGGGAGCCCCCTTTAATAAGGTGGCCTACGGTTCCCGGCCCCCAACCTATGAGTATGGGGTACATCGTACCCCTACCCATTCACCTGGGGAAAAAATGTTAAGTTAAAAAAACATACTACACAGGTTTTGAAGTAATTTATTAGTCAGCTGGGGAGTCTTCTGCCGAGCCCCCTCCCCCTTTAAGCTCTTTTACATGGGGGGGGTAGGCCCGGTCTTTGCTGTTTTCTGCCGGGGGGAGCCGAAATTCACCGCCGCCTTCTGCCGGGGCCCCCTTCCCCTTTAAGCTCTTTAACATTGGGGGGGTGCTCCCGGTCTTCTCCGCTGTTTTCTGCCGGACTTCACCGCCGCCTTCTGCCGGGGCCCCCCTCTCCCTTTAAGCTCTTTTACATTGGGGGGTGCACCCGGTCTTCTCCGCTGTTTTCTGCCAGGGGGGAACCGGACTTCACGCTATCTAATGCCGGGGCCCCCTCCCCCTTTCTTCTTTAGGCTCTTTTACAAAGGGGGGTAGGCCCGGTCTTCTCCGCTGTCTTCGGCGGGGGGGCGGTCTTCTCTGTTCCCTCTTCTGTCGGGCCCGGTCTTCTCCGATGTCTTCTGCAGGGGGGGCTGCGGTCTTATTTGTTCCCTCTTTTGCCAGGCCCGGTCTTCTCCGCTGTCTTCTGCGGGGGGTGGCGGTCTTCTCTGTTCCCTCTTCTGCCGGGCCTGGTCTTCCTCGCTGTCTTCTGCGGGGGGGGGCGGCGGTCTTCTCTGTTCCCTCTTCTGCCGGGCCCGGTCTTCTCCGCTGTCTTCTCTGTTCCCTCTTCTGCCTGGCTCCACCGCGGGGGGCGGGTCTTCTCTGCTGTCTTGTTCCGTCTTCTCTTCCAGCAATGTTGACACGAAGAGCTCTCCCACTGTAATGCCATCTGAGCGTTGCGCAATGACTTAAATAGGCATGGGGGGTGGTCACCCGGCGACTCCACCCTTTGTTACATCACATTCCCGGGGCATGATGGGAATGTGATGTAACAAAGGGTGGGATTGTCAGTTGCTGTTACCCAGTGACCAGGCCCCATGCCTATATAAGTCGTTGCACAATGCTCAGATGGCATTACAGCGGGAGAGCTTGTCGTGTCAACATCGCTGGAAGAGAAGACGGAACAAGACAGCGGAGAAGACCCGGCCCCCACGGTGGAGCCCAGCAGAAGAGGGAACAGAGAAGACAGCGGAGAAGCCCGGGCCCAGCAGAAGAGGAAACAGAGAAGACCGCCGCCCCCCCTCAGAAGACAGCAGAGAAGACTGGGCCCGGCAGAAGAGGGAACAGAGAAGACTGCCGCCCTTCCCCCTGCAGAAGACAGCAGAGAAGACCGGCCCGGCAGAAAAGGGAACAGAGAAGGATGCCGCCCCCCCCCCGAATGAGACAGCGGAGAAGACCGGGCCTACACCCTTTGTAAAAGAGCTTAAAGAAGAAAGGGGGGCCGGAAGAATACCCCCCCAGCTGACTAATAAATGACTTCAAAAATCTGTGTAGTGTGGTTTTTTAACTTTACATTTTCCCCCCAGGTGAATGGGTAGGGGGGCGGAATCTGGGGGCCACCTTATTAAAGGGGCTCCCAGATTCCGATAAGCAGACCCCGACAACCAATGGCCAATGGCCAGGGTTGTCGGGAAGAGGCCCTTGTCCCCATCAACATTGGGACAAGAGTGCTATGGGGTGGGGGGCGCAGTGCCCCCTACCCCAAAGCACACAATCCCCCATGTTGAGGGCATGCGGCTTGGTACGGCTCAGGAGGGGGGGCGCTCGCTCGTCCCCACCCCCATTTCCTGTCCGGCCAGGTGGCGTGCTCAGATAAGGGTTTGGTATGGATCTTGTGGGAACCCCCCCGCCGTTTTTTCGGCGTAGGCTTTCCCCCTTACGATCCAGACCAAACCTAAGGGCCTGATGTGCTCCTGGAGGGGAACCCAGGCCGTTTTTTAAAAATTTGGCGTGGAGTTCCCCTTCATGGACAGCATAAGCTGAAAACGATTTGGGCATTCACGTGCGCCGCTTCAAGCCATGCAAAGGCAGCTATGCCGCTTGATATTTACAAATATTTTGCTGGCGTAGTGAAGCGGCGTGTGCGTAAGTGGCTGAATTTGCCTCTCGCGCATGCGCAGTACACAAATAAACCTACTTGCCAGCGTAGCCGCTCGTTTTCACAAAAATCACTTTCACTTTCAATTCGGCCTGTAAATGTTAAACAAACACATGTCACTACACTTCCCCACATCACCCCACATCCCTCCCCTAATAAACTCTCTCAATAACACCTTAATTTTACATTTCTAAATGCCGTGCGCCAGGTCCATAGAGGCGCACCATGAGCCCCCTCCTGGGCACACTCGGCATTATAGTAAATAAGGAATTGTGCGCATTCCTTTAGTAAATCTCAAAACAGCTGTTGCTCCAGCCTTTGCTCCATGAATCATGGAGCAAAAGCTTGGTAAATCAGCCCCATTGTGTTCCCCATATGATGTTCATTGAAGTGACATGCCACACTTGTGTCATGATGTTTAATGGTGTCATATATGTGATCTTTCAGGCCTCGTACACACGACCGAGTTTCTCGGCAAAAAACAGCAAAAAAATTGCTGGGATTTTTTTTTGCCGAGGAAACCGGTCGTGTGTACATTTTTCGACGAGGAAACTGTCGAGGATCCCGTCAAGCCAAAAAGAGAGCATGTCTTCTTTTTCCTCGACGGGAATGGAGAAACTTGCCTTGTCGAGTTCCTCGACAGCCTAACAAGGAACTCGATGAGGAAAATGATGTGTTTCGCCAGTCGAGTTCCTCGGTCGTGTGTACGAGGCTTCAGACGGTCACGTTACCACCTGGTTGTTCACCCAACATACTGGACATTACATATAGCACAAGTGATGAGGTAGCTTATATTGTATTACAATTATTAAAAGATTTTACACCATACTCTCTTTTACTTGCGCTAGATCTAAACTTATCACCCTCAATGATTCTCTGGCGACACAGACAATCATTTGCACCACATTTAACGTTGTCTCTAAAACAATCTGGGATGTTTGCAGTCCTAAAAAATATTTGTGGGGCGATTCGGTTTGTTGCTTCACTTGAAACAGGTGGGGGAGATGATTGGGGAGAAGAGAAGTGTGCTCTGTGATCCTCATCTGTCCCCACCTATCTACTGTGGGTGGTTGTTGGCACCCAGTTTAGTTTTTTTTGAGACCTGCAGAGTCCTGCCAAGCTCTGTCACTGAGCTGCTAGCTATGTAGCTAATCTTATCTAATTGCCTGTGAGCAGCTATATGCAAGCTGTGCAAGTCTCTGCTACTGAGTAGTTAATTTTCATTGCCTGTGAGTTGCTACATGTACATATCAGCTGTGCAAAATATTGTTGTCTCTCACTGCCTGCTTGCTGGTAGGCTAGTGTGGCCGTGCATAGCTCTGCATTGATGCTGTATGCATCTATTATGTCCCACTGAACCCTGCTGTATCACTTTCTTATCTCAATTCTGAACTATTATTGAAAGTATCATTTGCTAAGAACATTTCAATGAACTACCTGGATCCTTTAATGTGTATTTGAGCAATTCTGCATTTTGATTACTTCACATTTATCCTCTGTCTTGTGCAGAGTTATTCTAGGCTGTTTAGTCGCCATTAAAGGGGTTGTAAAGGAAAACATTTTTTTCCCTAAATAGCTTCCTTTACCTTAGTGCAGTCCTCCTTCACTTACCTCATCCTTCAATTTTGCTTTTAAATGTCCTTATTTCTTCTAAAAAATGCTCACTTCCTGTTCTTCTGTCTGTAACTCACCCAGGGGTCAAGTCCTGGGGAAAAAAATGTGGGAACTCCCAACCAAGATCCACTCCCCCACCAAAAAAAATAAAAATTATACGCTCATATGCATAATTTCTAAACCGCATGTTTTTTTTCTCTCGATCCACTGTACCTTAGTAATCCTTTATGTTACTGGCCGCTTCCTGTATATGGATTCATCAGGTAGTGTTCGGGTATTCCGTCACTTCCTAGATGCCGCAATGTCTCCTGGGAACAAAAGCTCCCAGGAGACATTGCGTTATCGAGGAAGTGACAGAATACCTGCACACTACCTGATGACTCCATATACAGGAAGCGGCCAGTAACATAAAGGATTACTAAGGTTCGCTTGCCCCTGACAGTGACTCGAGCTGGAGTGGCTCGGGCGGCTCGGCTGCTCTCGACTGCTCTAGTCCTGCAAAGGGAACTGAGTTCCTGCTGTGAAAAAAGTGCAGGAACTCCATTCCCACGCGTTCCCGCAGCACTTGAGTCCTGAACTCACCACCGTAATGCAAGGCTTTCTTCCTGGTGTAGAGAAAGCCTCTTAAGGGAGAAGGGGGCGAGCAGGAGTGTCAGGACGCCCACTAACAGACAGCTCCTTACTCAATCTGCAAAGTAGAGACTCGAGTGTCCTGACTTGCCTGCTCGCCCCCACCCCCCTTAACCACTTCGTTACCGGGCCTATTTTGGCACTTCTCTCCCTTATGTCACAATTTTTTTGCTAGAAAATTAATCAGAACCCCCAAACATTATATATATTTTTTTAGCAGACACCATAGTGAATAAAATGGCAGTCATTGCAACTTTTTTTCTTACACGGTATTTGCGCAATAATTTTTCAAACGCCTTTTTTTTAGGGAAAAAAACAGTTTCCTGAGTTAAAAAATAACAAACCAGTAAAGTTATCCCATTTTTTTGTATAATGTGAAAGATTATGTTACGCCGAGTAAATAGATACCTAACATGTCACGCTTTAAATTGCACCCACATGTGAGGTATCATCACGTGCGTTAGAGCGTGTGCAACAATTCTAGCACACCTCCTCTGTAACTCAAAAATAGTAACCTGTAAAAAAAATTAAAGCGTCGCCTATGGAGATTTTTAAGTACCGAAGTTTGGCGCCATTCGGTACTTAAAAATCTCCATAGGCGACGCTTTAATTTTTTTTACAGGTTACTATTTTTGAGTTACAGAGGAGGTCTAGTGCTAGAATTGTTGCACACGCTCTAACGCACGCGATGATATCTCACATGTGGGATTTGAACGGTGTTTACATATGTGGGCGGGACTTGCATGCGCGTTCGCTTCTGCACGCGAGCGACCGGGACAGGGGCGTTTTAATTTATTTTTTATTATTTTTTTATTTTTTTTACTTAATTTTTTTATTTTTACACTTTTTTTTACATTTTTTTTGATCACTTTTATTCCTATTACAAGGAATGTAAACATCCATTGTAATAAGAATCACTGTGACAGGTCCTCTTTATGGAGAGATGTGGGGTCAATAAGACCCCACATCTCTCCTACAGGCTTACAAGCATGAAATCGGTGAAAAAAATCACAGATTACATGACGACAGCCGCGATAGCGGCTTTGTTTACTTTCGGGTACCGGGCGTGACGTCATAACGTCGTGCCCGGTCCTCCGACGGTCATAGAGATGACTGTGACCATCTGGTCACCAGTCATCTCTATGGTTCACCAATGAGCGCTGGCCGATTCGCTCTCTGGGCCCCCGATGGCACGGGAGAGCCCTGAGAAGCACCGGATGGCGGCGGGAGGGGGGGGATGTACCCTCCCGCTGCCTAGAAGAACGATCGAGCGGTGGAACCGCCGCTTTGATCGTTCTTCTGGTGCACAGAATCGCCGGCTGAAGATGGCGATATCTGAATGATGCCTGCAGCTGCAGGCATCATTCAGGTATCACCGCACAAAGCCGAGGATGTCCCAGGACGTCCTCCCGGTCTCAAGTGGTTAAGAGGCTTTCTCCACACCAGGAATAAAGCCTCGCATTACGGTGGTGAGTTACAGACAGAAGAACAGGAAGTGAGCTTTTCTCAGAAGAAATAAGGACATTTAAAAGCAAAATTGAAGGATGAGGTAAGTGAAGGAGGACTGTAAAGGAAGCTATTTAGGAAAAAAAAATGTTTTCTTTACAACCCCTTTAAGTACTGAAATCTGCTTATTCTGTTGTGTGCACCTGCTGAATCTTGCTTAACCACTTAAGACCTGGACCAAAATGCAGCTAAAGGACCTTGCCCCTTTTTGCGATTCGGCACTGCGTCGCTTTAACTGACAATTGCGCGGTCGTGCAACGTGGCTCCCAAACAAAATTGGCGTCCTTTTTTTTCCACAAATAGAGATTTCTTTTGGTGGTATTTGATCACCTCTGCGGTTTTTATTTTTTGCGCTATAAACAAAAATAGAGCGACAATTTTG
The DNA here is from genome assembly GCF_905171775.1 of Rana temporaria. Classification (NCBI taxonomy): domain Eukaryota; kingdom Metazoa; phylum Chordata; class Amphibia; order Anura; family Ranidae; genus Rana; species Rana temporaria. Next base: position 70,288,351 of record NC_053494.1, read on the forward strand.
AAAAAAATTCAATATTTTTTACTTTTTTCTATAATAAATATCCCCCAAAAATATATAAAAACAACATTTTTTGCTCAGTTTAGGCCGTATCGTATTCTTCTACCTATTTTTGGTAAAAAAATCGCAATAAGCGTTTATCGGTTGGTTTGCACAAAATGTATAGCGTTTACAAAATAGGGGATAGTTTTATTGCATTTTTATAAATTATTTATTTTTTACTACTAATGGCGGCGATCAGCGATTTTTTTTGTGACTGCGAAATTATGGCGGACACTTTGGACAATTTTGACACATTTTTGGGACCATTGTCATTTTCACAGCAAAAAATGCATTTAAAATGCATTGTTTATTGTGAAAATGACCATTGCAGTTTGGGAGTTAACCACAGGGGGCGCTGATGGGGTTATGTGTGACCTGAAGTGTGTTTACAACTGTAGGGGTGTGTGGCTGTAGGTGTGACGTCATCAATTGTGTCCCCCTATAAAAGGGATGACATGATCGATGCTGCCGCCACAGTGAAGAACGGGGAAGCCGTGTTTACACACGGCTCTCCCCATTCTTCAGCTCCGGGGACCGATCGCAGGACTCGCGGTCCCGGAGCTTCGGATCAGGTCGTGGGAGCGACCCCACGGCTGGGCTTAAAGGACAACGTACATATACGTTGATGTGCCCAGCCGTGCCATTCTGCCGATGTATATCGGCATGAAGGGGTCCTTAAGTGGTTAATACACCTGTAGCGCCGAGCTATGTTAAATTTAGGGGGAGAATTCAGAGAGATAGTTGGCTCTGAATTCATTTGATTGTTTAAATTTGGGTCTCTGCTCTAGCTTGGCTGTACTGTGGGCTAACCTTTCGTTCAGAGACTCAGATCACCCTTCAGACAGTGGGTGGCAGCAGTGGGGTCAAGTGCTCTGAGTGCCACTCCTTAGTGGCCAGTGAGAGGTTGCATACTGGGGAGGGGTATAAAGGGGAAGACGCTGTTGCCTCGAGGTTCGTCTTCTTCCTCGTGTGGCGCCCACCATTGGGGTAGCAATTCCACGACACCCCCGCATATGGCCCTCCTAGCCAGGGCTGATCCTAGGGTCACAGGCGCCTGGGTGCAGAAATATTTCTGGCACCCCCGCATGGGCGTCATTTTACTAACTCCTCCCCTTTTCAAATGTTTCTATGGCAATGACTCAACCACAGAGATGCTTCCCCACAAAGTCTTCATTAACTGCTTGCCGACCAGCCTCCGCAGTTATACGGCGGCAGGCCGGCTCTGCTGGGCGAGATCACGTGTGCGCCCCCGCTCGCCCCTGATGCCGTCGCGCGTGCCCAGCGGGCGCAATCACCACCGGGAACCCGCGATCGCTCGTTACAGAGCGAGAACCAGGAGCTGTGTGTGTAAACACACAGCTCCCGGTCCTGTCAGGGGGAGAAATGCAATGTATGAACAGCGATCAGTCATTTCCCCAAGTCAGTCCACCCCCCATTCAGTTAGAACACACACAGGGAACATACTTAACCCCTTCCTAGCCCGCTAGTGTTAAACCCTTCCCTGCCAGTGGCATTTTTATAGTAATCAATGCATTTTTATAGCACTGATCGCTATAAAAATGCCAATGGTCCCAAAAATGTGTCAAAAGTGTCCGAAGTGTCCGCCATAATGTCGCAGTACCGATAAAAATCGCTGATCGCAGCCATTACTAGTAAAACAAATATATATATATTAATAAAAATGCCATAAAACTATCCCCTATTTTGTAAACGCTATAACTTTTGCGCAAACCAATCTATAAACGCTTATTGTGATTTTTTTAATAAAAAATATGTAGAAGAATACGTATCGGCCTAAACTGAGGAAATTTTTTTTTTTTATATATATTTTTGGGGGATATTTATTATAGCAAAAAGTAAAAAAATATTCATTTTTTTCAAAATTGTCGCTCTATTTTTGTTTATAGAGCAAAAACAAAAAACCGCAGAGGTGATCAAATACCACCAAAAGAAAGCTCTATTTGTGGGAAAAAAAGGACGCCAATTTTGTTTGGTAACCATGAACGGGGCTGAAGTGGTTAACCTGGGATCCTTACATGATCTCTTAACAATAAACAAAATACAGGAAGAGAAGCAGAGTACTTTATTGGGACCTGGAGAAGGGCCTCTGTGATTGCCACAGAGAGGGCTTCTGTTAGAGGGTCTGTTAGATGTTCGGCACCCCCACCTCTGCAGGCGCCTGGGTGCAATGCACCCTGTGCACCATGCCTAGGATGGGCCCTGCTCCTGGCTCCGGGACCACATTGGCCCGGAGCAACTAATCTGCTGTGTGGACGAAGTGTTTGACTGGGTCCCCAACTTGGAGGGGTCCCGAGCTGTTCGTCCAATTGGAGGAGGCCGGACGATGAGGAGCCTGTCCGGGGGATACCAAGCACAAGGCTGGTGTTCAAGGAGGGGGTCTGTCTATTCATCGGGTTCTACCTGGAATCTGACAGGCTGGCTGTTGGTCGCCTGTCAGTCGCTAACTTGCAAAAGCTACCTGAAGGAGATCCGGGTGCTGAAAGGATTCTGGACCATAATTGTCTCCATTCTTTTGGGAGGGTCTGTGCCAGAGACTTAATCCTAATTCGAGTGACACTCTGGCTGCCAGGCTGGTCAGAGAGGCCTGTCCAGGTGCGTTATACCCACTTCAGGTGGAGTTGCGAAGTAAAGTATTGTTGGAAGTAGGACTGTTTCCCCATATGCAGTTACACCTGGTCTGCTATTTTTCTATTTGCTATCCCTTCACCTTTCAACTGTTTGATTGTTTTTACCCGGCTGGGTAATAAAAGCACAGAAAGACACCTGTCGTGTGGACATTCCCTTTACTACAACTCTCATCAAGTACCCTAGACAGCGGAGATATAGAGGTAACATGCCACCCAAAACAAACCAGAAGCTCCTTCGGGGGTAGTGCTACACGTGGAGGCTCGTCCCGGGATTGGCTGTTACCTCTTACAACGGACTTTGAAAAATTATTCCGCCATTGAGAGCCTAGAATTGTCGAGGTGTTGGACTGTGTTGGTGAAGAAGGGGTTAACTTCAGATACTGCAAGTCTGGGCGCATGTGCATCAGAGTGACGTGTGCCTGCAACGTGCCCAGAAAAGAACTCAACGTGGGAGGAGTTACCCACCCCTGCGTGTGACGTAGGACAAGTTTGGTGCCAAAGGACAGAGTGATTGCCCACCCACGAGAGAGGATTGTGCAACATGTCTGTGCCCCCAGCGCCGTTTGAGAGATTGAGGCCTCCAATGTCCTCAGTGGGAGTCAATCCGATTCCCGTTGCCACCGGAGTCTCCCTGACCAATACCGGAATCCAGGTGGGGACGCGAGGGCAGTTCGTGCTGTTCACCAGTGGCAGCATGGAGGCCCTTGGTTTGTCTTGTCCCCAATGTGCAGAGCTGGCCATCCGGATCATGCATTTTGCAAGAAGTGTGGGGAGTACCTGTTTCAAGTGGAGCAACGAACCAAGTCGCCCCACCAATATCGGGTTGACTGGATTGTCGGTACAGTTACCGCAGAGGAAGTTGTTCCCTGGCCCGCACCTGCTGTTACTACTACTACGGCCACTATGTCGTCGGTCGTCACGCCAATGGTGTCCCTCGAAGTAAGTGACTGTGAGGTTAAAGAAGTTGTGCCTACTACAAAGATGGATGATGCCACCAAAACCCTGTGTATGGCGGTAGTTCCTGCCTGGCTCACTTCAGGAAAGATGGGCCCTGTAAACGTCTCCCACGGCTGTGGTCTAGGCCACCTATGCGCAGACCTGAACCGGACTCCAGGGAGGATGTTGCCCCTGTCGAGGCCAAGGACAAGGTCAGTAAGCCAAATGTCTCACGATCTTGTTTGCCCACGGAGGAGAACCACAGATGCAAAATCGATTCCTCCTTCGACGTGGGTGAAGATCAGTGGTTTGAACTGGAGCTGCCTGAGCTACAGTGGGGCAGGGGGTCCCGTGCTACAAAACCCTGCAATTCTAGAGAACGTTCCCGGGATACCATGCCGTGGGCCGATATCCCGCAATCGGGAAGTTGCAGTACCCAAAGGTCATGATACTCGAGAGACTGTTTAGATCCCAGCCACACTGCCTGCAGTAAAGAGAGCTCCAGATGCCCTTGTTATTACGGGGCTGGGACACCCCCATACGCTACCAAAATTAGCCCGTCTTCAGAGGATCGTCATGAAGAAGGTGGCCTTGGGTTATGCGTGGGAGTTTCCCTATGTGCCCCCAGATCTCATGCAGGAGATCGAATCAAAACGGGAATAATGGTGTGCAGATGCTGTTTGGGACTACTTGAAGGTAGAAAAGCCTTTGATTAGCACTGACTATGCTTTTATAAGTGCTCAACGCCGGCTGGAAGGTTGCCTGGAGGACTGGAGCCATGGCTCGCACATTTTCCATGACAAAGTTGTCATCAAAAGTCCTGGTAAAGTTGATCGGGTCTATTCAATTACCACATTGAATGACCAGGGGGACATCATCACGTTGCCTGACCCCAGGTTTTACGTGTAGGCTCGCACCTATGGTGTTTTTTTTCTCGCTTGAAGAAGTCCTGAACGGGAACTATATTTTCTTTTTCCGTTTCTCCCATCCCAACTTTGCTGTGGTGTGACCGACCCTGGGGGAGGGGGGGTGTTAATGAAAATGTTTAGTTAGTTTAGACTGCTCCTGTGAACTCCATTACTAAGAGATGACTCTTCTTGCCAATATGGTTTACATCCTGGTATAGCAAAATATTAGGAAGGTAAGGGACTTTAAATGAAGCACATGGGAAAAGTGCTTCCATCCCGGGTAATGGTAATAAAAAAAGGGGAAATGTGGGACTTTAAATGAAGCAGCTGACCGATTGGTGTTGGGTACAAAATAAACACATTTTATTTGCAAGGGTGCAAAATAATATGTATCACATGTATGAAGGTGACATGTGCAACTGCACATAGTATCACATGTTTGTGGGTGGCATGTACAACCGCACATAGTAGAAACCAACATTAAAACATGAACATAGTAACAGGTCATAAGCACAAGGTAATGCAATAAAATTGTCAAACGGTATGGATAATATTGTACACATATAGACTGGGCAGCACAGAGCAAACTATTGAGAAATAGATGTAAAATTGTATGAGTCAAGAATTATTGAATATATCTGAATAGAATCGTATTTGGCATAAAGCTACATCCTTGATTCCCGATGCGTTTCGTGTAAAAAACACTTCCTCTGTATCTGTATCTGTAATAAGAGAATAGTATGCAGTCAAATGGTTGACTAAGTATAATCAAAAAAGGACAAAAATGCAGATTCTGGGTACTGGGTACTGGGAACATATGCGAACAATGGTATGCGTGGGAGCTGGACCGAAAAGGCTGTCCGTACAGGAGCTGAGGTGATTAATTGTCCAGTGCGGGGCAGGGCGCACAGGTGTCATTCCCATATCACAGGTTGCCATCTCCATGGTGTAACCAAGTGATTAGTGAGGGTAGTGAGCAGAGCTTTTTTTCTCAGAAAATAGGTGCAGGAACTCAACCACGACCCCGTTCAGATTTAAAAAACAGTAGAAGGGTCTTAAAGGGGCATTAAATACCAGGATTGCATTACATACAGAGTGTAGAGTTCAGGGGGTTACACACAGAGTGCAGAGCTGTCACTTGTAAACACAGAAACCAGACTTCTGTGTTTACAAGTGATTGTGGTGAGCAGGCACCAAAGGGTCTAAACCAAAGGTGGTGGAACTGAGTTCCCCCAAGTTCCCCCTGAAAAAAGCCCTGGTAGTGAGTGAATGTCTGTAATGGGTATATAAATCCATTAGAATGGAGCGACAGGTGTGAAAAAGAAAAAAGGATGAAAAGAAAAGGGGTACTGTTAATGAAACCAGGGGGTGTATAAATGTGATGGTGTAGTGAAAACCAAGAGTAAAAGTGATAGGAGAGTAAAGCTTAGAGGGTGTGATTAGAAGAATCTCAATCACCAAATGTAGTGGATTATAAGTAAGGGACTAGAAGCCTTGTGAGGGAATTCCATGATCTCCAGGTGATGGAAATAATGCAACCTTGCACTGGGATCATGGGCTCCAGACTGGGCCGTGATGAACCCGCCCAGAACTGATGCCGACCAGCCCCGCTGAGTCAGTGTCTATTTAACAAGGGGGAGTGTGTAGCGTGGGCTACTTTCAGAGCCGGTGCTATGTTAAATTTAGGGGGAGAATTCAGAGAGATAGTTGGCTCTAAATTCATTTGATTGTTTAAATTTGGGTCTCTGCTCTAGCTTGGCTTTACTGTGGGTTAACCTTTCATTCGGAAGACTCAGGTCACCCTCTGGACGGTGTGTGGCAGCAGTGGGGTCAAGTGCTCTGAGTGCCACTCCTTAGCGGCCAGTGAGAGGTTGGCAGTTGGCTGGGTAATAAAAGCACAGAAATACATCTGTCGTGTGGACATTCCCTTTACTACAACTCTCCTCAAGTACCCTAGATGGCGGAGATATAGAGGTAACGTGCCACCCAAAACAAACCAGCAGCTCCTTTGGGGGTAGTGCCCCCACCTACTAAATTCTGTTGAGTAGTTTTTTACTTTTCGTAAAAAATAGAAGCATTTTCCAATGTCCTTTCTACCCCAGCCATCACAAAGCTTTTTTTTTAATGCTTATTTTCAAACTACACATCCTTGGCCTCCGTGATTCTGCTTTATCCTAGTTCTGCTTCTACCTACAACACCATCTCCTCTTTTCCTGTTTCTGTTGAGGTACCCCAAGGCTCTGCCCTTGGGTACCTCCTATTCTTGCTCTATACCTCTTCCCTGGGCTAGTTGATAACCTCCTATGATAACCACCTTTACGCCGACGACACCCAGATCTATCTCTCTACTCCTCAACTCACCCCCTCGATCTCCTCCACGGATCTCAAACTTACTAAATGACATATTGATATGGATGTCACTAGGGATGAGCTTTGTGTTCGACTCGAACGTATGTTCGTCTCGAACATCGTTTGTTCGTACGTGCGCCAAATTCGAGTGACGCGCGTCGGCCCATAATTCACTGCGGCATTGCGCGCTGATGATTGGTCATGCATGCACCATGACCCTGCATGCTTGGCCAATCACAGCGCGCACAAAACTAAGAACCATAATTGGCCAAAGCCAGGGTGGCTTTGGCCAATTATGGTTTAGGGGGTTTAGTACACGCTCCACACTATATAAGGACGCCTGTAAGGCGGCCGCGTGTAGTGTGTTCCGGCTTTGTTAAAGAGAAGTCAGTCAGACAGTTAGAGAGAGAAAGATAGATAGAGACACAGGGGTAGATTCAGATAGGTTAGCGGATCTTTAGATCCGCGTAACCTATCTGATTTACATTACACCGCCGCAATTTTGTGAGGCAAGTGCTGTATTCAGAAAGCACTTACCTCAAAACTTGCGGCGGCGTATCGTAAATCCCCCGGCGGAATTCAAATTCCGCGGCTAGGGGAGTGTAGTATTTAAATCAGGCGCGTCCTCGCGCCGATTTAAATGCGCATGCACCGTCCGCAAATTTTTACGGCGTGCATTGCTCCCAGTGATGTTGCTAGGATTTCATTGGTTTCGGCGTGAGCGTAAATTACGTCCATCCGTATCCGCGAATGACTTACGCAAACGACGTAAAAATTCAAAACTCGGCGCGGGAACGACGGCCATACTTAACATAGGATACGCCTCACATAGCAGGGGTAAGTATACGACGGAAAAAGCCGAACGCAAGCGACATAAAAAAAAGCGACGGGCGGGCGTTCGTTTCTGAATCGGCGTAAATTCTCATTAGCATATTCGACGCGTTAAAGACACGGAAGCGCCACCTAGTGGCCGGCCTGGAATTGCAGCCTAAGATCCGACAGTGTAACACAGTTACACCTTGCGGATCTTAGGCATATCTATGCGTAACTGATTCTATGAATCAGTTGCATAGATACGACCGGCCGGCCTTAGAGTTATGACGGCGTATCAGGAGATACGCCGTCATATCTCCTATCTGAATCCGGTGTCTTTTTTACTAGATAGATAGATAGATAGATATATAGAGCAGGAAGGCTAGTGAGTTTAGTTAAATTTACAGTGTGTAGAGAATATATATACATCCTAGCGTTGTACATATATTTATACACTGTATAGCTTAGCTAGAGCAGCTTATTCCTATTGTTAGGCAGTAAATTGTGCTAGATGCACTGCTCTAACGTGTTGTATTGCCTGCAGAGGGCCAGATTCACATAGAGCGGCGCATATTTAAACCGGCGTAGCGCATCTCTGTTACGTTACGCCGGCTCAATTTCCTGACGCAAGCACCGTATCCACAGAGTATTTGCGCCCAAATTTGCGCCAGCCTAACGTAAATTCCGAGGTGTAAGGCGGGGTAATTGAAAGTGGGAAGGAAGTGGGTGTGCTCCATTGAAATGAGCCGTGACCCCATGCAAATGAAGGGCTGACCGGACTGCACATGCGCGCATGATTCTGCACCTCACTGCGCATGCTCAGAACTTGGCCCGGCGCAATCAGTGATATAGGAACTAGGCCCGGCGTACTTAGTGAGATACGCCCTGTGTATAAATAGACCCAGACAAACGCCCTTCCATTGCAAAAGTACATCCATGTGTTTCCCTTCCTGAAGCAAGGTGCTTTTGTTCTGTTGTCTGTGGCTGTGTGTTGGTTTGTGTAGGAGTGTTATAGTAAATATTTATTGGAGTAGGAGATTGTATTAGCTGTCTGTTTTTTCTGAGTGTTTTTTGTGTCTGTTTTTTCTGTGTGTTTTTTGGTGTCTGTATTAGCTGTTAGGGATGAGCTCCGCGTTCGATTCGAACGTATGTTCGAATCGAACATCGGTCGTTCGATCGTTCGTCGAAAATCGAACAAAACGGGTCGTTCGCGCCAAATTCGAATGACACAAAACATCCCATAATTCACTGGGGCGTTGAGCGCTGATGATTGGCCAAGCATGCTGTATGTCCCGCATGCTTGGCCAATCACAGCGCTCAAAAAACGAAGAGCCATAATTGGCCAAAGCCAGGGTGGCTTTGGCCAATTATGGCTCAGGGGGATTAGTACACGCCCCCCACTATAAAAGGCAGCCTGCACGGCTGCCTAGTGTAGTGTGTTGGCGGTTCTAGAGAAGATCAGTCAGTCAGACAGAGAGAGATAGAGAGATAGAGACACAGTGTCTTAACCAGATAGATAGATAGATAGATAGATAGATAGATAGATAGATAGATAGATAGATAGATAGATAGATAGATAGATAGATAGATAGATAGATAGATAGATAGATAGATAGATAGATAGAGTAGGAAGTGTAGTCAGTATAGTTAAAAGTACAGTTTGTAGAGAATATATTCACATCCTTAGGCGTTGTCAATATATTTATAAACTGTACAGCTCAGCTAGTTTATCTATTAGTATCTGTCAGGCAGGAGATTGTTCTACATGCAGCGCTCTAACGTGTTGTATTGCCTGCATTAGGGATTTACTTTAAATATAATTATTCTGTGTTATTTAACGTGTGCTAGTTAATTGCACACACAGACGCATTACCTGTTACTGCACGTGTGCAATTTATTTGCACAGAAGCGCAGTCGCTGTTAATGCAACTGGGCTATTGAATTGCACAGAAACGCAGTCGCTATTACTGCGTGCGTGCTGTTTAATAGCAACTAAAGGCAGTTGGTGTCACTGCGTGCGGGCTGTTAAATCGCATTTGACCGCAGTCGCTATTACTGCGTGCGTGCTGTTTAATAGCAACTAAAGGCAGTTGGTGTCACTGCGTGCTGTTAAATCGCATTTGACCGCAGTCGCTATTACTGCGTGCGTGCTGTTTAATAGCAACTAAAGGCAGTTGGTGTCACTGCGTGCGTGCTGTTAAATCGCATTTGACCGCAGTCGCTATTACTGCGTGCGTGCTGTTTAATAGCAACTAAAGGCAGTTGGTGTCACTGCGTGCGTGCTGTTAAATCGCATTTGACCGCAGTCGCTATTACTGCGTGCGTGCTGTTTAATAGCAACTAAAGGCAGTTGGTGTCACTGCGTGCGTGCTGTTAAATCGCATTTGGCCGCAGTCGCTATTACTGCGTGCGTGCTGTTTAATAGCAACTAAAGGCAGTTGGTGTCACTGCGTGCGTGCTGGTAAATCGCATTTGACCGCAGTCGCTATTACTGCGTGCGTGCAGTTTAATAGCAACTAAAGGCAGTTGGTGTCACTGCGTGCGTGCTGTTAAATCGCATTTGACCGCAGTCGCTATTACTGCGTGCGTGCTGTTTAATAGCAACTAAAGGCAGTTGGTGTCACTGCGTGCGTGCTGTTAAATCGCATTTGGCCGCAGTCGCTATTACTGCGTGCGTGCTGTTTAATAGCAACTAAAGGCAGTTGGTGTCACTGCGTGCGTGCTGTTAAATCGCATTTGACCGCAGTCGCTATTACTGCGTGCGTGCAGTTTAATAGCAACTAAAGGCAGTTGGTGTCACTGCGTGCGTGCTGTTAAATCGCATTTGACCGCAGTCGCTATTACTGCGTGCGTGCTGTTTAATAGCAACTAAAGGCAGTTGGTGTCACTGCGTGCGTGCTGTTAAATCGCATTTGACCGCAGTCGCTATTACTGCGTGCGTGCTGTTTAATAGCAACTAAAGGCAGTTGGTGTCACTGCGTGCGTGCTGTTAAATCGCATTTGACCGCAGTCGCTATTACTGCGTGCGTGCTGTTTAATAGCAACTAAAGGCAGTTGGTGTCACTGCGTGCGTGCTGTTAAATCGCATTTGACCGCAGTCGCTATTACTGCGTGCGTGCTGTTTAATAGCAACTAAAGGCAGTTGGTGTCACTGCGTGCATGCTGTTAAATCGCATTTGACCGCAGTCGCTATTACTGCGTGCGTGCTGTTTAATAGCAACTAAAGGCAGTTGGTGTCACTGCGTGCGTGCTGTTAAATCGCATTTGACCGCAGTCGCTATTACTGCGTGCGTGCTGCTTAATAGCAACTAAAGGCAGTTGGTGTGACTGCGACTATTTTGTTACTTTACACTTGAGCCAAGTCGCTCTTACTGTGTGGTTGCTGTTTAATACCATCTGAACGCAGTTGGTGTGACAGCGACTATTTTGTTACTTTACACTTGAGCCAAGTCGCTCTTACTGTGTGGTTGCTGTTTAATACCATCTGAAAGCAGTTGGTGTGACAGCGACTATTTTGTTACATAACACTTGAGCCAAGTCGCTCTTACTGTGTGGTTGCTGTTTAATACCATCTGAACGCAGTTGGTGTGACATCGACTATTTTGTTACTTTACACTTGAGCCAAGTCGCTCTTACTGTGTGGTTGCTGTTTAATACCATCTGAAAGCAGTTGGTGTGACAGCGACTATTTTGTTACATAACACTTTAGCCAAGTCGCTCTTACTGTGTGGTTGCTGTTTAATACCATCTGAACGCAGTTGGTGTGACTGCGACTATTTTGTTACTTTACACTTGAGCCAAGTCGCTCTTACTGTGTGGTTGCTGTTTAATACCATCTGAAAGCAGTTGGTGTGACAGCAACTATTTTGTTACATAACACTTTAGCCAAGTCGCTCTTACTGTGTGGTTGCTGTTTAATACCATCTGAACGCAGTTGGTGTGACTGCGACTATTTTGTTACTTTACACTTGAGCCAAGTCGCTCTTACTGTGTGGTTGCTGTTTAATACCATCTGAACGCAGTTGGTGTGACAGCGACTATTTTGTTACATAACACCTGAACGCATAACTATGGCTGGAAGGACAAAGAGAGGCAGAGAGTCACGAGGGCAAGCAGGCTCTGCATCTAGAGGTAACGCTGGTGATGGATGTGGTGCATCCTCTTCAGCACGTGGCCGTGGCCGCTCGTCCTTCTTTTCGGGAGCTGGCCATGTTGAGCCTCAACATGCTGAGAAATTAGTTGAGTGGATGACCAAGCCGTCCTCATCCTCCTCATCCTCTCTCACACAGACTGATTATAGTTTGTCTGGCAAAGCAGCTGCCAAGGCGTCCTCTACCCTTTGCACAATGGGATCACACAATCCTTCCCTAGTCCCACCGTGTCCTCCTGAGGAGTCCCCCGAACTGTTTCAACACAGTGTTGGGTACATGCTAGCTGAAGATGCACAGCGTTTTGAAGACTCCGATGACGGAACACTGATAGAGGAAGGCATTGATGTGAGCCCAGGGAGAGGGGGTGGCCGAGAGGGACAACAATCTGGGAGTGATGTTCCCCCAGCTGGAGCATACTGCCAGGTTGTCGCCAGTGATGATGAGGAGGGAGGGGATGATGAGGTCATTGACTCTACCTGGGTGCCTGGTAGGAGAGAGGAGGAGGAGGAAGAGGACGAGGCACAGGCACATCTTCAAAGAGGCAGGAAGCCCTCCAGGGGTCAGCTTAAGGGCAGTACACCAACTGCATTACGTGGCGCTGCTGTGTCTCAACGGTACAGCAAAAGTTCTTTGGTGTGGGCCTTTTTTGAAACCTGTCCATCAGATGCTACCTTTGCTGTTTGCAACATATGTCTCAAGCGTATCTCGCGTGGCCAAAACATCACCTGCTTGGGCACCACATGCTTGTCCAGACATATGTCGACCTGCCATGCAGCTCGTTGGCAGGCATACCAGAAAGACCCACACCAAAGACCAAAGCGGTCCTCCCCTTGCCCTTCTGTGACCTCAAACCCCACTAGACCCCTAGTCCTCTCTGCAGCCTGCACCGAAGGTGTAGAAATAGGTGTGTCACAACGTAGTAGTGGTAGTACATCCGGCCAATCTACTGATATTACCAGACAAATTTCCCTGCCCCAGCTGCTGCAGCGCCGAAAGAAGTACGCTCCCAGCCATCCACATGCCCAGCGGTTGAATGCTAGCTTAGCAAAATTGCTAGCACTTCAACTGCTACCTTTTCAGTTGGTAGATTCTGCCCCCTTCCGTGAGTTTGTGGAATGTGCAGTACCTCAGTGGCAAGTACCCAAACGCCACGGAAGGCGATTCCGGCTCTCTACCGGCATGTGGAAGGCAATGTCCATACCTCGCTGGACAGGGCGGTCAGTGGTAAGGTGCATCTTACCGCTGACTCATGGTCCAGCAGACATGGACAGGGACGTTACCTGTCTTTTATGGCCCATTGGGTGACTCTGCTGGCAGCTGGGAAGGACGCAGGTCAAGGCACAGTAGTTTTGGAGGTTGTTCCACCACCACGCCTCCAAAACACTACAACTGCTTGTGACACACCTCTCTCCTCCACCCCCTCCTCTTCTTCTTCCTCTGTGGCCTCTTCCTGTGGTGATGTTGGCTCAGAACCAGCCGTGCTCCGTAGGCGTACGACGGGCTACGCAGGAATTCAGGCCAAGAGATGCCATGCGGTCCTAGAGCTGGTGTGCTTGGGAGACAGGAGCCACACTGGGGAAGAGGTTCTTTCAGCTCTGCAGGGGCAGGCTCAGAGGTGGTTGACGCCACGCCAGCTGAAGCCTGGAATGGTGGTCAGCGATAATGGCACCAACCTCCTCTCTGCCCTGCGACGTGGAAAACTCACCCATGTGCCCTGTTTTGCGCATGTTCTCAATTTGGTGGTGCAGCGGTTCTTGGGCAGGTACCCTGGCTTACAGGATGTCCTGAGGCAGGCCAGGAAAGTCTGTGTGCATTTCCGGAGGTCATATAATGCCACTGCTCGGCTGACAGACCTCCAGAGGGAATACAACCTGCCCAAGAACCGCCTAATCTGTGACATGCCCACCAGATGGAACTCTACGTTGGCCATGCTGCAGCGGCTGCACACGCAGCAGAGGGCCATCAATGAGTACCTGTGCCAATATGGCAGCAGAACTGGCTCAGGGGAGCTTGGTTTTTTTTCACCACGCCAGTGGGCCTTGATCAGGGATGCATGCACTGTCCTGTCACCATTTGAGGAGGCCACGAGGATGGTGAGCAGTGACAGTGCATGCATCAGTGAGACTGTCCCGCTTATTCACATGTTGGAGCACACCCTACGTGGAATAATGGACAGGGCCCTTGAGGCAGAACAGAGGGAGGAAGAGGAGGACTTCCTTACCTCTCAAGGCCCCCTTTATCCAGACACTGTTCCTGCTTGCCCACCTGGAACACAGGAAGAGGAGGAGGAGGATGAGGAAGAGGAGGAGGAGGAGGATTGTATCAGCAGCATGGAGGTGGAGCCTAGCACTCAGCATCAACAGCAGCAGTCTTCAAGGGATCATTTACAGTCCCAAGGAACACGTGGACTTTTACGTGGCTGGGATGAGGTGGCTGAGGATCCTGTCATCCTCAGTGACCCAGAGGACTGTGCCCCGAATGCCTCTGCAAACAAACGCTGCATGGCCTCCCTGATTCTGCAAAGCCTGCGTAAGGATCCTCGTGTACGTGCTATCAAGGAGAGGGATCATTACTGGCTGGCAACTCTCCTTGATCCACGTTACAAGAGTAAGGTAACGGATCTTATGTTGCCATCGCAGAGGGAGCAGAAGATGAAACTACTGCGGGAGGCCTTGCAGAAGGGTCTGTGCAATGCGTTCCCAGAACCGGGGGGATTACCAAAACCTGGCCCTGGACAACGTCTTGCTGAGGCTTCGGTGAGTCAGAGAAGGAGCGGTGGAGAAGGTGGCCGTCTGACCGATGCGTTCAGACAATTTTTTAGTCCGCAGCCCCAAGGTCTGACCGGTTCCAGCAACCATCGCCAGCGTCTGGTTTACATGGTCCGGGAATACCTAGGGGCAAGATCAGACTTGGACACCTTCCCCACCGAAAATCCTCTGGCTTACAGGGTCTTGAGGATGGATCACTGGCCAGAGCTTGCACAGTACGCAATTGAGCTACTGGCTTGCCCTGCATCCAGCGTTCTTTCAGAACGCACATTCAGTGCTGCTGGAGGCTTTGTGACCGATCACAGGGTGCGCCTCTTCACCGACTCCTTTGATCGACTGACCTTCATAAAAATGAATCAGGCTTGAATCAACACCAGCTACCAAGCACCTGATGCAGATGTAACTGTATATTTTTTTAAATGACAGATCCCTTGGAGACTGCCTATGCTGATGCTGAGTGACTGTCCTGTTATGCTGCTGACTGAATATCCTTTTCCTCCTCACTGATCTTGCTGATAGCTAGTAAGAAAATGTTTGTTTCTGGGCTCCGCCACCAGTGCCTAAGGCCCAATTTTTCGGCCCCTGTTTAACAGGGGCGTCTAATAACAATTTTTAATGCAATACTTTGCATGTGGCTCTTTGCTGCACTCCAATTACAGTATCTGAGGGGTTGCAGTGTTGTGTTGTGCCTAAGGCCCAATTTTTATGCCCCTGTTTAACAGGGGCGTCTAATAACAATTTTTGATGCAATACTTTGCATGTGGCTCTTTGCTGCGTTTCAGTTACAGTATCTGAGGGGTTGCAGTGTTGTGTTGTGCCTAAGGCCCAATTTTTATGCCCCTGTTTAACAGGGGCATCTAATAACAATTTTTGATGCAATACTTTGCATGTGGCTCTTTGCTGCACTCCAATTACAGGATGTGAGGGGTTGCAGTGTTGTGTTGTGCCTAAGGCCCAATTGTTATGCCCCTGTTTAACAGGGGCATCTAATAACAATTGTTGATGCAATACTTTGCATGTGGCTCTTTGCTGCACTCCAATTACAGTATCTGTGAGGGGTTGCAGTGTTGTGACACCGCCACCAGTGCCTAAGGTCCAATTTTTCTGCCCCTGTTCTAGTAATTTTCTTTGTTTGATTCTTTTCTAATTTGAGTTCATTCTAGCTTTCTCCTACGTTATCATAGTGTCATGTTTATTTTCCTGTACTAAATACTCATCATTGTCAATGTAAACACCACAAATCTAGATTTGTTCTTTTAGGCAGCATTGATATAATAAGAAGCCAGACATTGTTGAGTATCCAAAAATATTTATTGTATCACACTTAAAATGTGTCATTTTAACTTTTTTTTAAATATCGTAATATAAATAGTTTTTTTTTTTTTTAAGAACTATATTTTTGGTTTTAAATACTTGTCTACATCTATTGTTTTTTTGTTTTTTTTTAAACCCTCCCCAGAACATCAATAAGATTCTTCAGGTTTTGGTCCACCTTTCTGTTGTTCTTTATGATCTTCTCGAGGGCGAGGTTTGTGTCCTCTTTGTGCCCTGCAGGACATTATCTCCCCAATTAGCACCTGGGCACTGTAGGTGTCTAAGCCACCCCCAACAGCTCGTACACCTGAAATTTGGAAAAAAAACATGTATTAAAATGATGCAGGCCTACATGTATTACCTGAAGCTGTGCTGTATGACACTGACCTGATGTGGTGGCATTTTGCACTTCCTGCACATCTGGCGAGGGTGGGGCTTGGCACTATGTGGGGTTGGTTGGCTCCACTGCTGCAGCTTGATTGCGGCCTATGAGATTGTAAAAAAAGGGATAGATGAATCAAAAAGATTAGAGGCCTGAAAGAGTAATATCAATCATTCTTTTTAAAAAGTGTTGTACAATTGTCTGCTTTTACAATCCTTCTAAGCTTAACACAGGATTTTATCCATTACCAAAGCTGCTGCATTTCTCTATCTTTGGACAAGTTTACTACATGGGAAAACAACAAGTATACACTGGATCACCTCTGTGTGACATGCTAACTAGGTTGTTCTTGTGACCAACTCTCAGTGCCGATCCTGACCTCCCTGGGGCCCGAAGCAAAATGACATGGCACATTAAAAATGAGAAGCGGGGGGCGCTGACGACAGTGACATGTCACATTAAAGAAAGTTGAGAAGTGGGGGGAGGGGGTGTTCTGCTGTCGGAAATGGCATCTTACATTAGATTGAGAAGCAAGGGGTGCTGACTTCTTGCCTCTTCTCCCATGCAGCCAGCGAGTTGAGAAGCAGGGTGAGGGGGCGAAAATGACTTCTTACCAGGCAGGGCCTCACATTTGGGGGGCCCTTCGCAGCTTTGCAGGGCCCTAAGCGGCTTGCATAGTGAGCCATGCCAACCATTGTGCTACTGAGTCCATATGTGTAATCAACTGCTGTACTGAGCATACTCGCCTTTTACTGTATATTGACTTAAGTTGGATTATTTAAATCTAGTTAATAACACATCTACATTAAATAAAAAATTGGTCTCACATAAAATGATCATATATAGAATGAACAACCGATTATTATGCCCACAAACATGAACCTTGAGACATCTATTCTTGGACTGTATATATACACAACCTGAAAGAAAAAGCACATGCCGCAAAATAATAAAAACAAATAATCAGAGTACACTTTTAAATAACTTATGTCTTCTGAGGACTCTTTGAATTCTCTCGAGCTGCTCCGGTTTTCTTCTTTTGAGGTCTGACCAACTCTTCCTCAACTGCTCCCTTGACCTCTGCACCTTAAATTTCAGATGGAGAGTCCTCTGAACATTCTCTATTATCTTGGCCTTGACCTTCTTGGGGTTCTTGTAAGGCCCTTTTAGACAGTCATAGTCTCCTGTTTAAGGATGGCAACCATCTCCACCATTTCATCAAAAGCCATGTTGGTGGCTTTGTACCTCCTCTTGCTCCTGGTGTGTGCCTGGCCTCTCTCCTTACTTCTGGTTGCAGCTTCCTGTCTTTCCTGAGTGTCCTCCATGATGTCTTCAGTGAAGTGCATTGACCGGCCGAAAAGGGGCGTGGCAATTACTAGCACGATCGTCATGGGCGGGGAGACGTGCGGAGCTTCTTGCATGCGTAGTGTACAAGGGATATTGCGTGAGTGAGAACGTTGTTCGCAGTCGGTAGAAAACGCCGGGCAAACCATCGTGCAGTACGACGATACGAAACTTGATTTTTGGACTTTATGGTCAGTGGATGAGTTTGTGGGTTAGATATGGGGAGAAAGCTAAGGCTTGACTGACATTAGTTTTTTTTTATACATTTTGACTTGCAGAAATAATGGAGGCCTTCAGAGAACAGGAGTTCTTCGCAGAATTTGTTCAAAGGGGGCCCCTTTTTTCTAGAATTTTTCTTTCCCAAAAAAATTATTTATTCAGCCAAGATCTGGCATTGTAATGGCCCCCCCACCCCTAAAATAATCGACATATTGTTGCCACACAGCACGTGCGCTTTGGGGGGCCAAGCCTGTATGGCCACAGGCTCACGGGCCACCACTGGAACATCAATGGCCTCATCACCAGGTGGCACAAGTGTCATGTAGTTTGTTGAGGGTCTCTTTAGGAAATTGTGCAAAATGCAGCAGCAAAGTATGACATGGTTCAGATTCTACTTAACAAACCTACAGTCCTTGTCTTGTTTGCACCGCCTGTATACTGCTGTTCAAAGTATATAGGGCCAAAGGGTCTTGTCAGGGCCGATCCTTCCTATAGGCTCACTATGCAAGCCGCTTAGGGCCCCGCAAAGCTGCAAAGGGCCCCCCAAATTCCTAGAGGCCCCGCCTGGTGAGAAGTCATTTTCGCCCCCTCACCCCGCTTCTAAACTCACTGGCTGAGTCCTTTCCGACAGCAGAACACCTCCTCCCCCCGCTTCTCAACTTTCTTTAATGTGACATGTCACTGTTGTCAGAGCCCCCTGCTTCTCATTTTTAATGTGCCATGTAATTTTGCTTAGAGCCCCAGGGAGGTCAGGTTCGGCAATGGGTCTTGTAATGACCTGGGGGAAGTGGTGGCGGGGAAACTCATGCTATTTTTGTCCATGATTTTTATCCATATTGCAGGGACCAAACATTACATTGAAGCCGCAAGCAGTATTAAATTACTTTTTTCTGAGAGTAATCTCATGTTGTGCAGGAACATTTCTAAACATGTGCCACTACTATAGACACCCAGCAGGTACGATATTTAAAGGATTTTTTGATTTTTTTTTTCACTTCAAGCATCATTAAAATCGCTTTTCTATTGATACATGTTCCCTGGGGCAAGACCCAGGTTCTCAAAGATGTTTTCCAACAATAACTTGAATATTGGGCTTTAAAATGAGCACTTTTGAATTAGAACGTTCGAGTCCCATAGACTTCAATTTGGTTCTAAATGTTCGCACGAACGATCGGTCTGTTCGAACGTTCTGGTGCGAACCGAACGCGGGTATGTTCGGCTCATCCCTACAAATAAGCTATAAAGTTATTCAGAATCCTAGATTTTCCACAATAAATTCACCTCTGTTTCCCAAACACAGATTCTTCTCCAGGATTAGAGCCACGCGTATTTGAGAAACTGAGGGAGAAAGGCTGCTTCCAAGCCTCACACTTTTTGATGTCTAATAAATGGTCAAAGATAGAATCCCTGATACAACAGGGAGGGCAGTTTGAAATACCTTTATGGCAGGCACAACAAGTACGACACTTTTTGGAAACACTGGGACCTACTGTCATGAGCAGTCTTGTCCACCATATGGCGCATCGGCACGCACGGGCATGCGCGCGGGCACGTGAGGATGCCGTTCTGGCGCCAAATTTGAACTTAAAAGGGGTCTGATCCCAGTGCCTCTTTCTGTCCAGCCTATAGCGTTCCCTGTGAACATTTGCACCTGTTACCCTTACTGAACCTGCTCCTGAGACCCAGCGTGTACCTGTTTATCCCTGCCTTCCGCCTGCCCTGACTTTGGCTTGTTTAACCATCCCACTGCCTCATCCTCTGTACCTCCTGCTGCCCGCCAGTTGCTGACCCGGCCTGGACTCTGACCCTGCCTGTGCCTGCTGTACCTGCACCTGACCCACCAGCCAGTTTGTGGACTTACCTGCTGGGACTTGTTCCTGCTTGTACTACGGTACACCTCCCCCGCTTCTGCTGCTGCTTCTGCTTCCAGTGCCTCTGCCTTCTGCCTGCAACCGTCAGCCTGCACCAGCTCCTCTGACGCACCTTCGGAGACTACTGAAGCTTCACGCAGCCCCAGCACCAGCATTGCACCAGGTGCTTGTGCGACTCTGCAGTCCCTGTCCCTGAACTCCCTGTCTGCTCTATCAGGGGTCCCGGGATCAGAGAAGCAAGGGCTGCCGCTCCCTGCACGTCTGGCTCAGCCACCAGGTAGGTGACACCTACGGAAAGTTATGGATGATCACAAACGAAATTCGAGATATATTGCAAAGAGAGAGAGCCCCTTCCCCATATTTCTAAAGTGTCCGCATTGCTGACAGCACCACGATTTTGAGTAAATGGGAGAGAGATATGGACCAAACCTTTACACCAGATCAGCGGCAGAATAAAATACATCTGACGCTAAAACCATCTAGATGCACTAAGACACAGGAGTCTAATTATAAGTTATTAATATGCTGGTATTATACCCCGTCAATATTGAACACATTTTTTCCAGACACATCTGATCAATGCTGGAGAGGTTGTGAGGAACGAGGGACTATACTACATTTTTTTTGCCCAGTAATTAGACAGTTCTGGCAAGAAGTACAGAGAATTACTCAAACATTTACCGAATACCAGATCCTTCATGATCCGGCCTTCTTTCTTTTACAGTGTTCACATATTCCAACTAAGGGATCAAAAACTCAGTCCTATTTCACCTGGTAAATGCAGCAAAAAGCTGCATTCCCATGTGTTGGAAGGAATCACGAGTACCTTAGATCTCTACATGGCTCAATAAAGTTAGAAGACTTGGTATAATGGAAAATCTGTTGCCTATGACTTTAGGTAGAAAGGAACGAATTACGGAAATATGGCCTCCTTGGGAGTGTAAGATTGGGGTTATTAGACTCCAGCGATAGATGCGTTTTCCAGTGAGTACGCCAATGCAGAACTGAGGGCCAAATCCTCAAAAGAGATACGACGGAGTAATTGCTGTTACTCCGTCGTATCCCTGGTCCTAACTATGGAACTGATCCACAGAATCAGTTTTCCATAGTTAGGGAGAAGATCCGGCATGTGTAATTGAATTACACTGCCGGATCTTAGGATGCAGTACCGCATCCGCCGCTGGGGGCATTTTGTGTCGAAATGCCGCCTCGGGTATGCAAATTAGCACTTACGGAGATCCACAAAGCTTTTCTGCTTCGTTTTTTCTCCGTAAGTATTAAGTTGCATATGCAAAATTAGGGCTGCTTTTACATGGTGTAAAGTTAGTACACCATGTAAAAGCAGACCCTTCTGTCTAGCGTCGCGTTTTTTTTTCGAATTAGAATTTTTTTTTTCGCGCCGTATTATTTTTTTTTCCCGACGCAACTTTATTGACCCGTCGCAATCTACAAAGCCCGGCGTAATGTAATTTCACGCTATGCATGTCGGGAAAATGACGTCACGAGCATGCGCAGTACGGTCGGCGCGGGAGCGCGCCTCATTTAAATGGGAATCGCCCCCATGAAATGAGGAACGCCTTGCGCCGGCGGAATTTAAGTTACACGCCCAGAAATTTCTAGGTAAGTGCTTTGTGGATCGGGCACTTAGGTAGAAATTTTAAGGCAGTGTAACTTAAATTAGAAATTCGCCGTTACGCCGGGTCTTTGTGGATTTGGCCTTGAGTTTTTAAGGGCCTGGTAGCCCACTTTTATTTAAAAGCACAAAAGTTCACAAATACAATAGCAGCCCTCGCAGGGGGTTGCACCATTCCTGTATCTTGCCAAATCAACAGTTTAGCCTCCTGGCTGTCATACTTACTATCCGGCTGTTTCAGGCCTTTAGCTTAGGCCTAAGTTCTGTTCCTCAAAACAAACAGTCTCCCAGAGTTAAGCACACACCTAGTTTACTCCTATCAGCATCTTGCTGCTCAATCATTAATCACATCTGCCTACTGCAGACATGCATACAGCCTTTGACTTCTCTCAGAGAGATTGGGAGTCCTCCTGACTCCCGGGAACAGACTTCCTGTCTGTGGGTGGGGCTCTGAGCCATGTCAGGTCAGAACTAAAAAGCAGAAGACACAGCTGTGCAATTAGCGTGTCTTTCTTTCCAGAATCTGGCGTAACCCAGCAATATTTCACATAGCACAGTGTCCCACCCTCACAGGAGGTATTCGTACAATTGGAGGAGGGAAAGAGGCTGCTGGGAGAGGAGCAAGGAAAGTTGCGCCTCGAGGAGGGACAAATGGGGGATTTGGACAGAGGGCCCGGACCTTCGTCTGGGCTGGGAGGCACCCAACCAGGGGTTTTCTTTTTTTTTGTTTGTTATTTTTTTTTTGATTTGGGTTGTTTTTTTGTTTTTTTTTTTGTTTATGTTTATTGAGAACGAATAGGGGAAAGGTTTTTGCCTTATATGTATAATAAGGTTAAAAAAAAGTAAAGATACTGCTTTGGAAACAGATTAATATAACTAAAAGGCGAAAGCCATAAGAGATATGAGTAGGGAAGGAAATAGGACTATGTTTATGAAATGGCTTTTGGTACGGTACATGTATGAAATATATATGTTTTGGGGCTGTGGTATGTTTCCACAGATCTATTTCTATATTCCTGTGAAGAAATAAAGAATTTATATTAAAAAAAAAA
The DNA here is from genome assembly GCF_905171775.1 of Rana temporaria. Lineage (NCBI taxonomy): Eukaryota > Metazoa > Chordata > Amphibia > Anura > Ranidae > Rana > Rana temporaria. Next base: position 70,310,778 of record NC_053494.1, read on the forward strand.
AGATAATAGGATTTTTTAATACAGCTTACCTGTAAAATCCTTTTTCTTGGGAATACATCACGGGACACAGAGCCTTAATTACTTAATGGTTTATGTAGTCACAACAGGTGATTGGACACTGGCAAACCTAATTAGAATTTATTTCCTCCCCTATATAACCCCTCCCAAATGGAGAGTACCTCATTAAGCAAAGCAATAAGTGTCCCATGTTTAACTCTGAAGAGGGGCGGGATCTCTGTGTCCTGTGATGTATTCCCAAGAAAAGGATTTTACAGGTAAGCTGTATTAAAAAATCCTATTTTCTTGATCATACATCATGGGACACAGAGCTTTAATTACTTAATGAGATGTCATATAGCAATGCTAAAATTAAGGGGAGGGAGACACAGATCAGAAATAAGACCGCCATTGGGCCAGAGGATCTATACTGCTGCCTGCAGTACACTACGCTTGAAGGCGGCATCCTCGTACCCTCTCACATCTACCTGGTAGAACTTAGTAAATGTATAGACCGAAAACCAAGTATCAGCCTTTACAGATCTGCACCATGGAGGCCTGGTGATGCATTGCCCATGAAGCACCAACTGCTCTAGTCAAGTGTGCTTTCATCTGAAAAGGAGGAATCTTCTTTTCTAAACCATAGGCTTGAATAATGACTTGTCGAATCCAACATGCAATGTAGATTTCGATGCTGCCTGGCCCTTCCTTGGGCCCTGTGGCAGAACAGACAGACAATCAGTCTTTCGCATCTGAGCGGTAGCTTGCAGATAAACTTGTACGACTCTCTTCCTCCACAGACTGCAGATCTGGAAAAAAAGAAGGTAGGACTATATCTTGATTCAGATGAAATCCTGAAACCACCTTAGGTAAGAAAGTCGGGTGAGGACGCAGCATCACCCTGTTATCATGAATAATCATATACGGTTCTTTACATGAAAGAGCCACCAATTCCAATATCCTCCTTGCTGAGGATATGGCTATGAGAAAAAACAGTTTCTTTGTCCAAAGACTTAAAGAAGCATGGTGTAATGGTTCAAAGGGTAGTTTCTGTAAAACAGACAATATCAAATTCAAATCCCATGGGCACACGGGAGACTTAACCGGCGTATTCAAGCTCAGTGCTCCCTGAACAAAGGCCCGGACTAGGGAGTGAAAAGCAAGCGGTTTTTGCAAGAGTACCAACAAGGCCGAGATTTGGCCCTTGATAGTGTTCAAGGCCAACTTCATATTTAAGCCCAACTGAAGTAAGGCAAGAATCCTATTAATGACATACTTCCTAGGATGCCATCTTCTGGGTTCACACCAGGAAACATATGCCTTGCAGATCCTGTAGTAGATGAGCCTGGAGGCCGGCTTCCTAGCATTAACTAGAGTAGATAGGACTGGACCTGAGAGCCCACATTTTCTCAGAATATGGGTCTCAACAGCCAAACCGTCAAATTTAGACTTTGTAAGGCAGGATAGAATATTGGACCCTGTGATAATAGGTCCGAGCGTAGTGGGAGAACCCAAGGTTTTCCTTCCGCCATCCTTACGATTTCCGTGTACCAGGGTCTCATGGGCCAAGCCAGGGCCATCAAAATCACTGGCTTTCCTTCCCTCTTGACTCTCTGAAGGGAATCATGGGAGAAGCGGAACTGGAGGGAACACATAAATCAGAGAATATCGCTCACATGAAATTGTCAAGGCATTTGACCCTTGAGCAAAAGGATCTCTTGTCCTTGACACAAAGTTGTCCAGTTTTGTGTTGAACCTGGAAGCCACAGGTCCACATATGGGGGACCCCATTTCTGACATGATTTGAAATATGTTGGGGTGTAGAGACCATTCCACCTGCCAATTTTATACCCCTGGAATGAAGACCGCAGACAGGCAAGGGATATGCCTTTCGGCCCAGGACAAGATGTGATTCACCTCTCTGAGCATCCAGACTTCTGGTGACCCCTTGGTGATTGATATAGGCCACAGCTGTAGCATTGTTGGACTGTATCCGAACAGGACAACCCTGCAGTCTGTAAGACCAGACTGAGGGCCAAATGAATTGCCCGAATCTCCAGAATGTTGATGGGTAGGAGTTTTCGGCTTCGGACCACTTCTCTTGGGCAGATGCCTCTTCCAGAACTGCCCCCAGCCTAGAAGGCTGGCGTCTGTGGTTACCATTTTCCAGGTAACCGGAGTAAAGGATCTTCCTCTTGATAGATTTTGGGGGAGCAACCACCAATTGAGGCTCTGGCGAACCTTTGGAGATAAGATCATTGGAAGGTCCAGGGCCTGAACATCTTTGTTCCAAGTAGACAGAATTCTGCCCTGCAACAGCCTTGAGTGAAACTGGGTGTAAGGGACAGCCTCAAATGAGGCTACCATCTTTCCCAATAATTTCATGCATAGACGGAAGGCCTTCTTTTTGCCTTTATCATTCGGACCAAGTCTCCTATGGCCTTTGCCTTTGGCTTGGGAAGTAATACCCTGCTTTGGGACATGTCTATAATCATGCCAAGATATTCCAGCCTTTTCTGAGGCTGTAAGGAGGATTTTTCCAGATTGAGGATCCAGCCTAGGTACTCTAAATACTCCACTGTGCTGTGCACATTGTGGTCCAAAGTTGTAGCGGACTGATCTATGAGCAACAGATCATCCAGATAGGCTGTTATTGCTATGCCCCGTGCCCTTAGCCTTGCCAGGGGTGGGGCAAGTATTTTTGTGAACACTCTAGGTGCTTTAGCCAGACGGAAAGGAAGGGTCACAAACTGAAAGTGGCGCTGATCCATTGGAAACCTTAGAAATCTTTGGTGAGTGGGGAATATTGGCACATGATGTCTATTGATGCCAGGAATTCTCCTCCCTGGAGGGTGGAGACAACTGAATGGACAGACTCCATGCAAAAGGAGTGGATGTTCAGAAACTGATTCAGGCTTTTCAGATCTAGAATAGGTCTGACCCTCTGTTTGGTTTTTGGAACCATGAAAAGGTTTGAGTAGAACCCTGATCCTCTGGGGCTAACTTTATGATTACCCCTTGGGACAACAGGCTTTCCAAGGCCAAAAACAAAGGCTTTCTTTCTTCCAGATCTTTGGCAATTCTTGATTTCAGAAAACGGGGTGGCAGAAGTTCTTAGAATTCCAGCTTGTAGCCTGAGGACACCGTGGAGATGACCCACTTTTCCTGAACTTCTTCCCGCCAGGCGTTTGCAAATTGCAGCAGCCTTCCCCCCACATAGTTGAGCGGGGGCGCCCCTTCATAGGGAAGTTTTGGGGTTCTGTTTGGAAGATTTTGAACCCCAACTCCTTTTCTGCCCTTGTGCTTGGCTCTGGGCCTTTCCCCTACTATTAGACTGGGGAGTTCGTCGCCACTGCCTGGAGAATGAGGTTCCAGAGGTTGGAGAAAGAGAACGCTTAAATGAAGGACGTTTATTCTTCTTTTTAACCAGCAACAGAGTAGACTGGCCTCCGGTAATCTTTTAGATGTATTTATCCAAATTATCCCCAAACAGGCGTCCTCCACCAAAGGGGAACGCCGCCAAGTATCTTTTGCAAGAAACCTTGGCTTCCCAATGTTTCAACCAAAGGGACCTGCGCATGTGTACCAGCAGGAGATTCAAGCGGGATGCTTGCTGAACAGAGTCCACAATCGCATCAATGGTAAAACACAGGGCCTTAGGAAGGTCCTCATAAACCTCAATCTCCTCTGTAGGGAGGAGGTTAACCATCTGCTTAATTTGTTACTTGAGGAACTGACATATGCCAATCGCTGCAACTGCAGGTTGTACTACAGCACCGGCTATAGAGGAGGAGGCTTTCAATAAAGATTCCAGCTTTTTATCAGTTGGATCCTTAAAGCCCTGAGCATTGTCTATAGGACAGGTCAGGCTTTTGTTTGCACAAGAAATAGCTGCATCTATAGCAGGTACCCCCCATTTCTTAGTGAAACCTTCCTCCATAGGATAAAGGAGGGAAAACTGCTTAGGAGGAGAAAACAGTTTATCTGGGTGAACCCAGTCATCATACATCAGTTTATCCAGCGAGGGATGAACTGGAAAGAAGCATGCAGCCTGTAAGGAATCTTCTCATCCTCTGAGTCCTCAGACTGCACCTGATCCTCATCTCTAGAAAGGGATTTTTCACCCTCATGCCGCGTACACACGACCGTTTTTCGGGATGTAAAAAATAAAATTTTCAATGGTCTAGAAAAAACAACGTTTTTTTCAACCCGATCGTTAAACCGGCCTTGCCTACACGGCCTTTTTTTCACGTCGTTAAAGCCCACACACGACCATTTTTTACGACGTTAAAAACGATGTGAGAAATTAGAGCATGTCCTACATTTTTAATGGCCATTCTTTACATTGTGAAAAATGCTCTGAAGCCCACACACGATCGTTTTTAATGACATTAAAAAAACATAATTTTTTACAACCCGAAAAATGGTTGTGTGTACGCGGCGTCAGAATGCTCATCTGATAAGGGAATCTACCCCGTTTTCTGCCACCTTTTAAGGAGGTTGCGATTATAGTAGCAATCCCTCCTTCTAAGCCATCCAAAGCAACTTTTAAAGCGTCCTCAGTGACGTATACAGGAGCTGCAAAACCAGACAGGGGCATATTATCACCCTGTGAGGCTGCTACCAGACTGACAGAGGGGGATGGTAAACTGCAAGCATGCTCAGAATCCTTAGCCATAAGTGGGGATCTCCTAGTGCCTCTTTTACTAGCCATTGTACCTCTTCTGGGGGACATAGTCCTGTACTGCAAAGCAGAGGTACTATCACAAAATGCAATCACTGTTGTGCTATAGTCTTAAAATACACAATATTAGCTCACTGCACAACCTGATGCTGAGTAGGAGTCTTAGGTTTGCCTGGTTCAATCCACAGGAACAAAGCCCACAGCTCTGTATCCATGGCACTTTACAGAAGGCTCTGGCGTGCTGGGCTTTTAAAACAAGCCTCTTGCCGTCTGCACACAGGTGTTCTGGCCACGGCCCTCAACCTGCCTATAGAACAGGCAAAGCATGCCGACCGCCATGTCGGCACCAGCAAAAGAGAAAAGAGAGCAGACCACTGGTGGGCTTTGGGGGACCCCTGTAAGTGTTTTGTGGCAGAGCCTGCAGCGAAGGAGGTGAGTGGTGTTTAATTTGGCTGACTTCTGTGTTTCCTGGATGGCTTTGTAAGAATACACCAGGTATGTAACTTACTCCCTCTAGTGGTGAAAACCAGGTAAGACATCCTATTCACAGAAGATAACATTTAAAAAAAATGATCCTCTCTTACCTTTATCCCCGCCGCAGGAAAGCTACTGAAATAGCAGATCCAGCCTTCACCCATCACAGCGGGTAATGTTGTGCCAACCTTCAGGTTTACTATGGGTTCCCACTTAGAGGAACCTCATACCTGGACCTGTAGAAGACTCTGCCAGTAACGTTTCGTGCCACAGTTGCATTAGTACACCAACGCCTGGATCCCAGAGCCCAGACCTCTGCAGAGAGACATTACAGGCAAACCTTGATTCTTCTTTACACAAGGCCCGGGTACCACCCATCTTAGGCTTTTGATATCGGCCCGAGTCATGGATCCGGTTATAGCTCCTAGGTCTCTGCAGAAGACCATCAAAATAGCTTTTTTTCTTAGCACATGTTCAACGTGACCAACCACCTTAGATAGACACTGACGAAAAAACTGAGGTACTCTCCATTTGGGAGGGGTTATATAGGGGAGGAACTCAATTCTAATTGTGTTTGCCAGTGTCCAATCTCCTGTGGTGACTACATAACCCATTAAGTAATTAAGGCTCTGTGTCCCGTGATGTATGAGCAAAAAATAAATCTTTATTGAGGAATACAGTCTTATATACAGAAAAAGAGGAGGTTCCTACAACCTGCTCATACCACTCCAGCAATACACCTGTGACCAGGAACCTAATTAACATGAGGTCATTAACTAATCTCTTATAGCTAGATTCACATAGAGTTAGGCCGGCGTATCAGTAGATACGACGACCTAACTCGAAATCTGCACCGTCCTAAGTTTAAGTGTATTCTCAAACAGAGATACACTTAAACCTATCTAAGATACGACGGCTTGCGCCGTCGTATCTTAGGGTGCAATATTTAGGCTGGCCGCTAGGTGGTGCTTCCATTGCGCTCGGCCTAAAGTTATTCCATCAAATAGCTGGACTAGTAATGTTAAGTATGGTCGTCGTTCCCGCGTCGAAATTTGAAAATTTTACGTCGTTTGCGTAAGTCGTCCGTGAATAGGGCTGGATGTAATTTACGTCCATGTCGAAACCAATTCGTCCTTGCGGCGTACTTTGCCACAATGCACACTGGGATATGTACAGGGACGGCGCATGCGCCGTTCGTAAAAAACGTCAATCACGTCAGGTCACCCCCCCATTAAATTAAAACACGCCCCCTCAGCATAATTTGAATTAGGCGCGCTTACGCCGGCCGCATTTACGCTACGCCGCCGTAACTTAGCAGGAAAGTACTTTGTAAATACAGTACTTGCCTAGCTAACTTACGGCGGCGTAGTGTAAGTGCAAAGATGCGGCGGTCTATTTGAATCCACCTATTAGACAGCATAGGTGACTCATATAGGTGGATTCAAATAGAGTAGCGTATCGTATTTACACTATGCCGCCTTAAGTTAGCTAGGCAAGTACTGTATTCACAAAGTACTTGCCTGCTAAGTTACGGCGGCATAGCGTAAATTACGGCCGGCGTAAGCGCGCCTAATTCAAATTAGGCTGAGGGGGTGTGTTTTATGGTAATGGGGGGTGACCTGACGTGATTGACGTTTTTTACGAACGGCGCATGCGCCGTCCGTGTACATATCCCAGTGTGCATTGCGGCAAAGTACGCCGCAAGGATGTATTGGTTTTGACGTGGACGTAAATTACGTCCAGCCCTATTCACGGACGACTTGCGCAAACTACGTAAAATTTTCAAATTTCGACGCGGGAACGATGGCCATACTTAACATTACTAGTCCAGCTATTTGATGGAATAACTTTACGCCTGAAAATGCCTTACGTAAACGGCGTATCTATACTGCGACGGGCGCGCGTACGTTCGTGAATAGGCGTATCTAGTGATTTACATATTCTACGGCGAGCGCAATGGAAGCGCCACCTAGCGGCCAGCCTAAATATTGCACCCGTCGTATCTTATTGTGCCGTCGTATCTTAGATAGGTTTAAGTGTATCTCTCTTTGACAATACACTTAAACTTAGGTCGGCGTATCTACTGATACGCCGGCCTAACTCTATATGAATCTAGCTAATAGGCACGATCTTTCAGGTCCTAGTCTTGCTGTCTCCTAGCTCCCTAACTACAATATACATGATCATAAATACACCTTCACACATTTGCAGGGTCAATTAGCACAAGCAACAATAAGATGCAGAGCAGTCACACTAGACTCCTTTACATTATAGAAGATCACAGGCAGACAGGTGGCTGGAGGTGATGACATTAGCATCTTCTTACAGTATATGAATGTCCCAACATTATGAATGAGTCACTCTTTCTAATATGGCATATATCCTGGGAGATATTGTGGATAAATATTACTGTCCCATTTTAAGTAATCCAAGACATATTCTTAATGTCCATTATTTTCTTACTCATCCTATGCCCCTAATAGACACAGAGGGCCAGATTCACAAAAGAGATACAACGGCGTAGCTCCTGATACGCCGTCGTATCTCTGAGATACGTTTGTCGTATCTATGCGGCTAATTCATAGAATCAGTTAAGCATAGATAGCCCTAAAATCCGACAGGTGTAACTGTGTTACACCGTCGGATCTTAGGCTGCAATTCTAGGCCGGCCGCTAGGTGGCGATTCCATTGCGGTCGGCGTAGAATATGCAAATGACTAGTTACGCCGATTCACGAATGTCCACTTTGCCCATCGCTCTAAATTTACTTTGTTTCCGTAGAGATGCATCGCGTAAAACTAAGGCTGCCCACTAGGTGGTGTAACCAATGTTAAGTATGGCCATCGTTCCCGCGTAGAAATTTTTAATTTCACGTCGTTTGCGTAAGTCGTCCGTGAATGGCGCTGGACGCCATTTACGTTAACGTCGAAACCAATGACGTCCTTGCGACGTCATTTAGCGCAATGCACGTCGGGTAATTTTACGGACGGAGCATGCGCAGTGCGCTCGGCGCGGGAACGCGCCTAATTTAAATGGTGCCCGCCCCATTTGAATTAGGCGGGCTTGCGCCGAGCGGATTTACGCTACGCCGCCGCAAGTTTACAGGTAAGTGCTTTGTGAATCAGGCACTTACGCTCTAAATCTGCGGCGGTGTAACGTAAATGGGATACGTTACGCCGCCCCAGCGTAACGTAATTCTATGTGAATCTGGCCCAGAGTAACTTAGACTTAAGAGGTGCATGGGACGCTGAAACAAGGGTATCCCATACTTTCCAAGGGATTCTGGGTTCCACGGGCCCTCCCATCACAGGGTCTGGAGGCCCTATTTCTCCTGGTGTAAAACCAAGGGTTGGCACCCTCGAAAATATGTCATAGGTAGAATTATTGTCTTTCTACAGTTGGGGGTAGAAATTGAGCTGGCCTTGAGTACGATCAAGGGGAAGGCTACTTGCTTTGCATTCTTTGATCCGGGCCTCTATACAAGGGGTAACTCGGATAAGTCCGCCAGTCAGGTCACCCTTGTGCCCATGGGATTTAAATCTAGTTCTGCTGGTTTTGCAAGGACAGCCCTTTGAGCCGATACACAATATTCCTTTGCTTCTTTCGACAAGGAAATTGGTGTTCTTAGTTGCGTTAACCTCTGCAAGAAAAGTGTCAGAATTGGCAGCTTTTACCTGTAAAGAGCCATACTTGATTATTCATAACAAAGTGATTTTTGCGTCCTCACCCAACCTTTTTGCCTATGGTAGTGTCAGGTTTTCATCTGAATTAGAACGTTTCCTTGCCTTCCTTTTTTTCCAGAACCTCATTCTGCAGAAGAAAGATTGTTGCATTTTCTCGATGTAGTGAGAGCAGTCAAGGCCTATCTGAAGGCAACAGCTCAGATACGGAAAACTGATGTTTTGCTTGTACTGCCAGAAGGCCCCAGAAAGGGCAAGGCAGCATCAAACTCAACTATTGCTAAGTGGATTTGTCAGGTGATTAGTCAGGCACATAGTTTGAAGAAAAGGGTTGCACCTTTTTCAGGTTAAGCGCACTACCAGGGTAGTCAGTGCTTCATGGGCAGTGCATCACCAAGCCTCTGTGGCTAAGATTTGCAAGGCCGCTACTTGGTTGTCAGTACATAAATTCCCAAAATTCTATCAGTTGGATGTAAGTTGGCAGGAGGATGCCGCCTTCAGGCACAGTATGCTGCAGGCAGCAGTATAGATCCTCATGCCTGGCGGCAGTGTTTTGCTTTTTGTCTCCCTCCCCTCAGAAGGCATTGTTTTGGGACATCCCACATAGTTATGACTATGGTGCTCTGTGTCCCGTGATGTACGATAAAGAAAATAGGATTCTTATAACAGATTACCTCTAAAATCCTTTTCTTGGAGTACATCACGGGACACAGAGGTCCCGCCCCTCCTATTGGGATATATGCTAACTGCTAAATCCAATGGACTCTATTCTGTACTCCTACTCTTAGGCCCCGTACACACGAGAGGATATCCGCTGGAAACGGTCCGCCGGACTGTTTCCAGCGGATAAATCCTCTGGCGGATTTGGATCTGATGGCTGTACACACCATACATCCGTGGTGACGTGTCGCGCCGTCGCCGCGACGATGACGCGGCGACGTGCGCGACGCTGGAAAGTAAATACTTCCACGCATGCATCGAATCATTACGACGCATGCGAGGGAGGGGAGCGGACGGACTGATCCGGTGAGTCTGTACAGACGACCGGATCAGTCCGCTGGACTGGATTCCAGCGGATAGCATGCTAAGAAATTTTTATCCGCTGGGAATCCGTCGGCTGGATTTTTATCCGCCAGGAAATGTCCGCTCGGACGTACACACGACCGGATCTATCTGCTGGAACTGATCCGCGGATCAATCCCAGCGGATAGATCCGGTCGTCTGTACGAGGCCTGAGACCTCTCTGCTGCCTTTGACACAGTGGACCACCCCCTTCTCCTCAAAAAACTCCATGCCTTTGGTCTCCATAACTAGACACTTCCCTGGTTCTCATCCTACTTATCCAACTGCACCTTTAGTGTCACCCACAACTCTACTGCCTCCTCTCCTCTCCCTTTCTCTGTCGGGTCCCCCAAGGTTCTGTTCTTGGACCTCTCCTATTTTCCATCTACACCTCCTCCCTGAGTCATGTAATAGCCTCCCATGGCTTCCAATACCATCTCTATGCTGATGACACCCAAATCTATCTCTCTACCCCTCAGCTCACTCCTTCAGTCTCCTCACGTATCACTAACTTACTAACAGATATTTCAGCGTGGATGTCACACCACTTCCTCAAACTCAATCTATCCAAAACTGATTTTTCCTTCCCCACATGCCTCTGCCCCTGATTTCTCTGTCAATATCAACCTTTTGTATCACTTGACCCTCCCTGTGAAGTGATGTACAATGTATATCCCTTTGTATCTATGCATAAAACCTAATAAAAACATATTGTTGAAAATAAAATAAAAAAAAGAACAAATGTAATAAAAAAAATATTTTTAAAAATGTTCATTTTTTTTTGTACTGTCATCAGTCAGTGTCCCAGATCACTGCCACGCCAGTTATATGATGATGCTGTACTGCACTGGTGACAGTTTATAAGGAAAAACAAATTGTGAAAAAAAATTCTTTGAATTTCATTGTCAAAAAAATATTGACAAAAAATTACAACTTCAAAAACCCACCGTGCCTCTTATTAAATATCTTGGACTATCTACTGTCAGGTCACCTAAGGGCCAGATGACAGATGCACGGTAGTGGACCTTAAGGCTGACTGCTGCGGATGGAACTCTGGGTGGTTAAGGAAGGCAGGTCCACTGGAGAACCAACAAAGATCCCACAGGGAGATAGAGCATAAGATTCCCCAGGGCGCGGAGCCTAAGAGCCAGCAGGTGTTCACCAGAGATTCTAGTGGTGAGGATGGACTGGGCTGCAACTGGCTCCAGGTTGCAGCCCCCAGAATTTCCCAGCTCACACTCACAGTAGGCTACAGGAGGATAGTAAGGGGATAAGGCAAAGGTCGGGGCAACTAGCAGACAAGGATAAACATAGAACACACCAAAGGTCAGGGTCACAAGCAGGCAGGTATAGTCAAGAACAAGCCAAAATCGCACATGAAAGCTAAACATACAATGTTGATCAGCAGGGCTGGCTTGCAGTGCACGGGTTAATATAGAGTTCTCTGATTGGGGCTGGGGTGGAGCCATGCTTGGAGGAGAGATTACTTAAGCAGTGAGGTGAGATTGGCTGGCCTCTAAAGGTGAACACATGGAGGCGAGGTAAGCTGACAGACAAACATTACTGCATATCCATGACTAGGGTTGAGCGAACCCAAACTGTAAGGTTCGGGTTCGGTACAGACTTTGGGTTTTTCCCGAACCCGGACCCGAATAATTGTAAAAAGTCCGGGTTCGGGTTCGGAGTTGGGGTATGTTTTGGCGCGCTGCACGGCAGCCAATCGCCATTCGTTTTACTACTGTGACTGGGAACTGATCACAGCCATGCCTACTTATGGAATGGCTGTGATTGGCCAGTGCAGCATGTGACCCATCATGTGACCAGCCTCTATATTGGATAGAGGCACACAGCACAGATCGTCACTCTGCTTCAGTTATATAGGGAAAGGCTGCTGTTGCTGCTTAGGGACAGTGTTAGGTGTATCCTGCTTCAGAAATCTCAACAAGCACACTTTGGGGCTGATTTACTATTGTCAGTGCGCTGCGCTGGTTCATGCCTTAATTAGTGCGCTGGGTGAAGCCTTAATTAGGCGCATGAACCAGCGTAGCAGCCGGTGCATTGAAAGTAATATGTAAAGCCGCGCCAAACTCCCTATAGAAGTCTATGGGAGAAATCAAAAGTGTTAATTTTAAAGGCTAATCTGCAAGTTTTGTCCTAAAAAGTGTTTGGGGACCTCAGTCCTGCCCCAGGAAACATGTATCAATGTTTTTTTTTATTTTTTAAAACTGACGTTTTTTCGGGAGCAGTGAAATTAATAATGCTTAAAGTGAAACAATAAAAGTGAAATATTCCTTTAAATTTCGTACCATGGGGGGGTGTAATGTCAGCATGTGAAATAGCGCATTTTTCCCGCACTTAGAACTGTCTCTGCAAAAAAATGACATTCTGAAGGAAAAAAGCCATTTAAAATTCACACGCGGCTATAATGAATTGTCGGCTCCCGGCAATTCTAAGGGGATTCATTCATAAAGGAAAAAAAAAATGTATGGGGGTCCCCCAAATTAAATTACCAGGCCCTTCCGGTCTGATATTGATATTAAGGGGAACCCCGCCGTAAAAACAAACAAAAAAAAAAGACGTGCGGTTCCCCGCAAATATCCATACCAGGCCCTTCAGGTCTGGTGTGGATTTTAAGGGGAACTCCACCCCAAATAAAAAAAAAATGGCGTGGAGTCCCCCTAAAAATCCACACCAGACCCTTATCCGAGCACGTTAACCTGGCCGGCCGCAGAAAAGAGGGGGGGAAAAAGTGCGCCCCCCCTCTCCTGAACCGCACCAGGCCACATGCCCTCAACATGGGGAGGATGTCCCCATGTTGATGGGGACAAGGGCCTCATCCCCACAACCCTTACCCGGTGGTTGTGGGGGTCTGCGGGCGGGGGGCTTATCAGAATCTGGAAGACCCCTTTAACAAAGGGGACCCCCAGATCCTGGCCCCCCCCTATGTGAAATGGTAATGGGGTACATTGTACCTCTACCATTTCACCCCCAAAAAAATGTCAAAGTGTTAAAAATGACAGTAGACAGTTTTTGACAAATCTTTTAATACAATCTTCTTTTCTTCTTCCATTCAGGTTTCTTCCTCTGCTTCTTTCTTGGGTCTTCTCGTCCACATCTTGCCCGACGTCTTCTTCTATCTTCTCCGTCCGTCCTTCAGCCTTCTCGTCTACATTTTGCCCGGTGTCTTCTCCTGTCTTCTTCTCGGTCCGCCAGCCTTCTCGTCCACATCTTTTTCTTCCCCGGACGCAGCGCTTGAATTTGAATTGGCCGCCGTGTTCCGCTCCTGGGACCTGCCCCCCTCTGACGCCACAAGTAAACTCCTTAGAAGGTCATGTGCGTCAGAGGGGGGCGGGGTCACACGGCGGGGGAATTCAATTTCAAGCGCGCCGTCCGGAGAAGAAGAAGCCGCCGCAGCTTCCAATTGAAGTTCCCGCCGTGTCACACTCATGTGACCCCGCCCCCCTCTGACGCACATATGCCACATGCGGACTTTCATATGAGTTTACCTGTGGCGTCAGAGGGGGGCGGGTCCCAGGAGCGGGAACACGGCGGGATCTTCAATTTCAAGCGCAGCACCCAGAAGATCAAGAAGATGCGGGACGAGAAGGTCGACGGACAGAGAAGAAGATGGGAGAAGACGCCAAGACAGCAAGATGTGGACGAGAAGACAGGAAATAAGCAGAGGAAGAAACCCGAAGGAAAGAAGAAGAAGGAACCGCGGAAAGAAGATTTTATTAAAGGAATTGTCAAAAACCGGCTACTGTCATTTTTCACACTTTTGTCACTTTTTTTTGGTAAAATGGTAGGGGTACAATGTACCCCATTACCATTTCACACAGGGGGGGGGCCGGGATCTGGGGGTCCCCTTTGTTAAAGGGGTCTTCCAGATTCTGATAAGCCCCCCGCCCGCAGACCCCCACAACCACCGGGCAAGGGTTGTGGGGATGAGGCCCTTGTCCCCATCAACATGGGGACATCCTCCCCATGTTGAGGGCATGTGGCCTGGTGCGGTTCAGGAGGGGGGGGCGCACTCTGTCCCCCCCTCTTTTCTGCGGCCGGCCAGGTTAACGTGCTCGGATAAGGGTCTGGTGTGGATTTTTAGGGGGACTCCACGCCATTTTTTTTTAATTTGGGGTGGAGTTCCCCTTAAAATCCACACCAGACCTGAAGGGCCTGGTATGGATATTTGGGGGGACCCCCATACATTTTTTTTTTTTTTTTAGTTTTAATGAGCAATTCTTTATAGCCATGAGTACTTTAAACTTACTTTTTTTTCACTTCAGAAATGACATCTTGTACAGGGACAGTTCTAAGCATGGGAAACATGCGTGTACCCCCCTCCCCCCCTGTATGAAATTTAAAGGAATATTTCACTTTTATTATTTCACTTTAACCACTTCCATACCGCGCCTATTCTGGCACTTCTCTCCTTCATGTAAAAATTATATTTTGTTCCTGGGAAATTACTCAGGACCCCCAAACATTATATATAATTTTTTAGCAGACACCCTAGGGAATAAAGTGGCGGTCATTTTTATTTGATTTCCAGTGGTATTTGCGCAATAATTTTTCTAACACCTTTTTTTTTTGGCCCAAAAAAAAAACACGGTCCATGAATTAAAAAATAACAAAACAGTAAAGTTAGCCCAATTTTTATTTTATGGATGTGAAAGATGATGTTACACCGAGTAAATAGATACCAACTTGTCACACACTCATGGAATGGCGCCAAACTTCGGGACATAAAAATATCCATAGGCGATGCTTGTTTTTTTTTATACAGGTGACCAGTTCAGAGTTACAGAGGAGGTCTAGGGCTGGAATTATTGCTCTCGCTCTAACGCATGTGTCAATACCTCACATGTGTGGTTTGAATGGTGTTTACATATGTGGGGACTTACATGCATATTTGCTTCTGAGTGCGAGCTTCTAGGGACTGGGGCGTTTTTTTTTTTTTAGCTCATATTTTTCTGCTTGCACTTTTTTGTCACTTTTTTGATTTTGGATCACTTTTCTTCCTATTACAAGGAATGTAAACATCCCTTGTAATAGGACTAGTGTGTGACAGGTCCTATTTATGGAGAGAGGCGGGGTCAATAAGGCTGGAAAGCATGGTATTGGAAAAAAAAAAAGATCTCATGCTTTTCAGCTGCAATCATGTTCGTTCAGCACAGTGGTGTAGTGTATAGCACTTTGACCTAGCAGCAAAAGGGTCGCTGGTTCGAATCCCGCCCGTGACACCATCTGCATGGAGTTTGCATGTTCTCCCTGTGCCTGCGTGGGTTTCCTCCCACACTATAAAAACATGCTGTAAATCGGATTCGGTCTAAATAAGCCCTAATATGCAGTAGTATATTTAGGTTTTGTGCTGCCCTAGGCCTGACTAAATTTCTGCACCTCCTAATAGAAAAATGACCCACCCCTGTCAAAGCCACACCCTGTTTTTGTATCACCCGCCCAGGAATTTTCAGGGCACACACACACACTAGTTCTGGGGGGGGAGGGGGTTACTGGACTCCCTTAATTTGCATAGTTTTTCTCTCACTTCCTGTTTGGCTATGGGGCAGGAAGTGAAGGCAAATCTCCCCAATTGGACACAGATAATACAAAATAAACTGACAGGGCCTATAACCCTCCCTCACTCTATCCAAAATTAAAGAAAATAAAAAGTGTTGATTATAGTTCTAGTTTAAGCACAAATTTCATAGAGTTTTATTGAGAGGCCTAAGAAAATATAACCATGCCAATAGGCCAGGATACAGCGTTGCTAATATGTATGAATGTGTGTGTTAGGGCACCCCACAAACACCACCCAATGTTAACTAAAAAATTATTAATTTGCAAATAAGTATTATCTGCTCATTTTTTGGGGATGTCTGCACCCCTGATAGTGACAACATTTGTGAGGTGTCTTCACCCTTTCTAATTCACATTCATTCACTTCCTGTCACATAGCCAAACAGGAAGTGAGGGTAAAACCTTACTAATATCTTTTCTTGGGGACACAGAGATCAATCTAAATAGTTTCCCATTATGTAAATTGCACTCTAGCATTTTTCTGTGTACACCCCAAATTATTAGGGATCTTGGACTTTGGGGTCCATTTACTAAAGGCAAATCCACTTTGCACTACAAGTGCAAAGCAAGGAAGAAAACAAAACAACTTTGCTTCTACCGGATTGGATGTTAAAACCATCAGTGCTTCCTCTCTCATTTTCAGCAACTATGCTTGTACTTGCAGAGTGGCTTTGTCTTTACTAAACCCCATGATTTGGGGTGTACACAGCAGTGCTGGAGTGCAATTTGCTTAATGGGGACACTAGTTAGATTGACCTGTGTCCCCAAGAAAAGACACTGGTAGGGTTTTAACCTCACTTCCTGTTCAGCTGTGTGACAGGAAGTGAAGCCAATTTTAAGAAAAGGGACACAAAGCTCAACCCAAAAAAAAACACAAGCAGGGGTTCTAACACTCACTTGGCTTCCCTTAAACACCCACAATTAGAATAGGATTGCCTTGCGCTAGATTTAAGCACAGTGCTGTAAATCAGCACTTCAAGCCTGTCCACCAATAGCAACCCCCCCCCCCCCCCCCCAACAGGCCATGTTTGCAGGTTTTCCTTCATCTTGCACATGTGCTTTAAAAGACAGTCTGGACAGCAATTATTGATAAGAGAAATCCACAAAACATGTCCTGTCGGGGGTACTTGAGGGCTGAGGACCACTGCAGTAAAAAGAAAAT
The DNA here is from genome assembly GCF_905171775.1 of Rana temporaria. Classification (NCBI taxonomy): domain Eukaryota; kingdom Metazoa; phylum Chordata; class Amphibia; order Anura; family Ranidae; genus Rana; species Rana temporaria. The sequence goes on from NC_053494.1 coordinate 70,327,413, forward strand.
ACTTACCACTTTGTCTTTAAAGTCATGGAGTATAAACATGGCAAACATTTCATGATTACACACGAGGCCCAAACCTATTTCAGCTGCAGCTGTCAAAATATGTAGCATGAAAAAGTAACAAAAAACAAAGTAATTTTTATTGGTCAACAAAACAAGCAAAGCAAAAAAAGACAAACAAACACACACACACACACACAAACAAAAATACATTTCAAAAATCAAAATAAACATAGGTTTAACGTCGCAACATCTTCACAAATTTTTCATAAAATAAGGCAGCAGAGACAAATACATCAAAGTGAACATCATTTAAAAATAAACAAAAACCATTGGCAAAATAAAACAAAAGCATGCAACAAACCACATTTGTGTTTGGCAACAGCATTTCTGCCTGCCTGCCCCTATGAGGGCGGCTGAGGAATGATCGATCTACGCTTTTTATAACAGTGCTAGTAATGAAGCAATTGAAATCACATGAACAAATTGCAGTCTCTAGTTTGGGTGAGCTTTTAAGTGCTTCCACCTGGTATTAACCCAACCAAGCTTCTATGACCATCCAAGTGATTTTCACCTTTTAAAAAGAAAGGATACTTTTTTTCTAAGTGTCTGAGCAGACTCAGTTCATCACACATGTAGGAACAAAGCTGCAATGGCATGAGAGCTTTTTTTTTTTTTCCCCCTGATCTCATGCTTTCCAGCCTGAAGGGGAGGTCTTAGTGAATTATTACATAACAAAACTAAAGAATAAGAATTAAAATGCCCCTGTCCTTACAGACAGAAGTGAACACGCACATTTAATAATCTATTTGTGGGAAAAAAAAGGTTGCCAATTTTGTTTGGGAGCCACGTCGCACGACTGCGCAATTGTCAGTTAAAGCGACGCCGTGCCGAATCACAAAAACTGACCCGGTCATTGACCAGCAATATGGTTTGGGGCTCAAGTGGTTACAAATTAACAAAACACTAAAGTTAGCCCAATTTTTGGTGATAATGTGAAAGATGATGTTACACCGAGTAAATAGATACCTTACATGTCACGCTTTACTATTGCAAACACGCCTGGAATGGGGCCAAAATTCAGTACTTGAAAATCCCCATAGGCGACCTTTTTTTTTTTTTCAGGTTACCAGTTTATAGTTACAAAAAAGGTCTAGTGCTAAAAGTATTGCTCTCGCTCTAACGCACGCGTCAATACCTCACATGTGTGGTTTGAACGATGTTTATATATGTGGGCGGGACTTGCATAAGTTTGCAATGGTAAAGCGTGACATGTAAGGTATCTATTTACTCGGTGTAACATCATCTTTCACATTATCACCAAAAATTGGGCTAACTTTAGTGTTTTGTTAATTTGTAACCACTTGAGCCCCGGACCATGTTGCTGGTCAATGACCGGGCCAGTTTTTGTGATTCGGCACGGCGTCGCTTTAACTGACAATTGCGCAGTCGTGCGACGTGGCTCCCAAACAAAATTGGCAGCCTTTTTTTTTCCCACAAAGAGAGCTTTATTTTGGTGGTATTTGATCACCTCTGCGGTTTTTTATTTTTTAGAGCTATAACCAAAAATAGAGCGACAATTAAAAAAAAAAAAAAGAATCATTTTGACTTTTTGCTATAATAAATATCCCCAAAAATATATATTCTAAAAAATAAAAAAATCCCTCAGTTTAGGCCGATACATATTCTACATCTTTTTGGTTCCAAAAAATCGCAAATAGCGTTTATTGATTGGTTTTGGCAAAAGTTATAGCGTTTACAAAATATGGCATTTTGGTTATTTTTTTTTAACTAGTTATTGCGGCGATCAGCGATTTTTATCGGTACTGCGACATTATGGCGGACACATCGGACACTTTTTTGGAACCATTGGCATTTTTCTAGCGATCAGTGCTATAAAAATGCATTGCTTACTATAAAAATGCCACTGGCAGGGAAGGGGTTAACACTAGGTGCGAGGGAGGGGTTAAATATGTTCCTTGGGTGTGTTCTAACTGAAGGGGGGGGTGGGACTGACATGGGTAAATGACAGATCGCTGTTTATGAAGGGGAACTCCAGACCAAACCGCAGTAATTTCGTTGGTGTGAGGACCTGCTGCTGGAGCTCCTGGAGATCCAGGAATCAATGGAGGCTTCAAGCCCAGGGGATGGCTTTTATCCCCAGGCCGTGGTTAAGTCTTTGCCGGTGGAGAGTGGGCCTGGAGGCCCGCACAAGATTTCAGTGTTGTTGGATGACCTAAAGCCGAGCAAGATTGAAGTAATGTACCTGCAGACCCAAGAGAAATTTTGTTGGCTTGCAAACATGTCGGGGGAAGATGCAAATGAAAGGGATCTTAGGATCCAGGCTGTGTATGGCTTAATGGAGAAGGTGGTGATTTATCTGGAGGCAGTGCATGCTGACCTGGCCCGGCTGAGGAGCACCAGAGACTCAGTCAACAAAAACCGGAGGAAAGGATTTCGGTCAAGTATCCAAATCCTAAGGGGTATTACTGTTGAGTACACCACCTTACTGAATGGACTTAGCAAGTCTGCTGGTGTTGCAACTCCTGAGATGGTTGAGTTTAACAGGCTGATCATGGTTGCCCATGACAACGGCAGCCAGGCCGTCAGATGGGGCTCCCAGGCCGGGACCTCCGTCATGTCTCAGCCACTAGGTGGCGCTGTTCCCGTTCCCAACCAGGAAGTGTCTGCAGCGTGTGTGATGGACGGAGGTGCTGCTGCTGCTACAGCGTGTATGGAGGACGGAGGTGCCGTGATGGAGGATGAGGGAGCCGCGATGGAGGTCACAGCGGGAGGTGAGAGACCCGATCCGGCGGTGGTTGCAGTTGTGGAGGTTCCACATGAACTGTCTGGTGTAGTGGCTGTGGTGACAGCAAGATCCCCAGAAATGGAACTTACACAGCCAGGTGCTGTCCCCCCAGTGAAGTTGCCCCCTGTGTCCCCCCCCCTGTGTCCCCCCCCTGTGTGTCCCCACCCCGTGAGTCCCCAGCTTTGACATGTTCAGCTGCGGCGATGACCCCCCAGCTTGGTGAGTGGGGTGAGTATGAGCAGGGTGTATCACCAGGCTCAAGTCTTGCTGTCAATTACATCAGACAGCTGGAGGGTGAGCCACCTAAAGTGGACCAGGGTGTCGGTGGTGTGTCCATGGACAGTTTGACATCTCATGTTGCAGCGGTCCCCTCCGGGGGTTAACCAACAAAATGGACTGGATCAATCCCAGGGGGGTTCAGCGGGCAGTGCGGGGGCGCCTTTGGTGGCCGGGGGTACTCCTGGCTCTGGTGCACCTGATAAGCCTGCTGCTCCCGGGGGTGACCAGGGTATGGACAATAATGTATTAGGTGGTGATGTAAATAGTGTAAATAATGTTTTGATGAATGAAGGTACCCCACCTGTTATACTCCCTGTTGTGCCCCCAGTTGTCTCTCCCCTTCCTGCTGCCCTCCCTGCCCCCCCTGTCCCCTTTGCTTCCCCTACCCCCCCTCCCCCCCAGATTAGTGGGTCTCAAGAGGCCCAAGTTGTGTCTGCCTTGAAAACAGGCATGTCTTTTGCAGATGTCGCTGGTGACAGAGTGCAGCTTAGGCGGTTTTATGCCCAGCATGGTACCATGGCCTTTACGGGCACGGTGCCAGCTGCCACTCGCGCTGCGGCTGTAGAGAGAAAACGCCGCAATGTGGTGCAGCTGCGCTGGCAGGGTGGTCTATGTGTCCAAGATCGTGCTCCGGGGAGGGATGCGGTGGTGGATATGGTGCTGGCCCTGGGTTTCGGGGTGGCAGACATTTTTGCCATTATTCAGCCCGCAGGCTCCCCGGAGTATGACATAAGTTTTTCAACTGCCACCCTGATGGAGAGCTTCCTCTCTAAGTTGGAGGTAGTGAAAAATCGTCCGGCCTGGAAGCCTTTTAAGGCAACCCCCTTGTCCCGTCAGGATGACGTTAAGAAAATAACGGTTATGGTCCGCAATGAGTCTGTGCCAGCGGAGGATATAACAACATGGTTGGGGAGGTATGGGCAGGTCATGGCCCCCCCAAAAAAGGAGTTGGATTCCAAGGGGATCTGGACGGGGGCATGGTTTGTCCCTGTCAAACTCAGGAGGGTAGGTTCAACTGTTACCCATGTTCCAGCCTCCGGATACATTGGGCGGGATAGACTGGTGGCTTTTTATTTGGGGCAACCGAAGCTGTACTTCAAATGTGGTAGCCCTTTGCACTTTATTGCGGAGTGTACTGCCACACGTTGCTCTAAATGTAATGAGGTTGGGCATAGGGCGGAGCGGTGCACCCGGATTCAATGTAATCTGTGCGGGGTCATGGGGCACCCCTTCAGCCATTGCCCTGCAGCTTTTGGGGCACCTGAGGAGGGGGTCACTTCTCCTGTGGGCCCAGTGCCCTCGGTGGGGGTGACAGTCCAACCGCTGCCGGCTGCTGGCCAAAGTGCTCAACACCAGGGGTTTGCGGTTGGTTCTGGGGTCCCGGGGACCATCCACAAGTTGTGGGCCGGCTTCAGGAACCAGGGACCCCAAGAGTTCTGCTCCTAGGTTGAGGAGAGAAAGAAACAAAAATCCTCCCTTGGGGTTAGAGGCACTAGGTCCTGGGGTGCCAGGGGAGAAACAGCCTGTCACAGAGGTACCTCAGGAGGTATTCAAGGTACCTGCACCCCAAGTTATAAGTTCTGTTGAGCCTGTTAAACAAATTCAGGGTGGTATGGACCTAAGTGGGCAAGTAAAGAAACCCAAAATGGTACGTGTACCTGTGGTGGTGCTTCACCCATTAGATGGTGGTTCGCGGCCCATTCCTACCTGGACCCCATCCCCTGCCCCATCCCCTGCCCCATCCTCTGCCCCATCTCTTGCCTCCTCACAATGTGGGGATGAAGAGTTCTATCTGGATGAGGAATTCTGTATGGATGGTATGGATGAAGGGGTATCTCTGGGTGCTTGTCCCATTTCAGATTCAGACTCGGATCTCTATGCAGATTCTGAGTCTTCTGACCTCTCTGATGCCCCTGGTCCTCGTGGGGAAAAGAGGGTGAGAGAAAAGTCTGTCATAAAACCAGATAAAAAAAGTAGGGACAATGAATGGGAGGCTGTTAAAGGGAGGGGCAAAGGCAGTAAGACCAAGCAGGTTCCTGATGCCTGTGCTGGTCTGGGACCTGGTCCCCCTCCTTCTAACCCTGTGTCCTTGCACAATAAATTTTTAGTGCTGGACACAGCGGTTGTGGGTCCTTCAGATGAAGACCCCAACATGGAGGTAAATGCTGAATAAATTTAATATACTAAAGTAATAATTTTGTTGTAAGCCTGTTTTGATGTATTAAGTTTAAGTTGTAAGTACTGTTTATTGTTTGGTAAAGTATAACCTATGTATTGTCTTTTTGTATATAATGTCGTAGTCTCTAAAATAAAAAACCTCCAGACCATAAAGCTTCCAGCTCCTCCCACTTCCTGCTGGAGTAGAGAGAAGACCTGTCTTCCAGAGCTCCTGTGTTCCAGAGGATCTAGCCACCTAGGACCAGCCTCCAGACCCAGCCCCCAGCCCCCAGCCCCTGGCCCCGGAAGAGGGGAGGGATGGCCTCCCTCAGCCCAGGTGAAGGACCAGCATCCGGCCTCCGGAGGATCCAGCAGCACCTGCCCTCCTCCAGCCAAACAATGATCAGCAGGGATGACCGCCTCTTCCTGGGCACCCAGGAGGGTCTCTCCGACTGGACCACCATTCTGCCAGGTGAGACTGAGGCCAAAGCCAGGAAGAGGTGTGATAAGATCAAGTCCCTGCTGGTTAGGATAGCCCAGGCCTGCGTGGAAAAAATGACAGCTCTCGCAGGCAAGAGGGACAGGTGCTCTAGCAGCAAGAGGTCGGAATATAGGGGGGCCATCAATACCCTCAGGCTTGAGGTCAATGAGATCTGGGGTTACCTGGGAGGCTTTTTTGAACGTGGGGCTGGAGAGGTGAGCTTTCTTGAGGAGCTCCGGAAGACCCTCCAGCAGGCCAACCAATCAGGAAGTCAGACGGCAAGGAGGAGCAGCGGGCGGTCGGGGTCCCAAGCCTCCAAGCAGCCGGGGAAGTCAGGAGAGCCTGGGTGTAGTGTGGGGGTGGAAGCTCTGATGGTGCAGGGCCCAGTAAGGCCATAAAACCTGGGGAGGGCTCCCGGGAGCCGATCCCTCGGTCCGTGAAAAAGGGGACTGGGGGGTTGGCAAGGACAGGGGAGCCCAGTGATCCAGGAGGTCGCAGGGCCCAAGCGCCGCCGGAGGTACCCCCCCTGCGTCTACGGGTCAGCACACCCGGGCTCCCACAGGAGGGCCACGCTGCAATTGTGGAAGCCCGCTGTGTGCCTGTCTCCAGGACCCCTCAGCCTGCAGTAGAGCGGGAGGACCTGGCAGAGGCAGCGCCAGTGACTGCTCCTGCGGCTGGTAGTGAACAGGGTGAGAGGCAGGTGCATGGCGGTGAAGTACCAACAAAAACTTTAAAAGTGCTTGTCTGCAGCATGGCCAAGATGGCGCCGGCTGCTGGGGGAGGAGCAGCCAGCATCAGGGACCAGGAAGTACCCCCCCGCGAACCGGAAGTGCCCCCCCCCCCCAACCCCCCCCCAAACCCCGCGAACCGGAAATGACCCCCCCGCGACCGGGAGTAATCCCCCGCGACCGGAAATGACCCCCCCCCCCCCCCGGCGACCAGAAGTAGCCCCCGCGAATTTGCGGCTGGTGTCACCGGCTTGGAGGACCTGGGGGGTGAGAGGCCGGGGGTGCCCAGTCCCGGATGCTGCAGCGGGCACCTCCAGGCACCCCCGGCAGGACGGTATGGACGGTATGGACGGTATGGACGGTAAGCTGCCTACCCCCCAGGTCCCCATGGACACTACCACAAGCCCCGAGGGGCTCCCTGCAGCACAGGCGGGGTGGGGGGAATGTCAGGTGGGACCCCTCCCAGTGGACTGTGCAGCCTATGACTATATCCGGCAGTTGGAGGGGTCCCAGGGGGGCTCCCCCCCAGTACAGGTTGAGTTAGGGTTGCCACCTCATCCCTTTAAAACAGAACACATATGAATTCCACAGGTTCTGAGGCTAATTTAATTTAGATAAGGCTCCACTTGAGTTTAATTACCACCTTAATCAGCCACAGAACCTGTGTAATTCATATGTGTTCTGTTTTAAAGGGATGAGGTGGCAACCCTAGGTTGAGTCCCAAGGGGCTGGTGAGGTCGCAGAGGGGTCTGGGTGGGGGAGTTTGGTGGGGGAGGTACCCCACTCTGCTGTGACCCCGGGGGGAGGAGCCTGTAGTCAGGCCAAGGGTGGTGGGTCAGGGTAGTTCAGTGGAGGTGGGTGCAACGCCACTGGCAGGGATGGGGGCCCCCCCCACTTCTGGGGGTGCTGAGGGGGGTGCCCCGCTTCCGGAGAACATCTTTCGGGGGTCTCCGGAGGCCAACTTATTGTCTGCCCTAAAGGGGGTCGCTCTTTCGCCCAGGTGGCGGGCTCTCGTGCCCCTCTGGACCACCTGTACAGCCGGTTTGGCGCCCAGAATTTCTGCGCCCCCCTGCTGACCAGGAGAGGACGCAGGGGTCGGCGTGGACGAGGGGTACAGGTGGTCCAGAGAGGAGGCGTAGGAATGTTATCCAGCTCAGGTACGAGGGTCCGGACCCCTGCCCAGCCCGAGGTGAGGTGGTGGGCCTGGTACTTTCCTTGGGTTTTGGGGTGGGTGACCTCTTTGCGGTCATCCACCCCACCAACACACGGGAGTTTGACATCAGTTTAGTCACTCCCATGTGTATGGAACGCTTCATCACCAGCTTTGGGCTGGTGAGGGGCGTTGACCCTTGGAAGAAGTACAGGCTCATTCCCATCTCCAGGCAGGAGGAGGTTAAGAACATCACCATCCTGGTGAGGAATGAGTCGCTCCCTCCGGAGGACATTGCCACCTGGCTCGGGAGGTACGGGCAATTGCAAACCCCCCTGAGAAAGAACCTCAATGAGCGCGGGGTTTGGACCGGGGCTTGGTTGACCAGGATCCGGCTCAAGAGGGAGGGCAACAGTGTTGCCCACCTCCCTGGCAGTGCCTTCCTGGGCAGAGACCGGATCCTGGCCTTCTACCCGGGCCAGCCCCACCGCTGCTTTAAGTGTGGCAGCCCGACCCACATGAGTTCGGACTGTACGGTGGTCAGATGTAGCCGGTGCCTTGAGTTTGGCCACCAGTCCGACTCATGTGGGAAGATCTGTTGCAACCTTTGTGGTGAGATGGGGCACCCATTCAGTAGGTGCCCCAAAGCATATCGTGGTTCTTTCTCAGGGGGGGGGCCTCCCGGGCCGGGAGCGGCCGAAGCCCCCCCGGCGAGTGATGGCTGGGGGGTGGGGATCCTGGGGCCCCTAATGCCCCTCCGGAGGGACCAACAGGCCCACAGCCTCAAAGAAGGCGGAGCAGGCGTGGGCGAGGGGCTCCCCCCGGGAGATACGGGCTCAGTTGGCCAGGAGGCTCCCGATCCTCCGGAAGGCGAAGCCGGTAGGGAGGAGTTGGGGAGGCCTGGGGGTCCCGGGCCTGAGGGTCCGGGGCCCCGGCTTTCCCCTCCTTTTGTTGCAGGGCCGATCCCCATCCCCCTTCCCCCTCCCCCTCCTCGCCATTGCCCTCCCCCTCCACCTGTTCTATCTGCCTCCCCATGCAGCCCCCCCTCATCTTCCCATCCCTGTACCCCCCCCTCGTCCCCCCCTCCCAAGTCCCGTCCCCCCCCTCCCCCTTCTTCTGCCAAGTCTGATCTCCTTCCTGTCCCCCCCCTGTCTCTGGCCCCCCTCCTGCCTCTCCCATCCCCCCGCTTCTGGACCCAAAGTCTCCTCTGGCCTTGTGGCCATGGAGACGGAAGCTGCTCGAGCCTCATCTAAGAGGGAAATCTCGAGCAGCGGGTCCGAGGAGGGGGGTGGCGTAGTCACCTCAGAGAGATGGCAGGAGTGGGAGCAGGTGAGACGCAGGAAGAGGGGGAAGGCTGTAAAATCTGGGGGCGGGAGGTCCCCTGTGAAGGGTGGGGTTCCCCCAGGGGCACGAAGTGGGGTGTCCCTGGGGAACCCGTTTGGTGTCCTCTCCTCCTCCTCGGACTCAGAGAAGGAGGGAGTGTAAATATGTAAATATGTTTTGGTGTTTGTAGTATGAAGGAGAATGTGACCCTTTCAATCATTTTGATGGCGGTACCCTCTCCAATACGGCTTGCGACCATTAATGTCGCAAGTATTCGTTCTGCAGGAGCTCGTTTTATGGCCTTTGATTTTCTCAGCCGTGTTGAAGCTGACATTTTGTTTTTGCAGGAGACCTGGCTGGCATCTGTGGCATCTAGCAAAGAGGGAGTGGAGATGTGGGCCCTCCCTCTGGTCTCTTGCGGCCGAGCCCTGCAGTGGTGTTGCGGTCCTTTTTAAGACTGGTTCGGTGGCTTGCCGGCGAGTGATTGAAGTGGAGATTGGTAGATGTCTGGTGGTGGACGCTGTCGTGAGGGGGCAATTCCTCCGGCTCATTAATTTTTATGGGCCTCAAACTAAGAGGGAGAGGAAGAGCCTCCTTACGGCGGTTAAGCCTTATCTTTTTACATCCCAGCAGGTGATCTTTGGTGGTGACTTCAATATGATCACTAGGCCCAAAGACCGGGCAGGTGCCGCCAACCCTCTGGGATATGATAGTACTTTTTTGAATAGCGTAGTGAGGGAGGCCAGGTTGGTGGATGTGCACGTTCATCACCTCCCCAACCTCAATGGTTTCACATTTTCCCGAGGTAGTTCTAAGAGTAGATTAGATTTAGTTTTTTTTAAAGGGGGACTCTGCTTGCTTGGCTCCAGAGCTGCAGTCGGTGGAGTTCTCCGATCACTGTATGGTATCTGTGGCCCTGAATGTCGCCGACACTCCTCAGAAAGGGAGGGGTTTGTGGCGCCTGAATGGGTCGCTACTGGAGGATCCTGAGGTTAGGGAAGCCTATGAGGTTTTCTTCCTGGACCAGACCTCGCTCCTTGAGGGCAACTGCTCCCGCCTTGAATGGTGGGAAGTAGTTAAAAAGAGGTCTGGTGACTTTTTCCGGGAAATCTCTGGGTACAGGGCAGCTTCCAAGTACCAGGCCTACCAGAGACTACGCAGGCAGCTTGACCTTCTGGTGTCCTCTGGGGGCTCTCGGGAACAGATATCCGGTCTGAAGGCGCAGATGAAGGAGTGTCAGTACGACCGTCTCGCCTCCCTGGTTTTTGAGAGGGATTATGGGAAGTTTATCTCTCCTGATCCCTACAGGAGCTGTGGTGAGGCGGCGAGTTCGAAGGTCGTACACGGCCTGAAGGATGCCTCGGGATCTCTGGTCCGGTCCAGATCGGGGATCCTGGGTGTCGTCAGAGACCACTTTTCGGACCTCCTGAAGAAGCGGCCTCTAGACATGGAGAAAGTCAGGGTATTCCTTGATGAGACCCCACTGGAAGTGGGGTCTGACCTTCCTGACTCTCTGACAGAAGAGATCTTGGTAGCTGAAGTCGAGCAGGCTATCAGCTCTTTAGCATCTAAAAAGTCGCCTGGGCCCGATGGACTCACGGCAGAGTTTTACAAAACCTTTAAGAGCCTCTTGGCTCCTCATTTGAGGGACGTGTACCGTGAATGTTTGGCCTATGGCCTGCTGCCTCCCTCAATGAGAAGGTCAGCTCTGATCCTTCTGTCAAAGGGAAAAGACCCGTCTGTGGTGGAGAATTGGCGTCCGATCGCCCTTCTTACCACAGATAGGAAGATACTGGCAAAGATCTTGTTTACACGTCTGTCTGCTTTGGCGGGCAGGATGCTGTCTCCCTCTCAGCACTGCACAATTCCTGGCCGGGGCACTTTTGGTGCCGTCCTGAACGTCCGGGAGGCTGTGGAAAGGTGCAGGGCTGATGGCAGCGAGCGGTATCTGCTTGCACTGGATCAGGCTAAGGCGTTTGATCGGGTGAACCATGAGTACCTTTGGCTGCTTCTGAGGAGATACGGTCTGCCTGATCAATTTGTTGATTGGCTACAGGCATTGTATAGGGGAGCTGAGAGCTTCCCTCTTGTCAACGGTTGGGTGGGTCGGGCCTTTGCTGTGGACTCTGGCGTCCGGCAGGGCTGCCCGTTGAGCCCCCTCCTGTACGTCTTTGCGGTTGACCCCTTCGTAAGGAGGCTAGACTGCGAGCGTCTTGTGGGGGTTCCGGTGGGACCTGTCGGGGGTCCGGTTTCGGCAGTGAAGGTCGTGGCCTACGCGGATGACGTCTCGGTGGTGGTATCTGGTCGTGAGGAGGCCCATTATGTGGAATCCCAGATCGGGTGCTACTCTGAGGCGTCAGGTTCGCTGGGCAATTGGGACAAGAGTGAAGTTTTCTGGATGGGGAAGGAGGGGGAGCAGTTCCCCCTTCCGGACGTGTTCCCCACGCCCGTACCAGAGATTCGAGTACTTGGCATTCATTTCGGCCCGGGTGATTATCCCAAGCTAAATTGGGAGCGCAGGCTGGTGAGTGCCACTCGGAAGGTGAAAGCCTGGAGAGGTTGGAAACTTTTCCTGAGGGAAAGGGTATGCTTGGTCAAGACGTACTTACTGCCTGAATTTCTCTTTGTGAGCTACGTGTGTCTTTTGCCAGCATCTCTCTATGCTCAGGTCTATGGTCTGTTCTTCCTGCTGTTGTGGGGAAACAGACTGAACCTGATCAAGAGGGAGGTCACATACCGCCAGCGAAGGCAAGGAGGGTTGGACATGGTCAACCCGGTGGTATTCTTCATCATAATTTTTGTAAAGTACAAAAGGCAGTCCATCTTTGTGGACGCGCCTTCCTGGTGGGAATGTTCATGCAAGGACTGGCTCTTGCTGTTCCTGAGGAGGTGGGGGGAGGGGGGAGGCCCGGCGATCTGAGGAGATCACATGGGTATCTCCCATCCTACGTCCCCCTGGCACTGAAGGTACTGAGGCAGTGGCGGATAACTGCCCTTGAGGTGGGCTCTCTGGGTCGGCGTGAGCTGTACCTGAGGGTCATGGCCTCGGACATTTTGAAGCCCCTGTCTTTAAGGGACTGTCCTGAGAGGGTCCTCACGGAGGGGTTAGCCCTCTTGAATTCTTCCAGAATTCCGAATACATTTTGGGATCTTGCATGGAGGTCGTTCCATGGACGACTGTACGTCCGTGCAAATCTCAAGTATCTGAACCTAGGGGACAGGGGCTGTCCCCGACGGGAATGTGGAGGGACATTGGAGACCATGGACCAATGTCCCTTCAACATGGAGGTTCTTACGGGGGTAGGGGGTGCCATTGGCTACCCCCGCCTTCCGGCCCTGACCTATGCTGAGCGAGTGTATGGTGACTTTGGACCCGCAGGGGTTTTCAGTTATCGTCACTTTATTTAGTCAGCGTAGTTGTGCTTTACTACACTTGGCACGCTCGGTGTTTGGTGTCCACTAGGGACAAAATCCTGTCTGTGCATGAGGTGGTGGGCGATATCTTTCGGGAGTTGGTGAAGGTGCGGGATCTGGAAAGGAGCAGGGTCGGGCCTGAGAGGTGTGCCCATTTATGGAGAGGGTTCCTCTTCCAGCCCCCTTAGGCCACGGCTGTGCCCCTCTCCTCGGGTAGGGACAGCTATCCTTTTTCACCCCCTTAGATTTTGTTTATGGTATTTTTTTTTTTAAATAAGGCTACAGACATGTCTGATTATCATGTTCTCGCTCATACGTGGGTTGTAGGTATTTGTTGTTATGGTGGTGGGGTGTGTTGTGGGTTGGCGATGATCTGGACAGTAGTGGTTTCTATGGACTTTAATATTTCCCTACTGTACCAGTGAGCCGTTTTAAGTTGGTTTTGTTCTTTTTTGGCAATGATCTGGACAAGCTTTTTCTGACGGACTATAAAGACTTTTTCTTGTACCAGTGAGCCTGTTGTAAATACCCGTGCTAATGTTGTTGTGTTTTTTTTTGCAGTTATTTTCTTGGAGGGTGGTATGATGGTTTGTGTGTGTTGTTTGTTTTGTGTTATTTTGTTTATTTTGTATATTTGTTACCTTTTTTATGGTCGTAGTTTTAAAAATAAAAATCTCCAGACCAAAAAAAAAAAAGGTGCATACCAGGCTCTTAGGCTTGGTCTGGAACATAGGGGGTTAAACCCGCGCAGAAAACCAGCGTGGGGTCCCCCCCAAGATCCAAACCAAGCCCTTATCCCAGGCACGCAGTCTGGCCGGACAGGAATGGGGGTGGGGACGAGCGAGCGCCCCCCCCCCCTCCTGAGCCGTACCAGACCACATGCCCTCAACATGGGGGAGTGTGTGCTGTGGGGGAGGGGGGCACTGCCCCCCACCCCAAAGCACTCTTGTCCCCATGTCGATAGGGACAAGAGCCTCTTCCCGACAACCCTGGCCGTTGGTTGTCGGGGTATGCGGGCGGGGGGCTTATGAGAATCTGAGAGGCCCCTTTAATAAGGTGGTCCCCAGATTCCGGCCCCCCACCCTATGTGAATGAGTATGGGGTACATTGTACCCCTACCCATTCACCTGGGGGGGAAAAAAATGTAAATAAATAAAACACCACACATTAATAAATTAATTTATTAGTCAGCCGGGGGTCTTCTGCCGGGGCCCCCCACCACCACCCCATTAGGCCCCGGGCTTCACCGTCTTCTGCCGGGACCCCCTTCACCAGGAGGCTCCTTGTTGCCTATGGGGGAGGGTCCCGGGCTTCGTCGGTTTCTGCGCGGGGGGGTGCACCTGCCCCCCCGTCTTCTGCGCCGTATTTCGCCGGGACACCCTTCACCATGAGGCTCCTTGTTGCCTATGGGGGAGGGTCCCGGACTTCGTCAGTTTCTGCGGGGGGGTGCACCTGCCCCCCCCCCCGTCTTCTGCGCCGTATTTCGCCGGGAACCCTTTCACCATGAGGCTCCTTGTTGCCTATGGGGGAGGGTCCCGGGCTTCGTCGGTTTCTGCGGGGGGGGGTGCACCTGCCCCCCCCCCGTCTTCTGCGCCGTATTTCGCCGGGACCCCCTTCACCATGAGGCTCCTTGTTGCCTATGGGGGAGGGTCCCGGGCTTCGTCGGTTTCTGCGGGGGGGTGCACCTGCCCCCCCGTCTTCTGCGCCGTATTTCGCCGGGACCCCCTTCACCATGAGGCTCCTTGTTGCCTATGGGGGAGGGTCCCGGGCTTCTACGATGTTTTCCGCCGGGGGGCGACACCCGCGGGCTTCTGCGGTGCCTTCAGCTTCTGCCTGTCTCCTCCGCGGAGCACAGGGCTTTCTTCCGCCGGAGGGCGCCACCCTCCGGGCTTCTGCGGTGCCTTCCGCTTCTGCCTGTCTCCTCCGGGAGCCCAGGGCTTGTCTTCTTCCTTCTCTTCCATTCGATGTTGACACGACGAGGTCCGGCGCTGGAATGCCGTGTGAGCAGTGGGCATTGACTTATATAGGGCAATGCCACCATGTGACCTCAACCCATGTGACATCACATTCCCATCATGCCCAGGGAATGTGATGTCACATGGGTTGAGGTCACATGGTGGCATTGCCCTATATAAGTCAATGCCCACCACTCACACGGCATGTCAGCGTGGAACCTCGTTGTGTCAACATCCAATGGAAGAGAAGGAAGAAGACATCGCAGACAAGCCCTGAGCTCCCGGAGGAGACAGGCAGAAGAAGGAACAGAGAAGAAAGAAGCGGAAAGGAAGCCCTGGCTCCGCGGGGGAGCCAGGCAGAAGAGGGAGCAGAGAAAAGACCGGGGAGTTGGCGCACCCCCGGCAGAAGACCAGGAAGACCGGAACCCTGGCGGAAGGCACCGGAAAGACTGGGGGATAGGCGCCATCCCCCGGCAGAAGTCGCCAAAGTCCGGATGCCCCCCCCTAATGTAAAAGAGCTTAAATGGGGTGGGGGCCCCCGGCGGAAGGCTCCGGAGAGGACCGAGGGATGGCGCCCTCCCCCGGCAGAAATCACCGAAGCCCAGGGTCCCGGCAGAAGATCGGGAGAGAAGAAACCCCCCCTCGTGAAAGAGCTAAAGAAGAAAGGGGGGCTCCGGAGCTGATTAATAAATTATTTTATTCTGTGTGGTGTTTTATTTTACTTTACACTTTTCCCCCAGGTGAATGGGTAGAGGTACGATGTACTCCATACTCATTCACATAGGGTGGGGGGCTGGTATCTGGGGGCCCCCTTATTAAAGGGGGCTCGCAGATTCCGATTAGCGCCCGCATACCCTGACAACCAATGGCAAGGGTTGTCGGGAAGAGGCTCTTGTCCCTATCGACATGGGGACAAGAGTGCTGTGGGGTGGGGGGGCAGTGCCCCCCTCCCCCACAGCACACACTCCCCCATGTTGAGGGCATGCGGTCTGGTACGGCTCAGGAGGGGGGGGCGCTCGCTCGTCCCCACCCCCATTCCTGTCCGGCCAGACTGCGTGCTTGGGATGAGGGTTTGGTTTGGATCTTGGGGGGAACCCCGCACCGATTTTCGGCGCGGGTTTAACCCCTCACGTTCCTGCTTAGGGACAGTGTTAGGTGTATCCTGCTTCAGAAATCTCAACAAGCACACTTTGGCCCAGATTCTCATACATTCGCGCTGCTCCTGGGCAGCGTAATATATGAGATCTACGTTACACCGCCGCAGGTCTACAGGTTTACATCCTGATTCTCAGAACACTTACCTGTAAACTTGCGGCGGTGTAGCGTTAGATTGCTCGTCGCAAGCCCGCCCAATTCAAATGGGGCGGGCACCATTTAAATTAGGCGCGCTCCCGCGCCGAGCGTACTGCGCATGCTCCGTCGGGTAAATTACCCGACGTGCATTGTGCTAAATGACGTCGCCCCGACGTCATTTGCCTAGATGTATACGTAAATGGCGTCCAGCGCCATTCACGGACGTCTTACGCAAACGACGTAATTTTTATTGAATTCGACGCGGGAACGACGGCCATCGTTAACATTGGTTGCGCCTGCTAATTAGCAGGGGCAACCTTACGCGTCGGGTACGCTACGCAAACAACGTTAATTCGCTGCGTCGACCTCGCGTATGTTCGGGAATCGCCGTACTTACCTCATTTGCATAGACGACGGGGAAAAGCGACGATGCGACACCTAGCGGCGGGAAAAAAAAATACTTTTAAGATCTGACAGCGTAACAGCCTTACGCTTGTCAGATCTAATGGGTACCTATGCGCAACTGATTCTGAGAATCAGTTGCATAGATACCCGGGGCCAGATGAGGTGTTACGACGGCGCTAATGGTGTTGCGCCGTCGTAACGCCTTTGAGAATCTGGGCCTTTATTTCTTTGATATCTGCATCATCTTATGGTATCTGGCTCGTTGTCACTGTGCTTTAGTTATCATAGGGAAAGGCTGCTGTTGCTGCTTAGGGACAGTGTTAGGTTATCCTGCTTCAGAAATCTCAACAAGCACACTTTATTTCTTTGATATCTGCATCATCTTATGGTATCTGGCTCGTTGTCACTGTGCTTTAGTTATCATAGGGAGAGGCTGCTGCTGCTTAGGGACAGTGTCAGAGAGCTGTATCCTGCTTCAGAAATCTCAACAAGCACTCTTTATTCCTGTGACATCTGATGTGCTTCATATAGTTTAGGAATTTTGTTCAGCTATAGGGACAGTCAGCAATCTATAGGTGACTCTGAATATTTCAACAGCACTGCACCTGCCACCACCTGTGCACCTGTGATATACTGTGTTTGTGTCCAGTACATAGTTCAGGGACAGGTTCCAGAAATGTTCCTATAGGGACAGTCAGCAATCTTTAGGTGACTCTGAATATTTCAACAGCACTGCACCTGCCACCACCTGTGCACCTGTGATATACTGTGTTTTTTTGTCCAGTACATAGTTCAGGGACAGGTTCCAGAAATGTTCCTATAGGGACAGTCAGCAATCTTTAGGTGACTCTGAATATTTCAACAGCACTGCACCTGCCACCACCTGTGCACCTGTGATATACTGTGTTTTTTTGTCCAGTACATAGTTCAGTGACCGGTTCCAGAAATGTTCCTATAGGGACAGTCAGCAATCTATAGGTGACTCTGAATATTTCAACAGCACTGCACCTGCCACCACCTGTGCACCTGTGATATACTGTGTTTGTGTCCAGTACATAGTTCAGGGACAGGTTCCAGAAATTTTCCTATAGGGACAGTCAGCAATTTATAGGTGACTCTGAATATTTCAACAGCACTGCACCTGCCACCACATTTGCACCTGTGATATGCTGTGTTTGTGTCCAGTACATAGTTCAGGGACAGGTTCCAGAAATGTTCCTATAGGGACAGTCAGCAATCTATAGGTGACTCTGAATATTTCAACAGCACTGCACCTGCCACCACCTGTTCACATGTGATATACTGTGTTTGTGTCCAGTACATAGTTCAGGGACAGGTTCCAGAAATTTTACTATAGGGACAGTCAGCAATCTATAGGTGACTCTGAATATTTCAACAGCACTCCACCTGCCCCCTGTGATATACTGTCTGTGCACTACATTGTTTAGGGGTGGGTTCCTGCTTCTTGCTATAGGTGGAGAAATATATAGGTGAATCTCTGCCCATTTCACCAGCACTCCACCTGTCCCCTGTGATATACTGTCTGTGCAGTACATTGTTTAGTGCTGGCTTCCTGCTTATTGCTATAGGTAGAGAAATATATAGGTGAATCTCTGCCTATTTCACCAGCTTACACTATTTTTGTATTTAAAATTTCTCAAAATTAGGGCAAGACCCTAAATTTGAGAAATATATAGGTGAATCTCTGCCCATTTCACCAGCACTCCATCATTACATTGTTTAGGGCTGGCTTCCTGCTTCTTGCTATAGGTAGAGAAATATATAAGTGAATCTCTGCCTATTTCACCATATTACACTATTTTTGTATTTAAAATTTCTCAAAATTAGGGCAAGACCCTAAATTTGAGAAATATGAGGAAAACGTCAAATAAGGGACGTGGCCGCAGTCGTGGTGCTGCTAG
This sequence comes from Rana temporaria, assembly GCF_905171775.1. Taxonomy (NCBI): domain Eukaryota; kingdom Metazoa; phylum Chordata; class Amphibia; order Anura; family Ranidae; genus Rana; species Rana temporaria. The sequence continues at coordinate 70,345,326 of NC_053494.1, forward strand.
TGGAGCTCCTGTTACAGGAGAGAACGTGGTCGATCTGTGCCAGCTACAAGCATAAGTGGAACACCTTTCTCAAGTGCGAGTAGCCGACAGAGCCTGCAGCGGTATTTGGTCGGGCCTAATCCAGCTCTACGAATGTTGAGGCCAGGAGCAGAACAGGCGGTAGTAGATTGGGTTGCTGACAGTGCCTCCAGTTCCTTCACATTGTTTTCCAACCAGTCTTGTGCTGAAAGCTCAGAGTTGGTGCCTGCAGCCGATGTCCAACATCAGTCTTTCACCTCACCCCCTTGCAAATCAGCCAAACAGTCTGAGCCCCAAAGCATGCAGCAGTCTCTTCTTCTTTTTGATGAGTCTGTTAGCATGTGTTCCCAGGGCCATCCACCTAGCCCAGCCCCAGAAGGGGAAGAGATTGAGTGCACCGATGCCCAACCACTTATATTTCAAGATGAGTACATGGGGGGACCATCACAGCACGTCTTGGATGATGATGAAACACAGTTGCCAACTGCTGGTGCTTTTGCAATTGTGTAGACCGACAAGGAGGGCAGTGGTGAAGAATGGGTGGAAAATGATGTGCAGGACGATGAGGTCTGCGACCCGACATGGAATCAACCTCATGCAGGTGACCCGTGTAGTTCGGAGGAAGAGGCGGTGGTCGCACAGAGCCACCAGCACAGCAGAAGAGGGAGCAGGGTGCCAAAGCAGAGCGTCCGTCCCCTAGACAGTAGCCTGCTACTGCCCAATGCAGCAAGGGACTGAGCACACCAAAGCCAGGTCCAAAGAGTTCCCTAGCGTGGCAGTTCTTCACACAATGTGCTGATGACAAGACACGCGTGGTTTGCACATTGTTCAATCAGAGCCTGAAGCGAGGCATAAACGTTCTCAACCTGAGCACAACCTGCATGACCAGGCATCTAAGTGCAAAGCACGAGCTGCAGTGGAGTAGACACCTCAAAAACCAAGAAAGGTCTCTGGCTCCTCCTGCTTCCTCTTCTGCATCAGTCTCGGGCCTCTCTGCCTCTTCATCCACCTCCGTAGTGACAGTACCACCTGCCACCCCTCAATTAGAGGACCGACAAGCAACACTACCACCTGGGTCACCAAACATCTCCACAATGTCCCATGGAAGCATTCAGCTCTCCATCTCCCAAACACTGGAGCGTAAGAGGAAGTACCCCTCTACCCACCCGCGATCCCTGGCCCTGAATGCCAGCATTTCAAAATTACTGGCCTTTGAAATGCTGTCATTCTGTCTGGTGGAGACGCAGAGTTTTAAAAGCCTGATGGCATTGGCTGTCCCACAGTACGTCGTGCCCAGCCGCCACTACTTTTCCAGGCGAGCCATCCCTTCCCTGCATAACCAAGTGGGGGACAAAATCAGGTGTGCCCTGCGCAACGCCATCTGTGCCAAGGTCCACCTAACTACGGATACGTGGACCAGTAAGCACGGTCAGGGACGTTATATCTCCCTAACAGCGCACTGGGTAAATGCAGTGGCGGCTGGGCCTGAGGCGGATAGCAGTTTGGCGCATGTCCTTCCACCACCGAGGATTGCAGGGCGCTTCAGTTTGCCTCCTGTTCCTAACTCCTTCTACTCCGCTTCCTCATCCTCTACCGCCTCCTCATCCAGTCAGCGTAACAAATTCACCACCAACTTCAGCACAGCCATGGGTAAACGCCAGCAGGCAGTTTTAAACGTTCCTGTTTGGGGGAAAAACCACACACCGCGCAGGAGTTGTGGAGGGACATGGAACAACAGACCGATGAGTGGTTGGCGTCAGTGAGCCTCAAGCCAGGCCTGGTGGTGTGCGATAATGGGCAAAATCTCGTAGCAGCTCTAGGCCTAGCCGGTTTGATGCACATCCCTTGCCTGGCGCATGTGCTGAATTTGGTGGTGCAGAGTTTCCTGAGAACTTACCCCGATATGCCACAGCTGCTGCAGAAAGTGCGGGCCGTCTGTGCGCACTTTCGGCGTTCTCACCCTGCTGCTCGCCTGGCAGTGCTGCAGCGGAACTTCGGCCTTCCCGCTCACCGCCTGATATGTGATGTGCCCACAAGGTGGAACTCCACCTTGCACATGCTGGCCAGACTGTGCAAGCAGCAGCAGGCGATTCTGGAGTTCCAGCTGCAGCACGCACGCGTGAGTCGCTCTGCAGAACAGAACCACTTTACCACCAATAACCGGGCCTCCATGCGAGACCTGTGTGCCTTGTTGCGCTGTTTTGAGTACTCCACCAACATGGCCAGTGCCAATGACGCCGCTTTCAGCGTGACTATCCCAGTTCTATGCCTCCTTGAAAAAACCCTACGGGCGATGATGGAAGAGGATGTGGCACTGGAGGAGGAATCGGGATCATTTGCAAGGCTTTCAGGGCAGTCATTCACAAGTGGCTCCGAGGGTGGGTTCGTGCACCAACAAAGGCCAGGTACACAATTGTCTAGCAAGGGCACAGTTTTGGAGGATGACACGGTGGAGGATGAGGAGGAGGAAGACATGGAGGAGGAGGAGGAACCATGTTCACAGCAGGATGGCATCCAGACCAGCTCATGGCCATTACTGGTGCGTGGCTGGGGGGATACAGAGGACACAGATGATACACCTCCCACAGAGGACAGCTTTTCGTTGCCTCTGGGAAGCCTGGCACACATGAGCAATTACATGCTGCAGTGTCTCCGCAACGACCGGCGTGTTTCCCACATTATGACAGGTGCTGATTACTGGGTGGCCACGCTACTGGATCCCCGTTACAAGGACAATGTACCATCCTTATCCCTTCACTGGAGCGTGAACGCAAGATGCGCGAGTACAAGCGCACGCTGGTAGACGCGCTGCTGGTGCAATTCCCACCTGGCAGCGGGGGCACAGTGGAAGCAGAAGGCGAAGGCAGAGGAGGATGAAGAGGTTGCCAACGCAGCAGGGGCACCGCCAGCACCTCAGAAGGCAGGGTTAGCATGGCCGAAATGTGGAAAAGCTTTGTCAGCACGCCACAACAAACAGCACCACCAGCTGATATGGAACGTTTTAGCAGGAGGCAGCATTTCAGCAACATGGTGGATCAGTATGTGAGCACACCCCTACACATACTGAATGACGGCTATGCCCCCTTAAACTTCTGGGTCTCCAAATTGGGCACATGGCCTCAGCTTTCCCTTTACGCCTTGGAGGTGCAGGCCTGCCCTGCGGCCAGTGTATTGTCTGAACGTGTATTTAGCACGGCAGGGGGCGTTATCACAGACAAGTGCAGCCGCCTGTCCAGAGCCAATGTGGACAAGCTCACGTTCATTAAAATGAACCAGGCATGGATCCCACAGGACTTGTCCGTACCTTGTGCAGAATAGACACCGGGCCGGCCTTACCCAGCCATTGTTTTTTTCTGAGCTTTCTAGGGTTGCCATCTCATCCCTTTCAAAGCAAAAACATATTAATTACACAGGTTCTCTGGCTGATTAAGGTGCTGCTAATTAAACTCACTTGGTGCCTTATCGACATTAAATTAGCCCCAGAACCGGTGTAACTCTGTGTTCAGGTTTAAAGGGATGAGGTAGCAACCCTAGATCTGTCTCACTCTTTTGGGGTTTACCCTAATTTAAAAAATCAATTAAAAACCAAAACCTGCTGTGTTCTTAGGCTTGCGCACTGCAACTGCTTTCTTTAAGTCCCACCAGAGGTTCTCAATCGGATTTAAGTCTGGTGACTGCGATGGCCACTCCAAAATGTTCCAGCCTTTAATCTGCAACCATGCTCTAGTGGACTTGGAGGTATGCTTGGGATCATTGTCCTGTTGAAAGGTCCAACGTCTCCCAAGCCTCAGGTTTGTGACGGACTGCATCACATTGCCATCCAATATCTCCTGGTACTGAAGAGAATTCATGGTACCTTGCACACGCTGAAGCTTCCCTGTACCTGCAGAAGCAAAACAGCCCCAAAGCATGATTGACCCCCCACCATGCTTCACAGTAGGCAAGGTGTTCTTTTCATCATAGGCCTTGTTCTTCCTCCTCCAAACATAGCGTTGATCCATGGGCCCAAACACTTCTAATTTTGTTTCATCAGTCCACAGAACACAATCCCAAAACTTGTGTGGTTTGCCCACATGACTTTTGGCATACTGCAGTCGACTCTTCTTATTCTTTGGAGACAGCAAGGGGGTGCGCCTGGGAGTTCTGGCATGGAGGCCTTCATTACGCAGTGTGCGCCGTATTGTCTGAGCAGAAACTTCAGTACCCACATCTGACAAATCTTTTCTCAGTTCCTCAGCAGTCACACGGGGACTTTTCTCCACTCTACGCTTCAGGTAGCGCACAGCAGTCGAAGTCAGCATCTTCTTTCTGCCACGACCAGGTAGCGTTTCAACAGTGCCCTTCGCCTTGAATTTTGCATTTACTACTGTATTACAAAACCAATTGATGTCATATTAGTTGCATATGGTTCTTTATGAAGTCCTTGTAGGATTTCATTCTGAATACAATTACAAATGTACACTAAATTCCCTAAAACCCTTTACAGCACTGGGGGGTTGAATAATTTTGAACAAAACTGTATGGACCTCGTCCTCCAAGGTCAAAATCATTATATATTTTTTTTTATGTTATTTTAAGTTATTTCCCTATCCACATTTATTTCCAGAGTACTTGCCATGCTCTTCCCGTCATTTTGCTGCCATTTGCAGCCCTCCAGCCCTTTCCCTTAGTTTTTTAGAGACATTTTTGTAGTCAAAAGTCCGGGTCCCCATTGACTTCAATGGGGTTCGGGTTCGGGTCAAAGTCCGGGTTCGGTCCGAACCCGAACATCCAGGTGTCCGCTCAACTCTATCCATGACATCTACTTTCCAAAAAGGGGTAATTTGGGGGGGGGCAGTATTTGTACTGTCCTGGCATTTTGGGACCTCAAGAAATGAGATAGGCCGTCAGTACGTCAGGATTCGTTTTTCTGATATATAAACACCATAGTTTGTGGACTTTCCTACAGACTAAATAATATACACTGATTTTGGTTATTTTCACCAAAGAAATGCAGAATAAATTTGGGCTAAATTTATTAAGAATAATTATTTATTAGCACAATATAACAGACACAAAGAAAAACTTTTTTTTTTCAAAATTTTCCAATCTTTTTTCATTTATTTAGCAAAAAATGTAAAAACACAGTGTTAAATACCACCAAATGAAAGCTATAGTTGCGTGAACAAAATGATAAAAATGTAGTTTGGGTACAGTGTTGCATGACCACGCAATTGTCATTCAAAGTGTGACAACACTGAAAGCTGAAAATTGTCCTGGGCAGGAAAGGGGTAAAAGTGCCCTGAATTGAGTAGTCATTAACCAAAATACCAGATATAAAAGAGTGGGTTCTAATTGCTTCTCCAAATGTTCCATTAACATGGAAAACATGAGAGGGGATAAAGGACAGCCTTAGTGGATACCGTTTGTAATAGTAAAACTATCTGATAGAATCGCTGTTAACCCTGGCCAGATGGTTTTGTACATACAGTAGAGCCATAATATCGGAAAGTATGGGTCTGTCAAGTCCAAATTTACATAAAATAGCTTGTAGGTAACCCCAGTGAATTCTATCAAAACAAAGGGGGTCCCATGAGTTTCAGTCACTATGAGCAGATTAGGCATTCTCCTTGTTCCAGCTGGAACCTGCCTACTTTCACCAATCCCACTTTATCAAAGGCAGTTAAAGGAGTGAAGTCAGCTAGATGGTTAGCCAAGACCTTGGCATATATTTTATATAGTGATATGGGTACACAGGGCCAGATTCACGTAGAGTGCCGCATATTTAGATCGGCGTAACGCATCTCTGTTATGTTACGCCGGCTCAATTTTGTGACGTAAGTACCGTATCCACAGAGTATTTGCGCCTAAATTTGCGCCAGCGTAACGTAAATTCCGAGGCGTAAGGCGGGGTAATTGAAAGTGGGAAGGAAGTGGGCGTGCTCCATTGAAATGAGCCGTGACCCCATGCAAATGAAGGGCCGGCCGTACTGCGCATGCGTGCATTATTATGCACCTCATTGGGCATGCTCAGAACTCGGCCCGACACAATCAGTGAGATAGGAACTAGGCCCGGCGTACTTAGTGGGTCTCCAAATTGGGCACATGGCCTCAGCTTTCCCTTTACGCCTTGGAGGTGCAGGCCTGCCCTGCGGCCAGTGTATTGTCTGAACGTGTATTTAGCACGGCAGGGGGCGTTATCACAGACAAGTGCAGCCGCCTGTCCAGAGCCAATGTGGACAAGCTCACGTTCATTAAAATGAACCAGGCATGGATCCCACAGGACTTGTCCGTACCTTGTGCAGAATAGACACCGGGCCGGCCTTACCCAGCCATTGTTTTTTTCTGAGCTTTCTAGGGTTGCCATCTCATCCCTTTCAAAGCAAAAACATATTAATTACACAGGTTCTCTGGCTGATTAAGGTGCTGCTAATTAAACTCACTTGGTGCCTTATCGACATTAAATTAGCCCCAGAACCGGTGTAACTCTGTGTTCAGGTTTAAAGGGATGAGGTAGCAACCCTAGATCTGTCTCACTCTTTTGGGGTTTACCCTAATTTAAAAAATCAATTAAAAACCAAAACCTGCTGTGTTCTTAGGCTTGCGCACTGCAACTGCTTTCTTTAAGTCCCACCAGAGGTTCTCAATCGGATTTAAGTCTGGTGACTGCGATGGCCACTCCAAAATGTTCCAGCCTTTAATCTGCAACCATGCTCTAGTGGACTTGGAGGTATGCTTGGGATCATTGTCCTGTTGAAAGGTCCAACGTCTCCCAAGCCTCAGGTTTGTGACGGACTGCATCACATTGCCATCCAATATCTCCTGGTACTGAAGAGAATTCATGGTACCTTGCACACGCTGAAGCTTCCCTGTACCTGCAGAAGCAAAACAGCCCCAAAGCATGATTGACCCCCCACCATGCTTCACAGTAGGCAAGGTGTTCTTTTCATCATAGGCCTTGTTCTTCCTCCTCCAAACATAGCGTTGATCCATGGGCCCAAACACTTCTAATTTTGTTTCATCAGTCCACAGAACACAATCCCAAAACTTGTGTGGTTTGCCCACATGACTTTTGGCATACTGCAGTCGACTCTTCTTATTCTTTGGAGACAGCAAGGGGGTGCGCCTGGGAGTTCTGGCATGGAGGCCTTCATTACGCAGTGTGCGCCGTATTGTCTGAGCAGAAACTTCAGTACCCACATCTGACAAATCTTTTCTCAGTTCCTCAGCAGTCACACGGGGACTTTTCTCCACTCTACGCTTCAGGTAGCGCACAGCAGTCGAAGTCAGCATCTTCTTTCTGCCACGACCAGGTAGCGTTTCAACAGTGCCCTTCGCCTTGAATTTTGCATTTACTACTGTATTACAAAACCAATTGATGTCATATTAGTTGCATATGGTTCTTTATGAAGTCCTTGTAGGATTTCATTCTGAATACAATTACAAATGTACACTAAATTCCCTAAAACCCTTTACAGCACTGGGGGGTTGAATAATTTTGAACAAAACTGTATGGACCTCGTCCTCCAAGGTCAAAATCATTATATATTTTTTTTTATGTTATTTTAAGTTATTTCCCTATCCACATTTATTTCCAGAGTACTTGCCATGCTCTTCCCGTCATTTTGCTGCCATTTGCAGCCCTCCAGCCCTTTCCCTTAGTTTTTTAGAGACATTTTTGTAGTCAAAAGTCCGGGTCCCCATTGACTTCAATGGGGTTTGGGTTCGGGTCAAAGTCCGGGTTCGGTCCGAACCCGAACATCCAGGTGTCCGCTCAACTCTATCCATGACATCTACTTTCCAAAAAGGGGTAATTTGGGGGGGGGGCAGTATTTGTACTGTCCTGGCATTTTGGGACCTCAAGAAATGAGATAGGCCGTCAGTACGTCAGGATTCGTTTTTCTGATATATAAACACCATAGTTTGTGGACTTTCCTACAGACTAAATAATATACACTGATTTTGGTTATTTTCACCAAAGAAATGCAGAATAAATTTGGGCTAAATTTATTAAGAATAATTATTTATTAGCACAATATAACAGACACAAAGAAAAACTTTTTTTTTTCAAAATTTTCCAATCTTTTTTCATTTATTTAGCAAAAAATGTAAAAACACAGTGTTAAATACCACCAAATGAAAGCTATAGTTGCGTGAACAAAATGATAAAAATGTAGTTTGGGTACAGTGTTGCATGACCACGCAATTGTCATTCAAAGTGTGACAACACTGAAAGCTGAAAATTGTCCTGGGCAGGAAAGGGGTAAAAGTGCCCTGAATTGAGTAGTCATTAACCAAAATACCAGATATAAAAGAGTGGGTTCTAATTGCTTCTCCAAATGTTCCATTAACATGGAAAACATGAGAGGGGATAAAGGACAGCCTTAGTGGATACCGTTTGTAATAGTAAAACTATCTGATAGAATCGCTGTTAACCCTGGCCAGATGGTTTTGTACATACAGTAGAGCCATAATATCGGAAAGTATGGGTCTGTCAAGTCCAAATTTACATAAAATAGCTTGTAGGTAACCCCAGTGAATTCTATCAAAACAAAGGGGGTCCCATGAGTTTCAGTCACTATGAGCAGATTAGGCATTCTCCTTGTTCCAGCTGGAACCTGCCTACTTTCACCAATCCCACTTTATCAAAGGCAGTTAAAGGAGTGAAGTCAGCTAGATGGTTAGCCAAGACCTTGGCATATATTTTATATAGTGATATGGGTACACAGGGCCAGATTCACGTAGAGTGCCGCATATTTAGATCGGCGTAACGCATCTCTGTTATGTTACGCCGGCTCAATTTTGTGACGTAAGTACCGTATCCACAGAGTATTTGCGCCTAAATTTGCGCCAGCGTAACGTAAATTCCGAGGCGTAAGGCGGGGTAATTGAAAGTGGGAAGGAAGTGGGCGTGCTCCATTGAAATGAGCCGTGACCCCATGCAAATGAAGGGCCGGCCGTACTGCGCATGCGTGCATTATTATGCACCTCATTGGGCATGCTCAGAACTCGGCCCGACACAATCAGTGAGATAGGAACTAGGCCCGGCGTACTTAGTGAGATACGCCCTGTGTATAAATAGGCCCAGTCTGTGGCTGTTTGTTGGTTAGTGTAAGTGTGTTATAGTAAAGATTTATTGGAGTAGGAGATTGTATTAGCTGTTTGTTTTTTCTGAGTGTTTTTTTTTTCGGAGTGTTTTTTGTGTCTGTTTTTTCTGTGTGTTTTTTGGAGTCTGTATTAGCTGTCTGTTTGTGCTGTTTGATTTGGGTGTCTGGTTTTTGCTGTCTGATTTTTGTGTCTGTTTGTTCTGTGTCTTTTTGTGTCTGTTTGTTCTTTCTGATTTTTGTGTCTGTTTGTTGCTGAGTGTTTGGTGCTGACTGTTTGGTGGTGATATGGCACCAAAGGGGAGAAAGCTCAACTTCTCTGTTTGGGAGAAGCAAATACTTGCTAGGGCCATCACCCGACATGGGTGATTTTTGCATGGCCCTGAGAGCCGGGACATCACCCCGGCCAGGAAGAAGGAGATCCTCCAGGAGATTACTGATGAGATCAATGCGGGGGGGGGGAGACGAGGACCGCCAGTGGGATCGCAAAGAAGATCAATGATCTGAGGAGCCTGGTCCGTGATAAGCGTGTGTGGATCCTCCAACCTGTGTATGTTTTGTGTCATCCACAGATGGCCAGGAGAGTGCTGGGCCATCTGGTCAGTCTGCTCCATCCCCCAGACATCAGGCTGCTGAAGAGCCCCAAGAAAGGCAGGAGTCCTCAGGGCAGGGGAGTGGCAAAAACTCACCTCATGAGGAGGTTGAGGGGGAGGAGGATGAGGGGGGGTTGAGGAGGATCAGATGGACATTGCCAGTGAAATACTTCGGCTTTTGGATGAGGCTCCCTCTGTGGCTGGCAGCAGTCAGGCCTCCATCAGGGGTAGCCCCTCCCACTCCTCCCCCAACAGGGCTCCCCCCCCAGGGCTCCCCTCCTCCCAGGCCACAAGCCTCATCTGCAGGCAGGAAGGCCACCCAGAAGACCAGGGGGTCGGCAGACTTTCTGCCTGCAAATCTGCGGAGGGACCAGGCCCGTCAGACCCACTGGGTTAGGTCACCCGGACTTTGGCCCAGATGGAGGACAGCCTGTCTGCCATTAAGGAGTCGGTGAATGAGGTGAGCACGAACTCGTTGGCGTACATAAATTGCTTTTGCAACCTGCAGACTGCCACAGCAGGCGTGGCCCTGGAGGTGAATGCCCTTACCCAGGCTGTCCAGGCCAATACCCAGGCTGTCCAGGCCAATACGGCAGCCCTCACTGTGGGCCTGAACAGAATAGCCGTGGCCTTGGAGGGCAGGCCAGCAGGTAGACAGACACCAGGGAAGGCTCCTCCTTCCCCTGCTCCCCCCCCCATGAGTCTCCCCTGAGGGCCCGTGTCCGTGGCTGGCCCAGGCGTTGCTCACGCCAATGTTAATTTGGGATGTGCTTTTTATTTAATTTTTTTCTTATTTTTTGGTGATTTGTACTGTGATTATGATTTGTTTTATTTTTGTGAATGATGTATGAATGTGGGGGTGACATTCCTGCTGAAAAAGGGGTGTCACCCTCATTTGTAGTAGAGTAGGGATCCCCAGGACCAGGGAGAAGTGATCCCAGTTTCGTGTGAATGGTGTATGAATGTACAGTGACATAATTGGAGCCTTGGCGGGGCGTTGCTGCTCCCTAGTACCGTGCGGTGTACTTCGGTCTAATCCAATTCGATGTGGATGTGGGGTGTGTGTGCTAGGGACCACAGTGGTGTGCATGCATGCATTCTCATTGTGCCATGATTAATGTGTGTGTTTACTGTGCAAAGATGCCTTCTGCGAGGCGTCTCCTGGCTGCTCTTCCTTCAGTAGACCGGGTAGAGTTGGTCAGGGGGGGAATGTCTGGTTCGGGGGTCAGGTCATCACGTATGTCAATCTCCAGGCCCCTTCTCACTGCGAAGTTGTGCAGCATGCAACATGCACCGATGATCTGGCACACAAAGTTTGGGGAATACAACAGGGTACCCCCAGACTTATCCAGGCATCGGAAACGGGACTTCAGGAGGCCAAAGGTGCGTTCCACCACTGCACGGGTACGTATGTGTGCAGCATTGTATCTTTCCTCTCCTGGGGTTTGGGGGTTCCGGAATGGAGTCATGAGATGGGGTTCAAGTGCATATGCCGAGTCACCTGGAAGGTAAAAGACAGAAGGATGTTAGTCGTGCATGTGCCCCTCGTGATGTCTGCATCATGGGGGGGGACAGTCATGCCTGACACTCATGTCACTCACCAACCAACCAGCTGTCCCCATACACATTCTGTTCAAATTCTCTTGGGATGTTGCTTTGATGGTATATGTAGCTGTCATGGCTGGATCCTGGGTGTTTGGCACGGACATGCCATATGAGGTATTGGGCATCGGCTATCACCTGTACATTGATGGAATGCCAATGCTTCCGATTGCGGTACATGTGCTCTGTCTCACGAGGGGCTGTAGTGCCACATGTGTGCAATCAATGGCCCCCACGGTGCGTGGGAATCTGGCAATTCTGTAGAAATCTGTCATTGTCTTCATCCGCAGGTCCTCCTGGGTGGGTTTGATGATTTGGTTGGCCAGGCGTCTGAGGATTGCAGGGACAACCTGGTGCACACATCTGCTAATGGAGGATTGTGCCATCCCAGCCACCACTCCACTTGGGCGCTGAAAAGAGCCAGTGGCAAGGAAATGGAGTGTTGCTATGACCTTGACCAGTGGCTCCAGTGCATGTGAGCGGTGTGTTGGGCTGGTGATGTCATCCTGCAGGGTTGTGGTTAATTCCATGATGGCTTCAGGGCTGAATCTGAAGGTGCGATACACCTCAGAAGCAGGCATGCCAAAGACATCTAGGCGTGTGCGGTATATCCTCTCCTGTGCCCTCCTCCTCCGTGCCCTCCTCCTTCTGCGTGCCTCTAAAGTCACTAGTATAGCTATGAGCATGGATGCCCCTGGCATGTTGGCATACAGATTGTTGTCCTGCAAGTGTGTGTGCTCAGCTCGTCCCTAATGGTGTTGCTTCAGCTGACCTGCACACGCCTGGTGCAAAGTTAAGGCAGCTTTTATAAGGTGTAAATTTCCGCTGGGAAAACAGCAGATGCGCACAGGGCGTAGCCTGTGCTGCAGAGGCGTACTTTTGTGGATCGCCGTATCTCCATCATTTGCATCTTTGCCTAGCAAAACAATGGTGCGTCTAGCGTATTTTGCGCTCCAAGATGCGCCGGTGTAATCGGTTTACGTCGGACGGAAAAAAATGGTTTTCAGGCGTATCTCATTTTGAGGATACGGCGCATAGATACGCACGGCGCATTTTTCAATTACGCCGCGCATCTCTAGATACGCCGGCGTAAGTGCTTTGTGAATCTGGCCCAAAGTTTTAAGAAGTGGTGGACTTCTTCCCTGGTTTAGGCAGGGTCACAGTATCAGCATTTCTGTTGGAAAAGATCCAGAGTATGAAGCTTCATTAAATAAGTCTTGCAATTGAGGGATTAGAATATCTGAAAACTTTTATAATATTCTGCTGAAAATCCATGAGCCCCAAAAGCTTTAGGGCCAGATCCACAAACGAATTACGCCGGCGTATCTATGGATACGCCGCGTAATTTTTAAAATGATCCGTCGTATGTATCTTTGTTTTGTATCTACAAAACAAGATACGACTGAATCTGGGCTCGATCCTGTAGTGATCTAGTATAGTGTCCAACACAGAACCATAAGATCCAATGTAATGAAGTCAGAGAGTAAATTAGGTTGTTCCGTAGCAACTCACACCAGGTTCTCCAGAGAACGCATTTAATGGATCTTCCAATAACATACAAAGTCCACAGACGATACAAGAATCCAACAGAGTATAATTCAGAATCCCATCTTCTCCTAGACCTGTGCAATGTTCATCATAGAGTGACAAGACAAGACAAGCCAAGACTCCTTGAATGCCAGCTTGAGTCCTTCAAATATTGGACTCACACTGGAAGGGGGGGGGGGGGGTCAACCAAATGTTCCCATTGAATGAATATCCCACCAAGTCTAATTAACATTAATAAACACTTCCTTATGTAAGGAAGTACCAGGCCACACACCTAGGTCTTCTTAGATAAGATTAACACATCAAAGAGTCCTTTTGATACGTGTCGTTTGACCACTAACCCCTTTGATGTGTAACCTTGAATGCCTGTATGTAAACCTATATATACTGTGCCTTTCATATACCACAATATTTTACAATACCTACATATCTATATTAATATTACAACATATTCCCCCACTTGAGTCGGTTCTAACTACTAGAACTGACTCATAAATCAAACATTAAATGTCATTATGGTTTGAGGTATTGGATGCTTTACAACGGCTCATATGAAATATTAAGTTCAGATTGGTTACATCTCTCTTCACCAACCTCTAAAATATCCCCATGAAACAGTTATTAGATAATATAACTTTAGACCATGACTGGAAAAGGATTCAGTAAACATTCGTGGCCAGTATAGCTGTTAGGCCTCATTTCAAAGATTGCTCCTTGTTTTGTAAATCACATCACGATCTTGAATATTGTGCAAAAACGAGTTGATGTCACCGTCCATTCTGACTTCACATCTCTCACCATCTCACTGAAAGTAAAGCTTGGTATGTTTTTGGAGGTCCAATCCACATAAGTCCAGGATTCTCTCTTCTCCAGGCTCAAAGTTTTCATTTTTTTAAAGATGCTTTTACACAAACACCAGCAATTCCTGAAATTCTTCCATCTTCCATCTTTGTAGTAAGAAGAACTATTAATGTATCAGCAGTCCCTTTCAAGGTCAAAAAGGTTTGGATCCGGACCGGCAGTAACAATTCTGTGCTGCAAACTATTTTATTGCACTTGACACCTTCAATCATTCAAACCTTCAATATTCTGAATTTGTTGATTGCCAGCAGCAATTTGCTTCCGTAACGTGCTGTAGGCTGAACCCTTGTTGCCTTTAATAGAGCTGTTTTGTATCATTCAGTCCATAATTCCACAGAATGGTATGCCAACATATATGTATATATATATTCCCCCATGCGACGGTATAGATATTATCAGCTTGACATCAGTGTTTATCAGATCTTCTGTGCAGACAAATCAGCAGTGGAAATTATTGCCAGTATTTTTTATGAAGAGTAGAAAGGTCTCTTTCATCCATATGTGTCATAGCCTTCAGCATATTATAAATAACTGATTCAACAATGTTTCAAATCATGACTAGAGTGATGAATTTCACTCACCCCTCTTATAAATTTAGGAAAACCACCCAACCTACTATAATGTATGCTATGGCCAGCCATTGTGCAGCATAACCTCAGATGTAAATATATTGATATCAATATGCATTATTTCATATGTACAGATGTTATAAAATTATTCTAGATTTAAATGCTTTGCTCTGGTTTTAAGAAATAATCTTAAAACCAGAGCAAAGCATTTAAAGAAATAGGAATGGTTCCCTGCCATGATTTAAACAAATTTTTAAAATGGTTTTGTGACTTGCAGAATGTCATAGATTTGTACAATATCAACCCATCGGACTTAGAAAGAGTTTTGCAACATTCTATAGGGAAAAGTCTTTGGTTGAGGATCAAACAGATCTGTCTTCAGCCTCTGAGGACAAGGGACATATTACTGGAGTTATTATGTGTTCTGTACGGAGTGCGTTCTGATGTTACGATTCATGGGAAGATTGATCAAATGCAGGGTGAATCTCCCTATGAATTGTCGCACAGGATATATACTATTATGGAATTGTTGGTTGGTAATAATCTTGCATTTGAGCGGGGAGGCTCGATACATATCAGTATGTTGCTAGATGCTTTGCATGAAAATATCAAACAAAATATTTTATTAGTTACCCCGAATCCTCATGATTTAAAAGATGTATTATTGAGAGCAGATCATTTATGGAGAAGGTCAAATGAGCAAGCTGTCAGAATTGATGTAGCCACATTGTTTAGGACAAACACTGAACAGAAAGATCAGAAGATAATATCTAATGATCACAACAAGAGGGGAAACTCTGGGTCAAACATCGGTGATATTAACATGAAAAACAGAGCTGACCAAAATAATAATAAGAAAAGGACCTGGATACCATTTCCTCAGTTAAAACAGAAATATGACCACCTGAAGATTGAGTATGATAAGATGAAAATAGAATATTACACACTATTAGAACAGTTGAATGGTACAGATCTGTTTTTGAATGAAAATGACACTTCTATAGCAGTGGGGGTGAATTAGCTTTAAAGTGTAAACATGTAAATAGTTCTTTGTTTAAGGTCCTTGCTAATGAGATTTTGTCTGAGAGTTTTTTGTCTTTCAGGTATGTTGCTGGAGATATGCATTTGTATGTGAAAAGCTGGAGTAATTGTTGGCTAGTGGGGGAGAGACACTGAATGGACAATATCACTATACAAGAAATTATAAAGAATTCATGGACACTCTCTCAATTTTCATCAAGCAATGGACTTTTTTTTTTGAACATTCCAAAAAAAAATTTCTCTTCATTTTTTTATTTTATTTTCAATGGACTTACCCAACGTCCTATTTTTTTTCATTTTCTCCCTTTCCCCGATATATTTTGCTTTTTTATTATGTTTTATTTCTTGAAGAAATAAAACATAATAAAAAAGCAAAATATATCGGGGAAAGGGAGAAAATGAAAAAAAATAGGACGTTGGGTAAGTCCATTGAAAATAAAATAAAAAAATGAAGAGAAAAAAAATGTTGGAATGTTCAAAAAAAAAAAGTCCATTGCTTGATGAAAATTGAGAGAGTGTCCATGAATTCTTTATAATTTCTTGTATAGTGATATTGTCCATTCAGTGTCTCTCCCCCACTAGCCAACAATTACTCCAGCTTTTCACATACAAATGCATATCTCCAGCAACATACCTGAAAGACAAAAAACTCTCAGACAAAATCTCATTAGCAAGGACCTTAAACAAAGAACTATTTACATGTTTACACTTTAAAGCTAATTCACCCCCACTGCTATAGAAGTGTCATTTTCATTCAAAAACAGATCTGTACCATTCAACTGTTCTAATAGTGTGTAATATTCTATTTTCATCTTATCATACTCAATCTTCAGGTGGTCATATTTCTGTTTTAACTGAGGAAATGGTATCCAGGTCCTTTTCTTATTATTATTTTGGTCAGCTCTGTTTTTCATGTTAATATCACCGATGTTTGACCCAGAGTTTCCCCTCTTGTTGTGATCATTAGATATTATCTTCTGATCTTTCTGTTCAGTGTTTGTCCTAAACAATGTGGCTACATCAATTCTGACAGCTTGCTCATTTGACCTTCTCCATAAATGATCTGCTCTCAATAATACATCTTTTAAATCATGAGGATTCGGGGTAACTAATAAAATATTTTGTTTGATATTTTCATGCAAAGCATCTAGCAACATACTGATATGTATCGAGCCTCCCCGCTCAAATGCAAGATTATTACCAACCAACAATTCCATAATAGTATATACAGATCTGTTTGATCCTCAACCAAAGACTTTTCCCTATAGAATGTTGCAAAACTCTTTCTAAGTCCGATGGGTTGATATTGTACAAATCTATGACATTCTGCAAGTCACAAAACCATTTTAAAAATTTGTTTAAATCATGGCAGGGAACCATTCCTATTTCTTTAAAAATTGCATCCAGTTCTTTTGGTTTCAAATGCTTCATTACAAGCTGAACTTCACTTGTATTATTATTGTTATAAACCGTGGTGGTCACAGTAGGTGCGGCTGGCAATGAATTATCAGATTTAATATGAGGTTCTGTTTCATTTGATAGAAAGTTTGTATTTTGCTGCAGATTGCTTAATCCAAGATTTGATGCACATCTGCATTCCTGAGATCTCTTCTCCAATTCCATAATTCTTAATTTTAATCTCTCATTTTCCTCTGATAATTCATCACAACGTTTAGATTTCTCAAGCAAAGCTCCACCAATAGTAACTGCATGCAATTTTAAATTTACTGTCTCGGTTTCTGATTGGTGTTGTAACCTCTTACAAACCTTAAGGCTATTATCAACTGCACTCTGTAACTGCGCAATTTCCTCAACTTTATCATTCAAAGAACTTTCCATTTTTAAACAGCAAGATAACAAGCCCTGCACAATACAACCTTTTCTTTTACTTTCTGAAATTTTGCTATCAAAAACACTTTCCTCTAAAAATTCCTTCATCATAGTCCACGTCTGCTTACATTTTTCTGGCATTTCATAAGGACCGCCATGACGCTTAATACATTTTAATACCCATCTGTTAACTTTATCAGAACTGACACTAGCTTCACACTGAGTAAGCATTTTGACTAAAGTACTAATAATTTAAAATAAAGGAAATATTTTACTCACCGCATTTGAAGCTTCACCTTGCCAGTTCCGTTCTTCTAGTGCACGGCAGTCTTTTCTTTCTTCAGTTTCCAGTCTCCAGAGAATAATTCTGGGGTTCCAAACTTGTTTAGTCTTGTATATCAGACTCTCTTATGTCACAACCAGACATTAGAGTCACCGCACAGCTCTTGGGTCTCCATCAGACTTCTGTCCAACTCACAGGATTGCTATCATCACCGGCTTCTGTTACTAAGTCCTGAAAATGTGCTTCTGGTCACTTGAACGGCACCAATGTAGTGATCTAGTATAGTGTCCAACACAGAACCATAAGATCCAATGTACTGAAGTCAGAGAGTAAATTAGGTTGTTCCGTAGCAACTCACACCAGGTTCTCCAGAGAACGCATTTAATGGATCTTCCAATAACATACAAAGTCCACAGACGATACAAGAATCCAACAGAGTATAATTCAGAATCCCATCTTCTCCTAGACCTGTGCAATGTTCATCATAGAGTGACAAGACAAGACTAGCCAAGACTCCTTGAATGCCAGCTTGAGTCCTTCAAATATTGGACTCACACTGGAAGGGGGGGGGGGGGTCAACCAAATGTTCCCATTGAATGAATATCCCACCAAGTCTAATTAACATTAATAAACACTTCCTTATGTAAGGAAGTACCAGGCCACACACCTAGGTCTTCTTAGATAAGATTAACACATCAAAGAGTCCTTTTGATACGTGTCGTTTGACCACTAACCCCTTTGATGTGTAACCTTGAATGCCTGTATGTAAACCTATATATACTGTGCCTTTCATATACCACAATATTTTACAATACCTACATATCTATATTAATATTACAACAGATCCGACAGGCGTACGTCTTAGTACGCCGTCGGATCGTAGGTGCATATTTACACTGGCCGCTAGGTGGCGTTTCAGTCGAATTCCGCATCGAGTATGCAAATTAGCTAGATACGGCGATCCACGAACGTACGTCCGGCCAGCGCATTTTTTTACGTAGTTTCCGTAAGGCTTTTTTCGGCGTATAGTTACCCCTGCTATATGAGGCGTATCATATGTTAAGTATGGCCGTCGTTCCTGCGTCGAATTTTGAAAATGTTACGTCGTTTGCGTAAGTGGTTCGCGAATAGGGCTTTGCGTAGGATGACGTCACCGTCGTAAGTATTGGCTTGTTCCGGTGTAATTTCGAGCACGCGCACTGGGATACCCCCACGGACGGCGCATGCGCAGTTGAAAAAAAACGTAATTTACGTTGGGTCAAGACGTATTTACATAAAACACGCCCCCATCACATCCATTTGAATTGCGCGCCCTTACGCCATCAAAGTTACACTACGCCACCGTAACTTACGGCGCAAATTCTTTGAGGATACAAAAACTAAGCAGTAAGTTACAGCGGCGTAGTGTATCAGAGATACTCTACGCCCGACGGAGGAATGCGCCGCGCTATGTGGATCTGCCCCTTAGTGTATGCTAACAAGGATATCACTGCTTTAATTTCTTCTAAAGAGAAAGGGGCATTCATCCTTTCTAAAATGTGAGAATCAATAGATGTGTTAAAGAATCCTGGAATCTCTTTATGAGATCATCAGCAGTTTGAGGAGTATCTGGATAGTTTTTCAAATTGTATAGGGATTTATGTATGTCATAAAATAATTAGCATTTTCCTTGGGATGGAATAGTTTGTAATTACCTCTTAAGGTTGCATAAGTAAGCAAGTTTAGTTTTTGCTTGGCACATTAATTAACTTGCAAGAAGTCTCTCAGCTTTAATGTAATGTTTATGCTTGTGTAATGTTTAGCCTACCTTGAGAGTAATGGGTGGCCTTCACTCTCTTTTTTTTAATGGTCCAATATTAGGTGCAACCTAAGCTCAATTCTACATTTTTTCATTCTGAAGTTACAATGGGATTAATGAGTTTTTGTGGAGGGATTCCAACTGTTTAATTTTATTCTGCATGCATTCCCTGCTTCTTCTCTCTAGTAGCAAATTGACGTAACAAACCTCTGCTAAAATCTTTGTGAGCACACCATATTGTAAAAATGTTAAGTGTCTGGAGTTGAATTCATTTGGAAAAATTCCCTGTCTTAAGAGTGAAGAGGCAATAGAGGTGTCTAATGCCGCACACACACGATCAGGCTTTTGCCCGGCCAAATCACATTGGAATTCCGACTGAATTCCTTCGGAAAAATATAGAACATGTTCTATATCTAAAGTCCGATGGAATTCATTGGAATTTCCGATGAAACAACTCTGATGGGGCTACACACAATCGGAAAATCATTTTCCATCGGAAATTTTCGATCGTGTGTACGGGGCATAAAGATTTGTCAATTTTGGAGTTAAAAATCACCCAAAAGGACAGGGTTACTTTTTCAGGCTTCAGTAAGTTACACAAAAAAGAAAACTTAGACCACGTTAGGGGCATATAGGTTAACTATTGTGTACAATAAAACATAATAACCAGTGTCAAGAGCTGCACCTATCATTCACCAGAATACCCGATGACATTAACTATATACACAAATAGGGATGAGCCGAACAACCCCCTGTTCGGTTCGCACCAGAACTTGCGAACACACCAAATGTTCGTGTGAACTTTAATACCCTATTAAAGTCTATGGGACTCGAACGTTTGAAATCTAAAGTGCTAATTTTACAGGCTAATATGCAAGTTATTGCATATAACTTGCATATTAGCCTTTAAAATTAGCACTTTAGATTTCTCCCATAGACTTTAACAGGGTGTTCCGCGGCTTTTCGAATTTGCCGTGAACACCCCAAATTGTTCGTTGTTCGCCGAACAGGCAAACAGGCAATGTTCGAGTCGAACATGAGTTCGACTCGAACTCGAAGCTTATTCCTATACACAAACAAATAAGTGCACATACAAACACAAACATCTGTAAAAATATAAAGTTCAGTTATTTCCAAGTATTTTCTTTGCAATGGTTTTTATTGAGTTCCTCAGAGAAGAAAGCAAAATATAACAAACAGTGCATTTGCGAAAAACAGAATGTCTCACCATTCATTACAAAACAAAAAGTACCTTGCTTCAAAGGGAGGAACGAATATCATATCTTTTACCACTTCAGCCCTGAACCATTTGGAGCCCTCCTCCTTAGCGTTGTGACGTCACTGACGTAGCCTCCCAGATGCGTTTCGTCACTACCAGGACGTTGTCAATGGGGGTAGGGCTTGGACAGTGAATCACCATTATATAGAGCTGCCACTCATTGTGAAAGGCAGCACAGTGGATCCAAAACCGCCATCTTTGATAAGGTAAATATGCCCATATTCGGTGGCGCGGCGTAACGCTGCCAAGGCAGAGGATGTTACTCCTAAAAAAGTTTATTCATTATTAAAATTTTACTTGTTGGCTTCCCAAGAAGAAATTGATCATAAATAAGGAAACTTTATAAATCTAGATCTTAACTCAAGTAAACTCATAGCACGGAAGGAGAGTAGGGTGTATCTGGCACAAGACACATCTCCCTCTTTCCCATCGAGCGCCATCTAGTGTACATACTCTAAATGTGCAGGCAAACGACAGTGGTATACTATAGCAACGATCTATGATCCAAATAGTCAAACGGTTACGTTTTTAACCAAAACCCTAGATAGGCTGGAAAAATTTAGAGAAGGTTTGTTGATCTTGGGGGGAGATTTTAATTATAAGTTTAGGGATGAGATCAGCTTTGGTCGGGAATAGGGAAAGAACCTGGAGACTGAATGAAGCGATATTGGATGATAAGCAAAATGTAGAATCCTTAACTGGCAAGTTGACCTCATATTTTGAGATGAACACGTCAGAAGAGGTGTCGGACCAGGTGGTCTGGGAGGCCCATAAGGCGGTAATGAGAGGGGAGTTAATCTCGATGGGATCACGTATTAAAAGAGATAGACAGAGGGAATTGACAGCACTTTTAGAGGAGATACATAAAATAGAAATTAAACATAAGGCGTGTTTAAAGCCAGGAGATGCGCAAAATTTAGAGAAGCTTCGGGCAGATCTTAAACAGCTTTTGGATCGAAAAACTCAAAATAAAAATAGATACTTTGCCCATCGTTTTTTTATGAGCAGGGAAATAAGAGTGGTAGGTTAATGGCCAGACAATTAAAGAAACAGCAGGAGGCGCGTCATGTACATACAATAAAGGCAGGGAGTCAACAGATAGTTGACTCCCAGGCAATAGCAGCTGAATTCCATCAGTTCTATACTTCTTTATACAACCTAGACCCACTCTCGGGGGAGGCTGATGGGGGGGGACAGGAGGATAGGATTCGGGAATATTTGAAGGCCTTGGGACTACAAGCGATACCAACAGCAGCCTTGGAGGAAATGGAAAAACCAATCTCCATAGAGGAGTTAGAGAGAGTGATATTGGAGGCAGCGCAGGGGAAAAGTCCAGGACCAGATGCTTTTACTAACATGTATTATAAAAAGTTTTCCTCTATAATCCTGACCCCCCTTTGTAGGTATCTTAACTCAGTGTCGATCTCGAGCCCATTATCGTCAGATGCCTTACTTGCTCATGTGACTGTCCTCCCAAAAGCGGGAAAGGACCCGCAGTGTTGTGCTAGTTATAGGCCCATCTCCCTCCTGAACTCCGATGTTAAGTTCCTATCTAAAATTTTAGCCTTGAGGCTACAAGATCACATTGTCAAGTTGATCCATCCGGATCAGACAGGATTCATGAAAGGCCGAGAGGCCAGAGATAATACAATACGAGCCCTCCATGTGTTGCACTGGATACATAAAGGCCCAAATCAAACTCCGGCAGTTGTGATCTCAATGGATGCTGAAAAGGCTTTTGATAGGGTGGGGTGGGGATTTATGGTCGGAGTTCTGAGGGAGATGGGCCTGAGGGAGAGAATGATGGGATGGGTGATGGCATTGTATGCAGAACCCAGAGCAAGGGTTAAAGTTAACGGTAGACTATCAGATTATTTTGAAATAAGGAATGGGACTAGGCAGGGGTGTCCACTATCCCCATTACTATTCGCCATGGTACTGGAACCTTTTTTGTGTATGATTAGAGGGAATAGGGGGATTAAAGGGTCAACGGAACATAAGATTTCCGCATATCCGGATGATCTATTGCTGTACCTTTCCTCGCCTCAAGAGTCTCTGATGGAATTGATGAGAGAGATAGATAGGTTTGGCTGTATCTCCAATTTTAAAATAAATATAGAGAAATCGGTGTTGATGCCGAATCAGGTACCCTTGGGGATGAGGAAAAAGCTGCAAAGATCCTTCCCTTTTGTGTGGCGTTTAGACTCTATAGTTTACTTGGGAACACACATAGCCCCAGATGTTAAACGTTTTTATGAGTTGAATTATATACCCTTGCTATCGTCAATATTAAGAGATTTACAGAGATGGAGAAGTCACACATTGACATGGTTTGGGAGAGTAAGTGCCCTTAAAATGAGTATAATCCCAAGGCTTATCTATCTACTGTATGCCATCCCTATAGCTCTCCCACAAATGTTTTTTAAACAAATAAAGAAAGCTTTTAGGACATTTGTTTGGGGGGATAAACATCCCCGGCTGGCATATGATATTTTGAAAAGATCAAAGAGGGAAGGAGGGGTAGGACTCCCAGACATGGTACTTTACTATAGAGCCATGGCCCTGGTTCGTATTATGAACTGGAGACATGATTTAAAGGGTAAAATATGGGTTTCCCTGGAGAAAACACTGGCAGGAAGGGATTTGGCGGGAGCACCCTGGATCCCGACCGTATATAGGGGGTTATCGGAATATGTGTCACCATTAACTACAACAACGTTATCTATCTGGGATAGAATGAATAAGTCAGGAAAGTTTGCTCCTCCAATATCGCCTATTACTCCTTTGGAGGGGTTTCCATGGTTCCCCCCCTGGGGAAGAAAAGGGTAGTTTAGAGGGGTGGGGAGGAAATTGTTCAGAGGTGGCCCCATTTGGGGAATTGCTTTCCTTAAGGGAGCTGGTGCAAAAGCAGGGAGAGGTATCAATGATGGAATGGAAATATCGGCAGCTGACAGACCTGTTTAATAAATGGAAACACCAAATTAGATCAGTAAATTCCATAACCACTTTTGAGGAGTGGTGTGTTAACCGCTTGGAACCAGGCCATATGTTATCCCGGATGCACAGATTGGTTCAGAGTGCACAAGATAAGATAATTCCATATTACATGCGTGAATGGGAAAGGGAGTTGGGCCTCAAATTTACAGCGGATCAATCGAACAGGTTGATGGAAATAACACACCAGTCCTCAATAAGTTCATATATACAGGAGATGTCGTATAAGTTTCTGACTAGATGGTACCATACACCGACCCGTCTGGCTCAGATCTATCCATCAATGAATGCCAACTGCTGGAGGGGGTGCAATCAAAGAGGGTCATTTCTTCATATATGGTGTCAGTGTCCCAAGATCAGGAGATTTTGGGAGGAGATATCCCCGTGGATAAAAAAATTGACATTAAGACCGATTGAGCAATCCCCATTGCATTTCCTGTTTCATGGAATGCCATCATCTATGAAGTTCTATAAAAGAAGTGTCACACCACACCTATTAAATGCAGCGAAGGCATTGATACCTAGACACTGGAAACAATCTAAAGTCCCCAATATAATGGAATGGAAAATTGAGGTAGAGAGGATAATGGAGGCAGAGAGATGGGTTCACACGGTCAAGGACCAACAGGACAAATTCAAGGATGTATGGGCCGGGTGGATATATTATTCTCCCGAAATAGGGAAGGATTAGTTTGGGGTGGAGAGGCTCGGGGGCGGGTGGAGGGGGAAGGGTGAGACAGCGGATACAATTTTTTTTTTTGGGTGTTTTTGTTTTAGTTTTTGTTTTTGTCTCCCTACCTTGGGGGCGCCAGAGGGGGAGGAGATAGGGAGAGGGGAGACGCGGGCCTTCCCCCTCCTTTCTTTTTTTTTTCCCTCTTTTTTTCTCACAGCACTAATTTGGATCACTAAAGAGGAGGAAATAATTAATTAAGTCAAATAGGAAGATAAGTACAGAGGGCTCCCCTTAAGGGATTTTATTTGGGAGTCATAAGAATGGGAATTGGGTTTTTTAAGAAAGGTTACAGTCACAAAAATAAGGTCACTAAATTACAAAGAAAATATACACTAAAACATTTTTTTTCTCTCTTTTCTCTTTTTGTCTTTTTGAGGTGGTTATGGAACTTCTCCCCTCCGCATGGTAGGGGGGGAGATAAGGTGATGGCACTAAAGTCACGAAATTTAGGACTATTAAGTTCTGCACAAAGTAATTTTTTTTTTTTCTTCTTTTTTTTTTTTTTTTTTTAGGGTGGTATTGAGTTCCTCCCTTCTGTGCCGTAGGGAGGTCATAATGGGATGGGATTTAGGGGATCACGGGGGAGGGGAAAGGGTTTTTTTTTCTCTTTCTTTCCTTCCCCCCTCCTTCTTTCTCTCCCTAGTGTCCCCCCCTGCCTCTTGTAGGTGGGGGGTGGGACGGGGGGGATTGGAGGAGGGGGAGAGGGAGGCGGATGGTGCTCATGGGGGGGGGGGGTAATGTAATGTATGTAGACATTTTTATTTAAATATGTATGGAGATGTCTTTTTATATTCTCTTTTGTTATTGTTATTTGTTTTTGTGTACATGGTGCAATTTGGAAAAAATAAAGAAAAGAAGCAATTATAAAAAAAGATCTAGATTAATAAAGTTTCCTTATTTATGATCTATTTTTTCTTGGGAAGCCAACAAGTAAAATATTAATAATGAATACACTTTTTTAGAAGTGACATCCATTGCCTTGACGGCGTTGCGCCGCCGAATATGGGCATATTTACCTCATCAAAGATGGCGGTTTTGGATCCACTGCACTGCCTTTCACAATGAGTGGCAGCTCTATATAATGGTGATTCACTGTCTAAGCCCTACCTCCATTGACAACGTCCTGGTAGTGACGAAACGCGTCTGTGGGGCTACGTCAGTGACGTCACCACGCTAAGGAGGAGGGCTCCTTCATGCCGGCCGGCATTCGTTGTTTTATCGTATATGCTGTTTTAAGCTTTATTGTTTGTAAGTACATCTCGTTTTTTTAATTAAATTGATATTTTACGGAATTACGCTATATGCGCCTTTCTTTCCAATTGTATCTTTAATGATCCTCGGATTGGCTGGTATCGCATATTTGGGACGTTTTTTGCTCCATCTGTGATCCCTGGGGAGCCAAAGGCCGTGGCTGGGTTATAGCCAACCGACCGCATTGCTTGCCATCTGGTAAGCGGCTTATCATTACGGTGGAGGGTTCACACTGATTGCATATATGTCACCTGGTGATGTGTAAAGTCAGATCTGTTATTCCAGTCTATCAACCTCTATGAAGCTATACCCTGCTGCTTAAAGAAAAAGTTACTCCAGCACGGACTGCTACATAGTGTTATCATATGTTATATATGGACTTCCTTGATCATCTTTTTTATCATTCTCATCATACTCTTAGAAGTTTGTCATCAATAATGTTTTAAAATTGTGGCGCGGCTTTTTTTGTCTTTAATTGTGCGGTCGTGCAATGTGGCTCCCAAACAAAATTGCTTTCTTTTGGTGGTATTTAATCACCTCTGCGGTTTTTATTTTTTGCGCTATAAACAAAAAAAGAGTGGCAATTTTGAAAAAAAGGTATATTTTTTACTTTTTTCCTATAATAAATATCCCCCAAAAATATATTAAAAAAAGTTTTTTTCCCTAGTTTAGGCCGATATGTATTCTTCTACATATTTTTGTTAAAAAAAATCGCAATACGCGTTTATTAATTGGTTTGTGCAAAAGTTATAGGCCCAGATTCACGTAGTCGGCGCATATTTCTGCCGGTGTAGCACATCTCATATGCGCTACGCCAACGTAACACAGAGAGGCAAGCAAAGTATTCACAAAGCACTTGCTCCCAACACTGTGCCGGCAGAACGTAATTTCAAAGGCGTAAGCCAGCGTAAGTGTAAGTGGGTGTGACCTTATGCTAATGATGGTCCGAGCGTAGAGCAGTGTTTTACGCCTGGCGTATCATGAACGGAGCATGCGCAGTGGCGTGGACGTATGATCGCTCCCCTGTGCGCATGCTCACAACTACGCTGGCGCAACTTCCTGGGATACGCTGGCCCACCGGCCTACGCCGAGCGCCTAAATACGCCCAGCCATACGCCCATCCGACGCAAAAGTACATCCTGCTTATTTCCCCCCCTGAAGCAAGGTACTTTTGCTGAGCGATGGCTGTTGTGGAGGCAGAGAAAGACAGGAGGAAGAAAAATTTCTGTCCAGATGAGAAGGCTGTTCTCATCTCGGCCATAGAGAGGTATGATGTATTCCTCCATGGCGCCAAGAGTCGCCATACCAGCAGGGCAAAGAAGCAAGAAATCCTGGAGCTGATCACCTTGGATGTTAATGCCCTTGGCCATGAGTCCTTAAGACATTAGCAAAAAAACACAGGGGCACGGGGGGTGGACCACCATCTGTTGTGCGGTTGACCCCGGAGGAGGAGGTGATCGCCAGGTGTCTGGAGAGGGAGCAATTGGAGGGCCTGGAGGGCTTTGACTTTCTTGATCAGGCCTCGAGGACAGGTAAGTGCTTTTTATCCCCCATCCAGTGTGTAGCATGTGAGGGGGTGCAAGGGAACATGTGACAAGTGTGTGGGTCCACCAACATGTAAATGCTTTGTGTCATCCACAGATGTGCTGGAGGGAGCGGGGCCATCTGCTGCCGGTGGCCGTCCCACGCCATCCCCGGAACATCTGGCTCAGCCTGACCCCCTGGGAAGCCATGATCCAGCGGTGGAGGGGAGTGGCCACACCTGTCCTCTAGAGGTGGTTGAGGAGGAGATGGTGGATATGGATGAGGAGGTTTGCTCTACTATGAGGAGTCTTCAGTTTTGCCCGGGCCCTCTCAGACCTCCCCCCAGCAGGGAAAGCCCCTCAGGCTCAGCACCCAGCAGGGGAAGCCCCTCAGGCTCAGCCCCTCAGGCTCAGCCCCCAGCAGAGGAAGCCCCTCAGGCTCAGCCCCCAGCAGGGGAAGCCCCTCAAGGGCCTCCCCATACAGACGGCCCCAAGCCTCTTCTGCCCCCAGGAAGGCGACACAGAAGACAAGGGGTGTTCCTGCTTCCCTCCAGGAACATCTTGCAAGGGACGAGGCCTGCCAGACCCGCCATATGATAGCCGGGGACCTGCACCGGGTGGCAGACAGCCTGGCCTCCTCGGCACAGATATCAGACGGCCTGCAGGATGTCAGTGGCAACTGCGCTGCAGTGGTCACCTGCCTTGGGGAGCTGCAGGCCACAACAGCAGGCCTTGTGGCAGAGGTCAGGAGCCTGGCAGTGGCGGTACAGGCAAACACAGCCGCCATCAAGGCGGAGGGGAGGATGCAGGCGGAGACAAATGCGGTCCTCACCCGCATTGCCCTGGCATTGGAGGGCAGACAGCCAGCCATGGAGAGACCAGGGGATGATCCTCTGCCAGATGCCCCACCCCCCCACCCGAGGCTCCCCCCAGGCAACTGAGGAGCAGGAGCCTTGGCACCAGGCGTAGCCCATGACAGGGCAAATGAGTGCCTTTTTTTTGGTTTTGCTCAGGTTCTGAGCTTTTTTTATTTCAGTTATGTGCTCAAAATATGAGCTTTTTTATTTCAGTTATGTGCTCAAAATATGAGCTTTTTTATTTCAGTTATGTGCTCAAAAAATTTGCTTTTTTATTTCAGTTATGTGCTCAAAATATGAGCTACAGTGTGCCTGGTGTGTGAATGTGGGGGTGACACTCCTGCCAGCAAGGCGTTGGGTTGCTGCTCCCAAGTCCTGCATGGTGGACTTGGGCTAATCCAATGTGAGGTGGATGTGGTGTGTGAGCTAGGGACCACAGTGGTGTGCAATGTGCATGCGTGCATTGTCCGTGTGCCATGATGAATGTGTGTGTTTAACATGCAAAGATACGTTCCACGAGGCAACTCCTGACTGCTGTTACCTCAGCAGACGGGGTAGCCTCGGTTAGGGGGGGACTGTGTGGTTGGGGGGTCAGGTCATCACATATGTCAATCTCCAGGCCCTTTCTCATGGCGTAGTTGTGCAGCATGCAACATGCACCGATGATATGGCACACAAAGTTTGGGGAATACAACAGGGTCCCCCCGGACTTATCCAGGCATCGGAAATGGGACTTCAGGATGCCAAATGTGCGTTCCCCCACTGCACGGGTATGTATGTGTGCAGGATTGTATCTTCTCTCTCCTCTGGTTTGGGCATTCCGGTATGGAGTCATGAGATGGGGCCCAAGTGCATATGCCGAGTCACCTGGAAGGGAAAAGACAGGAGGATGTTAGTCGTGCATGTGCCCCTCGTGATGTCTGCATCATGGGGTCGGACAGTCATGCCTGACACCAATGTCCCTCACCAACCAGCCAGCTGTCCCTGTACACGTTCTGTTCAAATTCTGTGGGGATGTTGCTTTGACGGTATTTGTAGCTGTCGTGGCTGTCCCCGGGGTGTTTGGCACGGACGTGCCATATGAGGCATTGGGCATCGGCTATCACCTGTACATTGATGGAATGCCACTGCTTACGATTGCGGTATATGTGCTCTGTGGCACGGGGGGGGGGGCGTAGTGCCACATGTGTGCAATCAATGGCCCTGACAGTGCATGGGAATCCTGCAATTCTGTAGAAATCATGCATTGCCTTCTGCCGCTGGTGCTCATGGGTGGGTTTGATGATGTGGTGGGACATGCGTGTGCGGACTGTGGGGACAACCTGGTGCACGCATCAGCTCATGCTGGATTGTGACATCCCAGCCACGACTCCACTTGTACATTGAAAAGATCCACTTGCAAGGAAATGGAGTGTTGCCAGAACCTTGACCAGTGGCTGCACTGCATGTGAGCGTTGTGATGTCATCATGCAGGGCTGTGGCTAATTCCAGGATGGCATCAGGGCTGAATCTGAAAATGCGATACACCTCCGATTCCCTCATGCCAAAGACGTTCATGCATGTTCGGTATATCCTCTTCCGTGCCCTCCTACGTGCCTGTGGACACAGTAGTAGTGCTATGACCATGGCTGCCCCTGGCATGTTGGCATACAGATGTGGTCCTGCAAGTGTGGTTGCTCAGCGCGTCCGTAACGGTGCTGCTGCAGCTGCTCTCCAGCTGACCTGTGCACGTCTGTTGCTGAGTTACGCCTGCTTTATGAGTGGTAACTTTAGGCCGGACGTACAACTTGCGCGCACCGCGCTTGTAGCCTTCGCCGGGCGCACGTACGTTTGTGAATCGCTGTATCTCCCTCATTTGCATATTTGAATAGGAAATCAATGGGAGTGCCAGATGCGTCCAGCGTAAATATGCGCCCACGCTATGCCGGCGTAGGAAAGTTACGTCGGTCGGAAGAAGCCTATTTTCAGGCGTATGTAGTTCTGTGGGTACGGCGCAGAGATACGACGGCGCACATTTACACTAACGCAGCGTATCTGTAGATACGTTGGCTTAAGTGCTACGAGAATCTGGCTAATGGTGTCTACAATATAGGGGATAGTTTTATGGCATTTTTATTAATCATTTTTTTTATTAGTAATGGCGGTGTCGATTTTTATCGTGACTGCGACATTATGGCAGACACATCGGACGCTTTTGGCGCTATTTTGGGACCATTCACATTTACACAGTGATCAGTGCTATAAATATGCACTTATTACTGTGTAAATGTGAGTGGCAGTGAAGGGGTTAACCAGGAGGGGGCGCTGAAGGGATTAAGTGTGCCCTAGGGATGTGTTCTAACTATAGGGTGGATGGGCTACGTGTGTCACGACTCTGATCACTGCTCCCGATTACAGGGAGCTGTGATCCGTGTCATGTCACTAGCAAGAATGTGGAAATGCTTTTTTACATTTGCATTTCCCCATTTTTCCTCTACGTGAGACGATCACGAGTATACCCACAGACATCGAGTCCACGGGACCTGCGATCACTCTCACGGAGCTTGTGTTGGGCGTGCGTGCCCACAATGCCGCATCTTAAAGGTGACGTACAGGTATGTTAATCTGCCTGTACGTGCCATTCTACCGATGTATATTGGCGTGAGCCAGTCGGCAAGCGGTTAAGAGATCTGTGATATGCTCTTTCATAATCTCTCTAAATTGGTTAGAGGAACATTCAAAAGCAGTTAAGGGTTCAAAGGCAGATATACTTCCCAATTACATGTGGTAATAATGTCCAAATGTTTGTTGTTAGAAAGAAATAATAACGAGGGCATGGCCAAGACCGGCATGTGAGAGGACGTGTGTCTCACAGCTCCGCCACAGCACATACTACCGATCCTCTCCCAGCAGTGAGCTGACGGTGAGAAGCGGCTTTTCAGCTGGCTACCGACCCGATCACCCTCCCGGTCCACCTGCCGGCTCTCTGCACCCGCGGAATGGCAAAGAAAAAAGAAGATTTCATGAGTTCAGAAATCCAAGATGGCGCCGCCGCGACCCTGGCTCCACTCAAGCCGAGAGGAGCCAATAAGTTCAAGGAGGGGGCCATCAAACGGTCACTATAAAGTCTCAGGGTAAGGAGTACCCTTACCCTGTTATATTATGCCCAAAAGCTGGGGGGTCCCCTGGATCAGACCGCGGGGGGTCCGCAGAACAGTCCCACATGGCAGCACATGTCTCACAGGTGAAGTCATCAGGGGAGGCAGAGAGACAGGACTATACAGCTGAGCAGCCTCTTCCCCTGCACACAGATACAGAAGCTAATGACACTGAGCAACCTACTGTAACGTTCCTGCTATGAATTAATTTAATTGGGTTGAATCTCAGCTGCGGAGGTTTCTCAGGTATAAACCACTACCACACTCTCTTGTATGATCAAAGAGTTTAGGGTTTAAATCATCACAACCTCTATTTTAGAAAATCAACTTAAACATGGAAGCTTATTCATTCATAAGCCTAATACGTACATGTATCTTAATGAGAGAGGATCTGCTGGTTATAAGGGTAAACGAGACGTTAGGTTGTGACCTAATAGCAATAGTAGTTATTATTTATGAGTCTCTGGTGAATGTCATTAGAAATTAATCCCACAGTAATTAACTCCACGTTACCCAGATATTAAACTTAGGCATGTGTTATTTAAGCAGGAGATAAACTAGTTGGCAGAGTCCCATAGAGAATCACTATAGTCATATCACATTAGGCTGATATGGTATGCTACAGGATACTTGCGGTTCTGTTGGTAACTCAAGTGATTGTTCCAATCTGAGTTGAGATCATCCAGGGTGTCACAGGCTGCTGGAAGGTAGGGTCCCTGTCTGTGGAGTTCCTGGAGGGTGATTGGCTAGAGCAGGGAGTAGGTCTTCTACGCAGGAGTAGGCTCTGTGGCATAGACAGTGGAGGTTCAGGGGTGCAGTCAGTGGGTCCCAGGTGACGGCAGGTGTCCAACAAAATAGCGGAACAACCTGCCGTCATTCCTGGAGGTTTAAATAGGCCATGGAGCGCGGGAGAAGGCGCAGCACGCCCGGACGCACTTCCGCGTTTCAGTGTGGAACGCAAACCTCTGCGCACCGGAAATGACGCGGGTAACATAGAGAGAGGAGCGCAGCTACTTAGCCAAGGTAAGGCTGCGCTCGTTCCGTACAGGATAACGCCAGTGGCGTTACACCTACTCTGGCTGAGATACTTAGAGCAGTGCATGTTTGCACTGCTTCAGTGAATACCCTTAAAGAGCAGTTTAGGGGCCTGAGAGAGGATGTATCCCTGCTGAGACAGGATCTACAAAAGATCCGGGAGCGCACAACTATAGTGGAAAGCAGGGTGAGTAAAGTTGAAGACAAGCTGCCCCCAGTTGCTTGGGAGGCCCATGTAGCACATCAGCTGGCCAAGCACACTAATAACAGATCTGATGACATGGAAAACCGTTTACGATGGAACAACATATGC
This sequence comes from Rana temporaria, assembly GCF_905171775.1. NCBI lineage: Eukaryota > Metazoa > Chordata > Amphibia > Anura > Ranidae > Rana > Rana temporaria. Next base: position 70,377,674 of record NC_053494.1, read on the forward strand.
ATAGTGGGGTTGCCGGAGAAAACCGAGGGGCGGGACCCCACCATCTTTGTTGAAGGGTGGCTGCTGGAAGTTTTGGGAAAGAAGGCTTTTTTCCCGTTCTTTACTTTTGAGAGGGCTCATCGCACTCCAGGTCGCCCACCACAACCAGGTACCCCCCTAGGCCCATCCTTCCTCATCTCTTACATTACAGAGGCAGAGAGGCAGTGTTGAGAAATGCCAGAGAGAAGGCCAATGTCCAGATGAATGGGGTCAGGGTGTCCTTTTATCCAGACTTTTCTGCGGAGGTGCAGCAACGTCGGGCCAAGTTCTCAGATGTAAAAAGGCACTGCAACTACCTTACGCCATGTTGTACCCCGCCAAGCTGAGAGTTACTGCTAACCGACAAACTCACTTTTTTGAATCAGCCCAAAATCCTGCACTATGGTTGGATCGCAATGAGCAGGCCTTACATCACCGTGGAAGAGAGGAGGAAGGTGATTGATCCGAGGGCTGTTGCTGCAAATCATTAAGCCACATCCCTGAGGCAACGGATTTACCTGCAAGTTTTTCTATGGAAAGCTCATCTTATGTTCACCTTTTGCTTCTTTTCCCTTTTTACAGTTTTATAAGTCACAGATTTATTTATTCTACAGCAGACTGTTCTTGATAAGAAGGGAAACCTGCATGTAGCGCCTGTGTACTTTTCAGTACAGGTGCTATATCAAATTTAGTTGGGGGATGAGAGAGTTACTTGCTCTCATCTATATTGATTTGCTAAATTCGGCTGTTGCCAGTTCTGGACTGTCCTGTGGGTCATTCTGCACTCCAGAGATGTAGTTCCATCTCTGGATAGCAGGTGGCGTCAGAGGGGCCTGGGGGAGCCACTTCTCCCCAGCAGCCAATTAGAGGAGTTTTCCCTCACGGAGCATGCTGGAGAGGGGTATTTCTGTGGCGGGGGACATTGCTCGGGGTTCTTTGCGGGTTCCTGGTTCCAGGTGCGGCACCAGGGCTCAAGTCCTGCAGGAACGCGTGGGAACGGAGTTCCTGCACTTTTTTCACAGCAGGAACGCAGTTCCCTTTGCAGGACTAGAGCAGCCGAGCCGCCCGAGCCAATCCTTCACTAAGCAGCGATGTCCAGCTCGAGTCATTGTCAGGGGCAGGCGAACCTTAGTAATTGTCAGAACCTGTACTCACCGAGACCGAGATGCTGAGGGCGGCTCACCTTTGCGACCCTGTGCAGACCACTCCCTGGAGTTGGGACAGAGGAGGGACGGCACAAGGAGGCACCGGTGCCGGGAGCTGGTAGGCAGACTTGGTGCAGCTGACAGAAGCAGGGCAGGTGCAGAAGACTGGAGACAAGCGTTGGTCAGGCAGGAACTGGTAGGTAAGTCTGGTAGGGTCCACAGGAGATGAAGGCAAATCCGAGTCACAGGCCGAGGGTCAAGAGCAGGAGAGTTCAGAGGGAGTCCATGAGAGCAAGCCAAGGTCAAGGGGCAGGAGACAACAGCAATCCAGGTAACGTTAGCCAAAGGGTCAGAGGTTCCAGGTGAGAGGAGAGTCATCAGGAATTCCGGGTCAAAACAGGCAGGTACGGCAACAGGTAAACACATAGGAGCTGAAGACAAGCCAGCAACTTGTTCAGGGGATGAGGCCAGTTTAAATAGGAGAGTCAGTCCTCTGATTGGCCACAGAGCTGTCACGTGCACGGCCGTGCGCGCGTCCACGCACACGGCGCGCCGCTGTACCGCGCATGCGCGCGCACATATTGCGCCCGGACGTGCGCCCGTGCCCAGTCGCCCCGCACATGCGCGGGAGCTCAATGGAGCCGGGAATGGAGCCCTGACAGTGCCCCCTCCCAAGGGGCGGACTCCAGACGCCCAAACTGTCCATCACCTCAGGGTGCTCTGCATGAAAGGCCCGAATCAGACGAGGGGCATGGAGATTTCGGGAAGGCTCCCAGGAGTTGTCTTCAGGGGGATACCCCTTCCATTTGATGAGGTATTGTAATTGTCTTCCTCTCTTCCTACAATTCAAGATGGCCTCCACCTCAAATTCCTTTTCCCCCTCAATCTCCACTGGTGGTGGCGGCAGTTCTTCTCTACCGTTGAAGGGGTCAGACACAACGGGCTTAAGCAGGGAGGCGTGAAACACAGGGTGGATCTTGTAGGACCTGGGTAAAGCCAACTCAAAAGCTACTGGGTTGATTTCTCGCCTGATCTCAAATGGCCCGATGAACCTTGGACCCAGCTTCCGAGAGGGAATAGGTAACTTGAGGTTGATGGCGGATAGCCAGACCTTCTCACCCACTTTGAAGACAGGGCAATCCTTCCTCCCCTTGTCATGGAACCTCTTATAGTCCTGCTGAGCTTGCTGCATGCTTTCCTGTAACTTCTGAAAGTTTTGCTGGATGCAGGTCACATGTTCCTGGACCGCTGGCACCAATGTTTCCGGGATGGAGTCCGGCAAAAAGGAAGGGTGGAAACCGAAGTTAGCCCAGAACGGGGTTTGGTTTGTGGAAGAATGTATGGAATTATTGTAAGCGAACTCGGCTGTAGATAACAAGGAGGACCAATCGTCTTGGGAGACTGAGCAAAAGCATCGTAGATACTGTTCTAGCGTTTGATTAGTGCGCTCTGTCTGGCCATTACTTTGAGGGTGATAGGCCGAGGACAGACAGATTTTCACTTCCAAAGCTCTGCAAAGTTCCTTCCAAAATTTGGATGTGAATTGAGTACCTCTGTCAGATACTATGCTTTTGGGCACTCCATGGAGCTTGATAATCTCTTTAAAAAAGATTTTGGCTGTGTCTGCCGCGGAGGGCGTACCCACCATGGGCAAGAAATGCGCCATCTTGGACAGACGGTCCACCACGACTAGGATCGTGGTAAACCCGGCTGAAGGAGGCAAATCGACAATAAAGTCCATGGAGATGTCAATCCAGGGCCGTTCTGGGATAGGAAGGGGTTTCAGCAGCCCCCAGGTCTTCGTGTTTGGCCCCTTACTCCGCTGGCAGCGAATGCAGGAAGAGACATAATCCTTGCAGTCGGACCTCCATTTAGGCCACCAGAAGGAGCGAGAGATCAGTTCGGAAGTTTTACGGGTACCAAAATGGCCAGCCAATTTACGATCATGGAAGGTGCTGAGGATTAACTGTCTTGCCTCTGTTGGAACAAAAATCTTCCCACGAGACCACAGCAGGTCGTCCTTTTTCTCCAAGGAGGAAACCTCATGATCAGGGCACCGTTGGCATGCGGTCTTTAGAGCAGTCAACAAATCTGTTTGAGGGAGAAGCAAAAAATTTTGAGGTGACAGGATAGTGCTGGGCTCGGAAGTATCGGGCGTCTCCGGAAACATCCTGGAGAGGGCATCAGCTTTTCCATTTTTTGCGCCAGGACGATAGGTAATATGGAAATTGAAGCGGACAAAAAAAAGAGCCCAACGGGCTTGCCTGTGCCTAAGGCGTTTTGCAGACCGTAAGTATTCCAGGTTCCTGTGGTCCGTGAAAATGATAATGGGATGCGCTGCCCCCTCCAGCAGGTACCTCCACTCCTCCAGTGCAAATTTTATGGCCAGTAGTTCTCTATCGCCTACGTCGTAATTGCGCTCAGGAGGACTTAGTTTCCGAGAGGCGTAGGCTACTGGGTGAAGAAGCGACTTCGGTCCCTGTCTCTGGGAAAGAATAGCGCCTGTAGCAGATTCCGAGGCGTCCACTTCTAGAACAAAAGGTAGCGTAGAATCCGGATGACAAAGTACAGGTGCCGAGGTAAAGGCCGCTTTGAGTTTGATAAAGGCCTCCTGAGCCTCTTGTGGCCACTGGAAGCGGTGCCCCTGGCGGGTCAACTTGGTGATGGGAAAAACAATTGATGAAAAACCGATGATGAATCGTCTATAAAAATTGGCGAAGCCAATGAAGCGCTGAACGCCCTTTTTGTCTGTTGGAGGTGCCCACTCCTGAATAGCACTGATTTTCTGGGGATCCATGGCTACCCCATTCACAGAAATGATGAATCCTAAAAATTGCACTGATGTCTTTTCGAACTCGCATTTTTCTGATTTGAGATAAAGCCGGTGTTGTCTCAAGATGGTGAGAACCTGCCTGACATGTTGCCGATGTAATTCTTTTGTGGCTGAAAAGATGAGAATATCGTCCAAGTAGACTACGAGGAAGTCATCTAAAAATTGTCGAAAAATGTCATTGACTAGATGCTGGAAAGTGGCGGGCGCATTACAAAGCCCAAAGGGCATGACCAGATACTCGAAGTGCCCGAATCTGGACCTGAACGCAGTCTTCCACTCATCTCCTGCCCTTATTCGGACCAAATTGTAGGCGCCCCGGAGGTCCAATTTAGAAAAAACCTGAGCTGAACCTTTGAAAGAGCTCGGGGATTAGAGGCAGCGGGTACCGGTTCTTGATGGTAATTTTGTTTAACTCCCTATAATCAATGCAGGGTCTAAGCGATCCATCTTTTTTCTCGACAAAGAAGATCCCCGCCCCCGCTGGCGAGGAGGAGGGACGGATTAACTTCTTTCTTAAATTTTCTTCAATATAGGCCTTGAGGGTCTTCAACTCAGTCTCTGACAAGGGGAATATGCGCCCAAAGGGAATTTCAGATCCGGGCAAGAGGTCAATGGGGCAGTCATATGACCGATGTGGTGGGAGACAATCGGCTTGTTTTTTGTCAAAGACATCCTTGAAGTCTAGGTAGGCTGGAGGAACATGCTGTAGGTCTTCAGGTGGAGTAGCTAACGTGGAGCAGGAGACTGGAACGGGTGCGAGACAGTGCTGGGAACAGTAGGTGGAAGGAAAGCTGACTTCTTTCTTGAGCCAATCAATGCAGGGCAGATGAACTTGTAGCCAAGGGAGACCCAGAATGATAGGGAACATGGGGGACGGAATCAAGTCCAAACAGAGGAACTCCCGGTGCCCAGAATCTGAGATGGCACAAAGAGGAAGGGTTTCCTGGGTAATCAATCCGGAACAGGGGAGAGAGCCGTCAGCCAGATGAACTTGCAGCTGAAAATCCTTGGTACGGCAGGGGATACGCAGCTTTTGGGCCAAGGATGAGTCCAAGAAGCAGCTGCAGGCCCCGGAATCAATTATCGCCGGCAGACCTGTTGCCCCTTCCTGGAGCTGTAGGGAAAGAAAGAGGATAACATAAGTCTGAGGCAAACTGGTAACAGGGAAATTGATAGCAGATGGAGGTTTCGACTTACAAGGCCTTACTGGGCAAGTGCGCAAAAAGTGTCCGGCGGCTCCGCAGTACAGACAGAGGTTAGATTGACGCCTCCGGAGTCTCTCTTCTGGAGTCAGAGGGGCCCGTACTATACCAAGCTGCATCGGCTCTGGGTCGGGTAATGAGGTGTTTGGTGGAGCTGGGTGAGGCGGAGGTACTGGAGCGTATCTTGGTGGAACCCAGTTAGGCCGGTTGGACTGGAACCTCTCCGAACGACGTTCTCGAAGGCGCCTATCCAGCTGAGTGGCGGTTTGGATTAAATCCTCCAGAGAGGCAGGGGGTGCCGACCTTGCAAGCTCATCCTTTAGGTTCTCAGAGAGGCCCTGGCGGTATTGGTACCTGAGGGCCAACTCATTCCAGCCTGTGTCAGCAGACCACTTTCTAAATTCGGTGGTGTAGTCTTCCACCGGCCGTCTCCCTTGATTCAAGGTGTGCAGAGTACCCTCTGCTGTGGCTGCACGTAGAGGATCGTCGTATAATTTCCCCATGTGGGTGAAGAAGGTGTCAATAGAGTCAAGTATTGGACTGCGTTGTTCCATTAAGGAGTGTGCCCATGCTTGAGGCTCCTCAGAAAGGAGAGAGATTACGAATCCAACCTTAACAGCTTTGGTCGCAAAAGTTCTAGGTTGCAAGGCCAGGTAAAGGGAACCGGCATTCTTGAAAGCCCGGTATTTCCGGCGGTCGCCTGAGAATCGCTCGGGCATGGAGACCCGGGGTTCGGGATTACTCCCCATCATGGCAGGGTTTGCAGGAGCTTGGGCAGCAGAAGGTCCGGGTGAAGAGGCTAGGGCTGCAGCGGATGGACCTGGGGAACCGGCCAGTTGTTGGAGGCGGCCATCAATCTGGAGGTAGCCTTCCTGAAGCTTCTGGACTGCCTCTGTTAAGGCGGAGACCTGTTGGCACAGCGTCTCAAAGGGTGAGCGCGCCCTGTCGGTCTCAGACATCTGGCTGGCTTGTACTGTCAGAACCTGTACTCACCTAGACCGAGATGCTGAGGGCGGCTCACCTTTGCGACCCTGTGCAGACCACTCCCTGGAGTTGGGACAGAGGAGGGACGGCACAAGGAGGCACCGGTGCCGGGAGCTGGTAGGCAGACTTGGTGCAGCTGACAGAAGCAGGGCAGGTGCAGAAGACTGGAGACAAGCGTTGGTCAGGCAGGAACTGGTAGGTAAGTCTGGTAGGGTCCACAGGAGATGAAGGCAAATCCGAGTCACAGGCCGAGGGTCAAGAGCAGGAGAGTTCAGAGGGAGTCCATGAGAGCAAGCCAAGGTCAAGGGGCAGGAGACAACAGCAATCCAGGTAACGTTAGCCAAAGGGTCAGAGGTTCCAGGTGAGAGGAGAGTCGTCAGGAATTCCGGGTCAAAACAGGCAGGTACGGCAACAGGTAAACACATAGGAGCTGAAGACAAGCCAGCAACTTGTTCAGGGGATGAGGCCAGTTTAAATAGGAGAGTCAGTCCTCTGATTGGCCACAGAGCTGTCACGTGCACGGCCGTGCGCGCGTCCACGCACACGGCGCGCCACTGTACCGCGCATGCGCGCGCACATATTGCGCCCGGACGTGCGCCCGTGCCCAGTCGCCCCGCGCATGCGCGGGAGCTCAATGGAGCTGGGAATGGAGCCCTGACAGTAATCCTTTCTGTTACTGGCCGCTTCCTGTATATGGATTCATCAGGTAGTGTATTCCGTCACTTCCTCAATGCCGCAATGTCTCCTGGGAGCTTTTGTCATTGTTCCCAGGAGACATTGCGGAGGTCTGCCGTGAGTTATCGCGGGATTTAGAAAGAACTTGCGGTTTAGTAATTATGCATATTAGCGTATAATTTTTTTTGGGGTGGGGAAGTGGATCTTTGGTGGGAGTTCCCACACTTTTTCCCCAGGACTTGACCCCTGTGCGGCACCCACCTTTAGGGTGTGCGCACATCACGGGCCCCGGCAAAATGGCCTACCAGGCCAGGGCGCACGTGCTACGCGGAGTTCCTGACTCTGGGCCCTCATGGCCCGGAGCAACTGATGCTGCTAAGGGGCCCCAGTGACTTACTGGTTCCCCCACCTCTATTGAGAAGATCCCAAGCGAGTTCTGCTGTCCGGTGGGGAGTCGGTCTGAGGAAAGCCCGGAGGCAGGTGATCCAATAGGGCTTAAACGAACCATCAGGGATCTGGGTGACCAGACACTGACAGGTTGTATGCTGCAAACTGTCAGTCGGTAACCCCAAGCTAAGAAGTCTACCTGAGGAAGATTCAGGCAAATTATAGTCTGGGAGGATTCGCTCTACTATTTCATGTTCTCGTTTACTAGGCCTGTGGCAGAGGTCTCACTACCAATCCAAATTCCATTGGAGCCAAGTCGGTGGCAGAGACTTGTTCCTTTCTAGAAGTTCTAAGTGACGCTCTGGCTGCCAGGCCTGTGAGAGGGACCTGTCCAGGGGCACTCTACCCACTTTGGCTGAAGTGGCGACGAGGAAAAAGTTGCTATTAGAAGCAGGACTGCTTCCGTTTATCCATAGGCCTGAATCTGCATGTTCTTCTTTCACCCACCTACTTCTATCTACCTCAGTTGGATTGTTGGTCATGTTGGGCCAGTAATAAAGCATTGAAAAACGTCACCCTGCTATCTGGACATTCCGTTATTGCTTCATCCCACCATCATCATCCCTAGACACATTGTAGAGGTAACACAATTACGCCACATTGCGCTACATACACATTGTTCTGCTGGGAGACATAATATTGGAATGTGAACCTTGGGCTATCTTGTGAACTTTCAAGAAAAATGCAATCTTTCTACGCGAGATGTAAAGAAAATGTGCCTTACAAGTTTTTGTTGGAGCACTGTGGCCTGTCCTGTTGATGGTCTGGACTTATATTTTCTTTGTGTGTAAATTCTGTTTTACTCACAATCTTCATATGAAGGACACTAGAATCTGGAACTGTTACTATGCAAACCATATCTTATTTCGATACAGATAACATATGGCTCACATTAACTATCCTTGGTTGGGGTCAATCCCGGCTGACAATGTACTGGCCCAACTTCCCCACTAGCGGCTTCCTAACCTTATTTTTCCTGATGACCAGTTCATGTATTGTCTTTTTGTACCCCAACGTTCCCATGTAATACTGTTCCAAATGGCTGAAGTTCCTGTAGTAGATTGGAATGTTAGGGGGCCACGTTCCCCACTTAAATGTATGATAATCTCCACTTGCCTGAAATTTTTTTACCCAGCCATACTGTGTTTCCAGGAAACACATTTGACTGCGGAAACTCAGATCTGTCTTAAGTATTCTTGGGCCGGAAAGGAATACCATTCCACACACACCTCCTTTTCTAGGGAGGTGAGTGCTGGTTCACAATGCTATAGACTTCCAGAAGTTTGATGCATGTATAGATTCTGAGGGGCAATATATTTCCCTGCATTGTCACATTGGGTCCTTGCACTGTTTTTTGGCATGCATATATATCCCTCGTTCGTGTGGAGTGGTGGTACTCCAGACTCTGCTGACCTGTTTGGCGAGTAGGCCGGATCTGCCATTGCTGAGGCTGCTTAATGAGGTGGGTTGAGTGGATGCTTGGAGACATAGGAATCCCTTGGAGAAGCAGTTTTCCTGTTTCTCCAAAACACATGGAACGCTGTCCAGGATTGATTTAGCAGTCTGTAAGCCTGCAATGCTCCCATCCATCTTGGAGGTGATATACAAACCCTGCAGTATGTCTGACCACTCACACATGGTGATTAGTAGGGATGAGCCGAACATACCCGGGTTAGGTTCGCACCAAAACGTTCGAACAGACCGACCGTTTGCACGAACATTTAGAACCCCATTGAAGTCTATTCGAACGTTCGAATTCAAAAGTGCTCATTTTAAAGCCCAATATGCAAGTTATTGTTGGAAAACGTCTTTGAGAACCCAGGTCTTGCCCCAGGGAACATGTATCAATGGAAAAAAAAGTTGTAAAAACTGTATTTTTTTCTTGAGCAGCGATTTTAATGATGCTTAGAGTGAAAAAAATATATATATATTTCCTTTAAATATGGTACCTGCTGGGTGTCTATAGTAGTGGCACGTGTTTAGAAATGTCCCTGCACAACATGAGATTACTCTCAGAAAAAAGTCATTTAATACTGCCTGCGGCTATAATGTAATGTTTGGTCCCTGCAATATGGATAAAAATAAAATCATTGAAAAAAATAGCATGAGTTTCCCCGCCACCACTCCCCCCAGGTCATTACAAGACCCAGTGCCGATCCTGACCTCACTGGGGCCCTAAGCAAAATTACATGGCACATTAAAAATGAGAAAAGTTGAGAAGCGGGGGGAGGGGGTGTTCTGCTGTCGGAAATGACTCAGCCAGCGAGTTTAGAAGGGGGGGGGGGGGGGAAAATGACTTCTCACCAGGCGGGGCCTCTAGTATTTTGGGGGGCCCTAAGCGGCTTTGCGGGGCCCTAAGTGGCTTGCATAGTGAGCCTATAGTGAGGATCGGCCCTGACAAGACCTTTTGGCCCTATATACTTTGAACATCAGTATACAGGCGTTGCAAACAAGATAAGGACTGTAGGTTTCTTAAGTAGAATCAGAACCATGTCATACTTTGCTCCTGAATATTGCACAATTTCCTAAAGAGACCCTAAACAAACTACATGACACTTGTGCCTGATGAGGCCACTGATGTTCCAGTGGTGGTGGCCCGTGAGACTGTCCATACAGGCTTGGCCCCCCAAAGTGCATGTGCTGTGTGGCAACAATATGTCGATTATTTTAGGGGTGGGGGGGCCATTACAGTGCCAGATCTTGGCTCAATAAATTATTTTTTTGGGAAATAAAAATTCTAGAGAAAAGGGGGGTTGCCATCCGGAGCCTCCTTTGAACAAATTCTGTGAAGAACTCCTGTTCTCTGAAGGCCTCCATTATTTCTGTAAGTCAAAATTTAGCAAAAAAAAACTAATGTCAGTCAAGCCTTAGCTTTCTCCCTATATGTAACCCACAAACTCATCCACTGATCATAAAGGCCAAAAATCAAGTTTCGTATCGTCGTATTGCACGATCGTTTTTCCGACGTTTTCTACCGACTGTGAACGACATTCTCATTCACGCAATATCCCTTTATACACTGCACATGTGAGAAGCTCCGCACGTTTCCACGCCCATGACGATCGTTCTAGTGATTGACATGCCCCTTTTCAGTCGGTCAATGCAAGAGTCTGAAGAAATGATGGAGGGGAGACAGCAAGCTGCAACCAGGCAGGAGAGAGGCCAGGCACACACCAGGAGGAGCAGGAGGTACAAAGCCACCAACATGAGCTTCGACGAGATGGTAGAGATGGTGGCTGTTCTTAAAAAGGAGGACTACGACGGCAAAAAAGGACCTTACAAGAACCCCAATAAACTCAAGGCCCAGATCATGGAGAAGGTACGGAGGACTCTCCATGCAAAATTTGGGGTGCAGAGGTCCAGGGAGCAGTTGCGCAAGAGATGGTCTGATTTGAAAATCAGAGAGCCGGACCAGATGGAGAGAATTAGAAGAGTTCTCAGAAGACATAAGTAATTTTCATGTGTACTCTGAATATTTGTTTTTATTATTTTGCTTCATGTGCTTTTTCTTTCAGGTTGTGTATATAGACAGTCCAAGAATAGATGTTTCAAGGTTCATATTTGTGGGCATAATAATTGGTTGTTCATTGTATTTAAGATCTTTTTATGTGAGACCAATTTTTTATTTATTGTAGATGTGTTATTAACTAGATTTAAATAATCCAACTTAAGTCAATATACAGTAAAAGGAGAGTATGCTCAGCACAGCAGTTGATTACACATATGGACTCAGTAGCACAATGGTTGGCATGGCCGATCCGCCCTATAGGCTCGCTATGCAAGCCGCTTAGGGCCCCGCAAAGCTGCGAAGGGCCCCCCAAATAACTAGAGGCCCCACCTAGTAAGAAGTCATTTTTGCCCCCTCACCCTGCTTCTCAACTCGCTGACTGCATGGGAGAAGAGGCAAGAAGTCAGCACCCCTTGCTTCTCAATTTAATGTAAGATGTCATTTCCGACAGCAGAACACCCCCTCCCCCCACTTATCAACTTTCTTTAATGTGACATGGCACTGTCGTCAGCGCCCCCCGCTTCTCATTTTTAATGTGCCATGTCATTTTGCTTCGGGCCCCAGGGAGGTCAGGATCGGTACTGAGTGTTGGTCACAAGAACAACCTAGTTAGCGTGTCACACAGAGGTGATCCAGTGTATACTTGTTGTTTTTCCATGTAGGAAACTTGTCCAAAGATAGAGAAATGCAGCAGCTTTGGTAATGGATAAAATCCTCTGTTAAGCTTAGAAGGATTGTAAAAGCAGACAATTGTACCACACTTTTTAAAAAGAATGATTGATATTCCTCTTTCAGGCCTCTAATCTTTTTGATTCATCTATCCCTTTTTTTACAATCTCATAGGCCGCAATCAAGCTGCAGAAGTGGAGCCGACCAACCCCACACAGTGCCAAGCCCCACCCTCAAGCCCCAGTGTGCAGGAAGTGCAAAATGCCACCACATCAGGTCAGTGTCATACAGCACAGCTTCAGGTAATACATGTAGGCCTGCATAATTTTAATACATCTTTTTTTCCCAAATTTCAGGTGTACGAGCTGTTGGTGGCGGCTTAGACACTTACAGTGCCCAGGTGCTAATTGGGGAGATAATGTCCTGCAGGGCACAAATAGAGGACACAAACATCGCCCTCGAGAAGATCATAAAGAACAACAGAAAGGTGGACCAAAACCTCAAGAATAGTATTGATGTTCTGGGGAGGGTTTAAAAAAAAAAAAATAGATGTAGACAAGTATTTTAAAGCAAAAATATAGTTATTAAAAAAAATAAACAATTTCAATTAAGATATTTAAAAAAAATATATGAAAATGACACATTTTAAGTGTGATACAATAAATATTTTTGGATACTCAACAATGTCTGGCTTCTTATTATATCAATGCTGCCTAAAAGAACAAATCTAGATTTGTGGTGTTTACATTGACAATGATGAGTATTTAGTAAAGGAAAATAAACATGACACTATGATAACGTAGGAGAAAGCTAGAATGAACTCAAATTAGAAAAGAATCAAACCAAGAAAATTACTAGAATGGGGCAGAAAAATTGGGCCTTAGGCACTGGTGGCGGTGTCACAACACTGCAACCCCTCACAGATACTGTAATTGGAGCTCAGCAAAGAGCCACATGCAAAATATTGCATTAAAAATTGTTATTAGACGCCCCTGTTAAACAGGGGCAGAAACATTGGGCCTTAGGCACAACACAACACTGCAACCCCTCAGATACTGTAATTGGAGCGCAGAAAAGAGCCACATGCAAAGTAATGCATTAAAAATTGTTATTAGACGCCTCTGTTCCACAGGGGCAGAAACATTGGGCCTTAGGCACAACACAACACTGCAACCCCTCAGATACTGTAATTGGAGCGCAGAAAAGAGCCACATGCAAAGTATTGCATTATAAATTGTTAGACGCCCCTGTTAACCACTTGCCCACCGCAGTACGAGAATATACATCCTCCCCTTTGTGCGGTGATATCTGAATGATGCGTGCAGCTATAGGCATCATTCAGATATCACCGTCTTCAGCCGGCGATTCTGTGCAATAAGAACAATCAAAGCGGCAGTTCCGCCACTTGATCGTTCTTATAGGCAGCGGGAGGGGACGTCCCCCCCCTCCCGCCGCCATCCGGTGCTTCTCCGGGCTCTCCCATGCCATCAGGGGTCCGGAGAGCGAATCGGCCGGCGCTCGCTGAAGAACCATAGAGATGACTGGTGACCAGATGGTCACAGTCATCTCTATGACCGTCGGAGGTCCGGGCGCGACATTATGACGTCACGCCCGGTACCCAAAAGTAACAAAAGCCGCAATCACGGCTGTCGGTGTGAGATCGGTGAATGTTTTTTTCACCGATTTCATGCTTGTAAGCCTGGAGGAGAGATGTGGGGTCTTATTGACCCCACATCTCTCCATAAAGAGGACCTGTCACACTGATTCCTATTACAAGGGATGTTTACATTCCTTGTAATAGGAATAAAAGTGATAAAAAAAAAAATACAAAAAATAAAAGTGTAAAAAAAAAAATGAAGTAAAATAAAAATAAAATGAAAACATTTTTTTTTTAAAACACCCTTATCCCCGGTAGCTCGCGCGCAGAAGCAAACACGCATGCAAGTCCCTCACACATATGTAACCGCCGTTCAAACCCCACATATGAGGTATCGTCACGTGCGTTAGAGCGTGTGCAACAATTCTAGCACTAGACCTCCTCTGTAACTCGAAAATATTAACCTGTAAAAAAAATTAAAACGTTGTCTATGGAGATTTTGAAGTACCGAAGTTTGGCACCATTCCATGAGTGTGCGCAATTTTAAAGCGTGACATGTTAGGCATCTATTTACTCAGCGTAACATCATCTTTCACATTATACAAAAAAATTGGGCTAACTTTACTGTTTTGTTATTTTTTAATTCGTGAAACCGTTTTTTTTCCCCAAAAAAAGGTGTTTGAAAAATTATTGCGCAAATACAGTGCGAGAAAAAAAGTTGCAATGACTGCCATTTTATTCCCTAGGATGTCTGCTAAAAAAATATATAATGTTTGGGGGTTCTGATATATTTTCTAGCAAAAAAAATGTGATTTTTACATGAAGGAGAGAAGTGCCAAAATAGGCCCGGTGGGCAAGTGGTTAAACAGGGGCAGAAACATTGGGCCTTAGGCACAACACAACACTGTGACCCCTAAGATACTGTAATTGGAGCGCAGAAAAGAGCCACATGCAAAGTATTGCATTAAAAATTGTTATTAGACGCCTCTGTTCAACAGGGGCAGAAACATTGGGCCTTAGGCACAACACTGCAACCCCTCAGATACTGTAATTGGAGCGCAGAAAAGAGCCACATGCAAAGTATTGCATTAAAAATTGTTATTAGACACCCCTGTTAAACAGGGGCAGAAACATTGGGTCTTAGGCACTGGTGGCGGAGCCCAGAAACAAAAATGTTCTTACTAGCTATCAGCAAGATCAGTGAGGAGGAAAAGGATATTCAGTCAGCAGCATAACAGGACAGTCACTCAGCATCAGCATAGGCAGTCTCCAAGGGATCTGTCATTTAAAAAAAAATATTCAGTTACATCTGCATTAGGTGCTTGGTAGCTGGTGTTGATCCAAGCCTGATTCATTTTTATAAAGGTCAGTCGATCAACGAAGTCGGTGGAGAGGTGCACCCTGTGATCGGTCACAAAGCCTCCAGCAGCACTGAATGTGTGTTCTGAAAGAACGCTGGATGCAGGGCAAGCCAGTAGCTCAATAGCGTACTGTGCAAGCTCTGGCCAGTGATCCATCCTCAAGACCCAGTATGCCAGAGGATTTTCGGTGGGGAAGGTGTCCAAGTCTGATCTTGCCCCTAGGTATTCACGCACCATGTAAATCAAACGCTGGCTATGGTTGCTGTCGATGGTTGCCCCCGGTCATACCTTGGGGCTGCGGACTAAAAAATTGTCTGAACGCATCGGTCAGACGGCCACCTTCTCCACCGCTCCTTCTGTGACTCACCGAAGCCCTTAGCAACACGTTGTCCAGGAACAGGATTTGGTAATCCCCCAGGTTCTGGGAACGCGTTGCACAGAGCCTTCTGCAAGGCCTCCCGAAGATGTTTCATCTTCTGCTGCCTCTGCGACGGCAAGATAAGCTCCGCAACCTTACTCTTGTAACGTAGATCAAGGAGAGTTGCCAGCCAGTAATGATCCCTCTCCTTGATACCAAGAACACGAGGATCCTTACGCAGGCTTTGCAGGATCAGGGAGGCCATGCAGCGTAGGTTTGCTGAGGCATTCGGGGCACAGTCCTCTGGGTCACTGAGGACGACAGGATCTGCAGCCACCTCATCCCAGCTACGTAAAAGTCCACGGGTTCCTTGGGACTGTAAGGCCTTGTACACACGACCGGATCTATCCGCTGGCATTTATCCGCAGACTTTTTTCAGCTATAGGCCGAATTTTCTGTTGGTCCGCTGGCTTGTACACACCAGCGGATCCAAGTCCCCTCGGACCAGAACGCGGGCACGTAAACCACGCACGACGTCACTATAAAGGGAAAGACCAAAGTCAACGGCGCCGCCCTCTGTTCCACTTTTGCTAGTTCCGTGTTACCGCGTGTTAGCGAAGGTTTGGTTAGAGCCGATTCGCGCTTTTCAGTCTCCGCGTTTTAACAGGTAATTTTCTCGGGTTCAGTGCGTGTGCTTGCGGGATCGTAGTTGGCAAATTAGATACAGGCTTTCAGGTCATTTCTGCTTTGGTGGTGGCGTCCTGTCCGCTCGTATTTGTTAGCCGCGCGTTCTTTGCAGGTAGTGCTGGATTTGATTGTGCTTTCTGGAGTGTGTTCTTGACTGACCAGCCGGCCGGTTTGAAGCCATGATGGAGCAGCAGCGTCAATTGTCGTGAATTGGTGCTGGTTATGGGATTGCTTCTGGATTTGCTCATCGATCCAGTAGTTTGGCCAGGAACAGGGGGAGGAGGAGTTCCTGGACCAAGAATTGGTTGCTCGAGCGTGACCAGTTCTCTCATATGCTTCTGCTTAGGGAAATCCAGGAGAATAATCCTGATGACTTCAGGAACTTTCTCTGTATGACGGACCCCATTTTCCACCGTCTGCTGGATCTTCTGTCCCCCTACATCACGAGGCAGGACACTGTGATGCGGCAAGCCATCACGGCCGAGCAGAGGCTTATTGCCACGTTGCGGTACCTGGCGACTGGGAGGAGCCTGCAGGACCTCAAGTTCTCAACAGGCATCTCTCCCCAGGCGCTTGGGGTCATCATACCGGAAACGTGTTCTGCCATCATCAAAGTTCTGCAGGAGGAGTATCTTAAGGTAAGTTGCCTCATTTTAACATCACAATGGGGATGATTTACTATGCTCTGTGCGCTGCGCTGGTTCATGCCTTAATTAGTGCGCCGGGTGGAGGCTTAATTAGGCGCATGAACCAGCGTAGCAGCCGGCGCATTGCAAGTAATATGTAAAGCCGCGCCGAACTCCCTATAGAAGTCTATGGGAGAAATCAAAAGTGTTCATTTTAAAGGCTAATCTGCAAGTTTTGTCCTAAAAAGTGTTTGGGGACCTCAGTCCTGCCCCAGGGGAGCAGTGAAATGAATAATGCTTAAAGTGAAACAATAAAAGTGAAATATTCCTTTAAATTTCGTACCTAGGGGGGGTGTAATGTCAGCATGTGAAATAGCGCATTTTTCCCGCACTTAGAACTGCCCCTGCACAAAATGACATTCAGAAGGAAAAAAGTCATTTAAAAATTCACACGCGGCTATAATGAATTGTCGGCTCTGACAATTCTAAAGGGATTCATTCATAAAACAAACAACAAAATGTGTAGGGGTTCCCCCAAATTAAATTACCAGGCCCTTCAGGTCTGGAATGGATATTAAGGGGAACCCCGCCGTAAAAACCAAAAAAAAAAAGACGTGCGGTTCCCGGCAAATATCCATTCCAGGCCCTTCAGGTCTGGTGTGGATTTTAAGGGGAACTCCACCCCAATTTTTAAAAAAAAAATGGCGTGGAGTCCCCCTAAAAATCCACACCAGACCCTTATCCGAGCATGTTGACCTGGCCGGCCGCAGAAAAGAGGGGGGGACAGAGTTCGGCCCCCCCCCCTCTCCTGAACCGCACCAGGCCACATGCCCTCAACATGGGGAGAATGTTCCCATGTTGATGGGGACAAGGGCCTCATCCCCACAACCCTTGCCCGGTGGTTGTGGGGGTCTGCGGGCAGGGGGCTTATCAGAATCTGGAAGACCCCTTTAACAAAGGGGACCCCCAGATCCTGTCCCCCCCCTATGTGAAATGGTAATGGGGTACATTGTACCTCTACCATTTCACCCCCAAAAAATGTCAAAAGTGTTAAAAATGACAGTAGCCTGTTTTTGACAAATCTTTTAATAAAATCTTCTTTTCTTCTTTCCTTCGGGTTTCTTCCGCTGCTTCTTTTTTGGGTCTTCTCGTCCACATCTTGTCCACGTGTTCTTCTATCTTCTCCTTCCGTCCTTCAGCCTTCTGGTCCCGCATCTTGCCCGTTGTCTTCTCCTGTCTTCTTCTCCCTCCGTCCGCCAGCCTTCTCGTCCACATCTTTTTCTTCCCCGGACGCCGCGCTTGAATTTGATTTGGCCGCCGTGTTGCGCTCCTGGGACCCGCCCCCCTCTGACGCCACAAGTAAACTCCTTAGAAGGTCATGTGCGTCAGAGGGGGGCGGGGTCATAGAGCGTCACACGGCGGGGGAATTCAATTTCAAGCGCGCCGCCCGGAGAAGAAGATGCCGCCGCTTCCAATTGAAGTTCCTGCCGTTGCACACTCATGTGACCCCGCCCCCCTCTGACGCACATATGCCACACACGGACTTTCATATGAGTTTACCTGTGGCGTCAGAGGGGGGCGGGTCCCAGGAGCGGGAACACGGCGGCCAAATCAAATTCAAGCGCAGCGCCCGGGGAAGAAAAAGAGGTGGACGAGAAGGCTGGCGGACGGACGGAGAAGAAGACAGGAGAAGACAACGGGCAAGATGCGGGACCAGAAGGCTGAAGGACGGACGGAGAAGATAGAAGAACACGTCGGACAAGATGTGGACGAGAAGACCCAAGAAAGAAGCAGCGGAAGAAACCCGAAGGAAAGAAGAAAAGAAGATTTTATTAAAAGATTTGTCAAAAACCGGCTACTGTCATTTTTAACACTTTTGACATTTTTTTGGGGGTGAAATGGTAGAGGTACAATGTACCCCATTACCATTTCACATAGGGGGGGCCAGGATCTGGGGGTCCCCTTTGTTAAAGGGGTCTTCCAGATTCTGATAAGCCCCCCGCCCGCAGACCCCCACGACCACCGGGCAAGGGTTGTGGGGATGAGGCCCTTGTCCCCATCAACATGGGGACATCCTCCCATGTTGAGGGCATGTGGCCTGGTGCGGTTCAGGAGAGGGGGGGCGCACTCTGTCCCCCCCTCTTTTCTGCGGCCGGCCAGGTCAGCGTGCTCGGATAAGGGTCTGGTGTGGATTTTTAGGGGGACTCCATGCCATTTTTTTTCAATTTGGGGTGGAGTTCCCCTTAAAATCCACACCAGACCTGAAGGGCCTGGTATGGATATTTGGGGGGACCCCACGCCATTTTTTTGGGGGGGGGTTTACGGTGGGGTTCCCCTTAATATCCATTCCAGACCTGAAGGGCCTGGTAATTTAATTTGGAGGGACCCCCTTTTTTTATTTTTTTTTTATTATTTTTAATGAGCAATGACTGTATTCTTTATAGCCATGAGTACTTTAAACTTCCTTTTTTTTGTTTCACTTCAGAAATGACATCTTGTACAGGGACAGTTCTAAGCACGGGAAACATGCGTTATTTCACTTTAACCACTTCCATACCGCGCCTATTCTGGCACTTCTCTCCTTCATGTAAAAATTATATTTTGTTCCTGGGAAATTAATCAGGACCCCCAAACATTATATATAATTTTTTAGCAGACACCCTAGGGAATAAAGTGGTGGTCATTTTTTATTTGATTTCCAACGGTATTTGCGCAATAATTTTTCTAACGCCTTTTTTTTTGGCCCAAAAAAACACGGTTCATGAATTAAAAAAAAAAAAAAAACAGTAAAGTTAGCCCAATTTTTATGGATAATGTTAAAGATGATGTTACACCCAGTAAATAGATACCTAACTTGTCACGCTTTAATATTGCACACACTCATGGAATGGCGCCAAACTTCGGGACATAGAAATATCCATAGGCGATGCTTGTTTTTTTTTTACAGGTGACCAGTTCAGAGTTACAGAGGAGGTCTAGGGCTAGAATTATTGCTTTCGCTCTAACGCACGCGTCAATACCTCACATGTGTGGTTTGAATGGTGTTTACATATGTGGGCGGGACTTACATGCATATTCGCTTCTGAGTGCGAGCTTCTAGGGACAGGGGCGTTATTTTATTTTTTTGTTTGTTTTTTTTACCTCATATTTTTCTTCTTGCACTTTTTTGTCACTTTTTTTGATTTTGGATCACTTTTCTTCCTATTACAAGGAATGTAAACATCCCTTGTAATAGGACTAGTGTGTGACAGGTCCTCTTTATGGAGAGAGGCGGGGTCAATAAGGCTGGAAAGCATGGTATTGAAAAAAAAAAAAAAGATCTCATGCTTTCAGCTGCAATCATGTTCGTTCAGCACAGTGGTGTAGTGTATAGCACTTTGACCTAGCAGCAAAAGGGTCGCTGGTTCGAATCCAGCCCGTGACACCATCTGCATGGAGTTTGCATGTTCTCCCTGTGCCTGCGTGGGTTTCCTCCCACAATATAAAAACACGCTGTAAATCGGATCCGGTCTAAATAAGCCCTAATATGCAGTAGTATATTTAGGTTTTGTTCTGCCCTAGGCCTGACTACATATCTGCACCTCCTAATAGAAAAATGACCCACCCCTTCCTGTCAAGGTCACACCCTGTTTTTGTATGACCCGCCCAGGAATTTTCAGGGGACCCACACACTAGTTCTGGGGGGGAGGGGGGCACTGGATTCCCTTAACCACTTCCATACCAGGCACTTACGCACCTTCCCGCCCAAGCCAATTTTCAGCTTTCAGCACTGTCGCACTTTGAATGGCAATTGCGCGGTCATACAACACTGTACCCCAACAAAATTGGCGTCCTTTTTCCCCCACAAATAGAGCTTTCTTTTGTTGGTATTTGATCACCTCTGCGATTTTTTTTTGCGCAACAACTAAAAAAAGACTGCAAATTTTGAAAAAAAAAACGTTTTTATTTTTTTCTGTTAATTTTTTTGTAAATAAGTTTTTCTCTTTCAATTACGGGCACTGATATGGCGGCACTGATGGGCACCGATAAGATGGCACTGATGGACATCGATGAGGTAGTACTGACGAGCACAGATGAGGGGGCATTGATTGGCGGCGCTGGTATGCGGCACTGATGGGCACTCATAGGCGGCACTGATGGGCACTCATGGGTGGCACAGATGGGCACTCATGGGCGGCACTTATGGGTGGCACTGATGGATACTTATGGGTGGCACAGGTGGGCACTGATAGGTGGGCACTGTGCATGGATGGGCACTGTGGGGTGGCACTGATGGACACTTTGGGGTGGCACTGATGGACACTGTGGGGTGGCACTGATTTTCCCAGGTTGCCAGTCAGTGCCCATTTGTGGGCACTGATTGGCATCTTTTTTTCTTTTTTTTTAATGCTTTTTTTTTTTTTTTCCATATTTATTTATTTTTTTGCCCACCCTGGTGGTCCAGGGTGGGCATCCCTGGTGGTCCAGTGTGGTGATCCGAGGGGGGGCTGCGCTGATAAACAATCAGCGCGAACGCCCCCTGTCAGGAGAGCCGCCGATCGGCTCTCCTATACTCGCGTCTGTCAGACGCGAGTGAGGAAGAGCCATCGATGGCTCTTCCTGTTTACATCGTGATCAGCCGTGATTGGACACGGCTAATCACGTGGTAAAGAGTCTCCGTCTCCGTGAGAGACTCTTTACCGAGATCGGAGATGCAGGGTGTCAGACTGACACCCCGCATCACCGATCGCCGCGCTGCGTGCCCCCACAGGCACGCGCGGCATGAAATCCTGCAGGACGTCCTGTCAGGATTGTGTAACCACTTCCCGGACGTAAATCGGCCATAGGCTGGGCGGGAAGTGGTTAATTTGCATAGTTTTTCTCTCACTTCCTGTTTGGCTATGGGGCAGGAAGTGAAGGCAAATCTCCCCAATTGGACACAGATAATACAAAATAAACTGACAGGGCCTATAACCCTCCCTCACTCTATCCAAAATTAAAGAAAATAAAACGTGTTGATTATAGTTCTAGTCAGGGGCGGACTGACCATTGAGTCACTCGGGCACTGCCCGAGGGCCCCATGCCACTAGGGGGCCCCATCCGGGTTGCCAGGCTCAGTAAAACCAGGGACAGTATGTAAAAATCTGTGTTTTTTTTAGATCTGTCCCTGATATGTCCGAAAATGACATGCTTTTAATGTGAATATCCCAAGATTTTAGCTGCCCGCCTCTGCACTACCTCCTGGCGTGGTGGCCATCTGTAAGCCAGAGGGGCCCCATACTCTTCTATTGCCCGGGGGCCCCATGAGTTGTCAGTCCGCCCCTGGTTCTAGTTTAAGCACAAATTTCATAGAGTTTTATTGAGAGGCCTAAGAAAATATAACCATGCCAATAGGCCAGGATACAGCGTTGCATATGTGGGCGGGACTTGCGTAAGTCCCGCCCACATATGTAAACACCGTTCAAACCACACATGTGAGGTATTGACGCGTGCGTTAGAGCGAGAGCAATACTTTTAGCACTAGACCTTCTTTGTAACTATAAACTGGTAACCTGAAAAAAAAAGAAAAAGGTCGCATATGGGGATATTCACGGAATGAATTTTGGCCCCATTGCAGGAGTGTTTCCAATAGTAAAGTGTGACATGTAAGGTATCTGTTTACTCGGTGTAACATCATCTTTCACATTATCCCCAAAAATTGGGCTAACTTTAGTGTTTTGTTAATTTTTAACCACTTGAGCCCCGGACCATATTGCTGGTCAATGACCGGGCCAGTTTTTGTGATTCGGCACGGCGTCGCTTTAACTGACAATTGCGCAGTCGTGCGACGTGGCTCCCAAACAAAATTGGCATCCTTTTTTTTCCCCACAAAGAGAGCTTTATTTTGGTGGTATTTGATCACTTCTGCGTTTTTTTTTTTTTTTAGAGCTCTAACCAAAAATAGAGCGACAATTTTAAAAAATAAAGAATTATTTTTACTTTTTGCTATAATAAATATCCCCAAAAATATATATTATAAAAAATAAAAAAACCCTCAGTTTAGGCCGATATGTATTCTACATCTTTTTGGTTCCAAAAAATCGCAAATAGCGTTTAGTGTTTGGTTTTGGCAAAAGTTATAGCGTCTACAAAATATGGCTTTTTTTTTGTTTTAACTAGTTATTGCGGCGATCAGTGATTTTTATCGGTACTGCGACATTGGAACCATTGGCATTTTTCTAGCGATCAGTGCTGTAAAAATGCATTGCTTACTATAAAAATGCCACTGGCAGGGAAGGGGTTAACACTAGGTGCGAGGGAGGGGTTAAATATGTTCCCTGGGTGTGTTCTAACTGAAGGGAGGGTGGGACTGACATGGGTAAATGACAGATCGCTGTTCATGAAGGGGAACTCCAGACCCCCAAAAAAAAATAACGTGGGTTCCCTCCAGGTGCATACCAGGCTCTTAGGCTTGGTCTGGAACATAAGGGGTTAAACCCGCGCCAAAAAAAACAGCGTGGGGTCCCCCCAAGATCCAGACCAAGCTCTTATCCCAGGCACGCAGTCTGGCCAGACAGGAATGGGGGTGGGGACGAGCGAGCGCCCCCCCCCTCCTGAGCCGTACCAGACCACATGCCCTCAACATGGGGGAGTGTGTGCTGTGGGGAGGGGGGCACTGCCCCCCACCCCAAAGCACTCTTGTCCCCATGTCGATAGGGACAAGAGCCTCTTCCCGACAACCCTGGCCGTTGGTTGTCGGGGTATGCGGGCGGAGGGCTTATCAGAATCTGAGAGGCCCCTTTAATAAAGGGGCCCCCAGATTCCGGCCCCCCACCCTATGTGAATGAGTATGGGGTACATTGTACCCCTACCCATTCACCTGGGAAAAAAAAATGGAAAAAAATAATACACCACACACATTTAAAAATTAATTTATTAGTCAGCCGGGGGTCTTCTGCCGGGGCCCCCCACCATTAGGCCCCGGGCTTCGCCATCTTCTGCCGGAACCCCCTTCACCAGTGAGGCTCCTTGCCTTTGGGGGAGGGTCCCGGGCTTCGTCGGTTTCTGCGGAGGGGGTGCACTTGCACCCCACCCCCGTCTTCAGCGCCGTAATTCACCGGGACCCCCTTCACCAGTGAGGCTCCTGCCTTTGGGGGAGGGTCCCGGGCTTCGTCAGTTTCTGCGGGGGGGGGTGCACTTGCACCCCACCCCCGTCTTCAGCGCCGTAATTCACCGGGACCCCCTTCACCAGTGAGGCTCCTGCCTTTGGGGGAGGGTCCCGGGCTTCTACGGTGTTTTCCGCCGGGGGGCGACACCCGCAGGCTTCTGCGATGCCTTCCGCTTCTGCCTGTCTCCTCCGCGGAGCACAGGGCTTGTCTGCGCTGTCCTCTCCCTTCTCTTCCATTCGATGTTGACACGACGAGGTCCGGCGCTGGAATGCCGTCTGAGCAGCGGGCATGGACTTATATAGGGCAATGCCACCATGTGACCTCAACCCATGTGACATCACATTCCCATCATGCCCAGGGAATGTGATGTCACATGGGTTGAGGTCACATGGTGGCATTGCCCTATATAAGTCGATGCCCGCCACTGACACGGCATGTCAGCGCGGAACCTCGTCGTGTCAACATCCAATGGAAGAGAAGGGAGAGGACAGCGCAGACAAGCCCTGTGCTCCCGGAGGAGACAGGCAGAAGAAGGAAGAGAGACGGAAGAAGACGGAAGAAAGCCCTGGCTCCGCGGGGGAGCCAGGCAGAAGAGGGAGCAGAGAAGACAGAAGAGAAAAGACCGGGAAGTTGGCGCACCCCCAGCAGAAGACCAGGAAGACCGGAACCCTGGCGGAAGGCACCGGAAAGACCGGGGGATAGGCGCCATCCCCCGGCAGAAGACCCCGAAGTCCGGATGCCCCCCCTAATGTAAAAGAGCTTAAATGGGGTGGGGGCATCCGGCGGAAGGCTCCGTAGAGGACCGAGGGATGGCGCCCTCCCCCGGCAGAAATCACCGAAAGCCAAGGGTCCCGGCAGAAGATCGGGAGAGAAGAAACCCCCCCTTGTAAGAGAGCTAAAAGAAGAAAGGGGGGGCTCCGGAGCAGATTAATAAAATATTTTATTGTGTGGTGTTTTATTTTACTTTACACTTTCCCCCATGTGAATGGGTAGAGGTACGATGTACCCCATACTCATTCACATAGGGTGGGGGGCCGGTATCTGGGGGCCCCCTTATTAAAGGGAGCTCGCAGATTCCGATTAGCCCCGCCCGCATACCCCGACAACCAATGGCAAGGGTTGTCGGGAAGAGGCTCTTGTCCCTATCGACATGGGGGCAAGAGTCCTCCCCCACAGCACACACTCCCCCATGTTGAGGGCATGCGGTCTGGTACGGCTCAGGAGGGGGGGGGCGCTCGCTCGTCCTCACCCCCATTCCTGTCCGGGCCAGACTGCGTGCTTTGGGATGAGGGCTTGGTTTGGATCTGGGGGGGACCCCCGCGCCGAATCGGCGCGGGTTTAACCCCTCACGTTCCGGACCAAGCCTAAGAGCCTAATGTAGCCCTGAAGGGGGACCCGCGCCAATTTCAAGTTTGAAATTTGGCGCGGAGTTCCCCTTCATGGCTGAAAACAGCTTGGAGATTCCCGTGCGCCGCGTCACGCAGCGCATTCACGGGTACGCCGCTTGGTATTTACCAATATTTTCACGGCGTACTGACAAGGCGCACGGGAAGCGCCGAAATTTCTCTCTGCGCATGCCCAGTATGCAAATGAACCTCCCAAGTTTCAGGCGCACTGTGCAAGCGTACAGGGATCTGTTTTCAAAAAACACTTTCCCTTTCAATTCGGCCCCCCAAACACATTCAAACACATGTCACTTCACTTCCCCTGCATCCCCCCACCTCCCCCCCTAATAAACTCCCGCCCAAACCCCCGCAATTTACATTTCAATGTGTTGTGCGCCAGGTCTGTACTGGTGCACAATGCACCCTCTCCTGGGCGCACGGAGCACATTAGTAACTAGGGAAATACACTGCACTAGCAGCATATTTCTTTAGTAAATGTCAAAACGGCTGCTACTCCTGCTTTTACTCCATGAGTCATGGAGTAAAGGCTTGGTAAATCAGCCCCAATGTGTCTTCAAAAAATGTGTGTGAAAGTCTAATATCTTATTTTTTTCCCTAATAACCATGAGATTGTAATATGCTATGTGTTGAATGTTCCCTTTTCTCCCCATGCATGTTGTTAACCTTTCCATGTTCATTTTTTTGGCCTACCTGCATATTTTGACCTTACCCACTATAAACCTGTCCAGCATGCTATCCTAGGGCCAAACACACCTAGCAAATTTTTCGTAGATTTTTTGGCTACTCCATTGTAGTTCTGCCCTCCCCACCGAAAACTGTTTATTGCTCTATCATCAGAGGGGTGTGGAGTCTGATAATTAAGTGGGCCTATATTTGTGAACAGAAATACTCACTCCACAATGATTGTAGGAAATGTGAATCCTGTTGTTGATGTTGCACAATGATGGTTTTTGTATTGTGTTTGCAATGTTTATGTGCCAAAGTACTAATAATTTTTATTTTGTTTGTCCCCACAGCTTCCCTCCACGCCACAGGAATGGCAGACTGTGGCTTGCCAATTTTCCCAGCGTTGTGATTTTCCGAACTGCGGTGGAGCAATAGATGGGAAACACGTCCGCATAGTGCCGCCACCCCGTTCGGGGTCGTACTATTTCAACTATAAAGGTTTTCATAGTTTCACAAATTTTTGTTTGTGGACGTGGGGAAGAACGGCCGGCTGTCTGATGGGGGAGTTTTCGCGCGGACTGAATTCTACAGGCGTCTTCAAGCTGGTGGACTGGCACTGCCATCTGATGAAGACAATGTTGAAGGACTTCCGTTTGTTTTTTTAGCGGATGAAGCTTTTGGGCTTGGACCTCACCTCATGCGGCCTTTTCCCCAGAGGACCCTCACCTCAGAGAGGAGGGTGTTCAATTTTTTCGGCTGGCCAGAGCTCGGAGGGTAGTCGAGAATGCCTTTGGGATACTCGCCAGCCGGTTTCGCCTGTTCCAGACAGCGATACACCTGGCGGAATATAAATTGAACACCATTGTTTTTGCCTGCTGCATTTTGCACAACTTTCTACGCAGGCACTCCCAGGCATACCTACCCAACATCGGTGCTGATTCAGGACTACCCTCAGATACCCTTCCTGGGCTGGACATGGCGCTGGCTTGGCCACCCAATCTGCTCGTGAGGTACGCGACAAATATGTTGAGTACTTCATGGGTCGGGGGGCCATTGCTATGCCAGATCATATTTCTTTGAAATTCGCCCCCCAAAAGAAAGAAATATTCACAGAAATAATAAATAATTTGACCATTGGACTTTATACAGTTGTTTGTCATTCTTGCTTTTTCTCTTTTTATCTGTCTTCCTGGTTCTCCAAATAACTAGTGCACTTATAGTGCCAAATTTTGTTCCAATGTTTTAGTAAATAACCACAATTGCACATTATTCACAGATCTACAAACTGGGTATTGAGCATAGAAAGAATAAAGCCACTAATTTTCCAGATTTTGCTGTAAAAAATTTTATTTCCAGCTTGTTCATTATTCTCCAATTTTGGGAGGTTTTGAGCTAAACATGCCTTATTTGGCCTAATTTTTATTTAAAAAAAAAAAATTATATATTTTTTTTGGTCCCCCAATTTTTGGGGTTTTGGTTATTTTTTTAGTCAAAAATGTTTTATTTTTTTTTTTCTTATAGATTTTTTACAAAATATATATCTTTTTGTACGATAAAATATTTTTACAGAAATATATATATTTGTGCTTATTTTTTTGTCTTTAAAATGGTTTTTTTTTTTTTGGTTTGTTGATTTTTACCAACTATTTTTTATTACAAAGGCTAACATGTAAAAACAATGTAACTTAGAAATGTGTAACTTTTCACTATTCACAAGAACAGTCATGTTGTGATTTCACACCAGAACACGCCAAAATTTGAAGATGCACACATTCATTGCAATTCGCCAAATGTCACTTCTTCTACATAGTAACACAGACAAATGGCCACATGTGCTATCTGCCATCATGGGTGATCAATGTCTGTGTTTTGTGGGAGCAAACCCCTCCTCGAAAACTACTTGAGAATCGAGGAGGGGGTTGGACCCACAAAGCACAGATAATCGATATTCTGTGATGGCAGATAGCACATGTTGCCACACTGTGTGTGCATCTTCAAATTTTGGCGTATTGCTGAGTATAAAATTTAAAAGGGTTGGGGGGGCGGGGTATGGGGGGGTGGGGGATGGGCGGGGGAGGGTTTCAGTCTTTGACACGGACCATCATGTCAATTATATTTTTATAATTCTGTTCTATGACCATTATCCTTTGCCGCATATTTTCCATCTCTGTGCTGCACTCCATAATTACACTTTTCACATTCTGTTCCATGACAACCATCCTTTGCCGCATATTGTCCATCTCTGTTCTGCACTCCATAATCTGCTGTATAATTATTGCAGCACTTGCACGCGAAAAATGTGGAACACCATCTTCATCCCCTAAAAAAACACCCAAAAATTTTTTTTTACATTTTGTAGGCCTACATCTGTTTTGCCCTATAAAGCTGGGGTGACACTGACCTGATGGTGTGCTAATTTCCACCTCCACAACTTCTCCGTCTTCGATCACTCCTCCTTCTTCCACCACTTCACCCTCATCTTCAACGACTCCTCCTTCTTCCACCACTTCACCCTCATCTTCAACAACTCCTCCTTCATCTTCCATAACTGCTTCTTCTTTTTCATCCATCAATCCACCTTCTTCCAAATCTCCAAATTCTGCTTCCTCAACTTCCCCTTCATCTTCCATAACTCCTACTTCCAAAATGGCTTCTTCCTCCTCTCTTCCTTCCTCCTCTCTTCCTTCCTCCTCTCTTCCTTCCTCCTCTCTTCCTTCCTCCTCTCCTTCCACATCCTCCTCCACATGCCAAGATGGGCGATTTCTGGCGTGGCTGGCCCTCCCTGCCTCCTCCAAATGCTGTCGTCTTCTTTCCCCTAAATAACAAAAAAAAAAAGTATACTCATCAGCACACAGATATTGGAGAGCAGAAATCACACACATTGCTTAGAAGGAAGAGGCTTTAATTTAGTATCTTTTTTGGTCTTCTCCCACCAAACCTACATTTTTTGAAGACTTCTAGGCCAAGCTCTGATCCTGCCCCTTTTTAGTGAAGTGACACACATGGATGTCCCCCCTCAACTTAATTTCTCGGAGACCCTACAAATTAGTCTAATATTTTGGGGGAGACACAGGTGCTCTGGATTCCAGATGGGAAAACAGCTGCTTATTATGACTGTTGAGAATGAATCCTGTTTGCCTTTCACATTCTATTAATAGAATTTGTCAAAAATAGCTTTTACACAATGTTTACAAACAATGTTTTTGGCCATGTTTTTGGCCAGAGAGCCATGTCCAGGTGTGTTGTTCCTGGGCCAACATTGTATTTGGGAGAAACGATGTGATGTGAACGATGTTTACTATTAACGATCGTTGCAAAAGATAGGTATTTTCTTTAAACACATTCAATTTCAACATGTGTTCAGAAGTACAACCAGGCCAAGGAGACAGATGTAGAAATGTACATGACAAATAATTAAATAATAAAATTGTCCCCCCCAAAAATAAAGGACTTACTTTTCTTGATAATTTTCTTGATCTTCTTGAACTGATGTGGCTCCCGCAGTTTCAAGTCGGACCAACGTTTCCGGAGCTGTTCTTTGGACCTGGTAACATCTCCTTCATTCTCCTCGCCACCTTGTCCATAATTTTGGCCTTTCTGCAGTTAGGGGTCTTGCATGGCCCATATTCCCCGTCATAGTCCTTCCTCCGCAGTATGTCAACTAACTCCACCATTTCTTCAAAAGCCATATTAGTGGCCTTATAGCATTTGGGCCTGGATCGGGACGTTCCTGCCTCTGTCCCTTCACTTGCGGCCTGAGAGTTTCGTGCACGCTCATGTGACATCGCCATTTTTCCTTCCCACAGTGATTAGGGGCGTGGAAAAGGGGAAATGTTCCGTCATGGGCAGGGACGAGGGCGGCGTTTCATGCATACGCGGACTGTATAGAATGAATACGACGTGATTATGTAGGTTACGCGGAGATTATTCGATCGTTTTACAGAAGCTACAGAGTTAACGCCATATTTTTTAAATTTACATTGATTAGGGGCATGGCAAAGGTGACGAGGGCAGCGTTTCAGGCATACGCGAGTGTATAAAAGGGAAACTACGTGATTACGTAGGTTACGCAGAGATTATTCGAGCGTGCTAAACGAGGAGCTAGAGAGACGAAGGTAAGAAATTCCAACATGGGATCAGCAGAGGCCTAGAAACTTGAGAGCCATGGGATGGGGGTTTTGTCTGTTGTTTGCACCCTTTTAATGCTATTTATGTATCTTGTGGACGAAAATGCTATTTTGTTCTCTAAATGCTTTGACACATCACTTAATCTAGATGTGAAGAATGCTCTACCTCTTTTTAATTTTTGCCTGGTGTATTCTGATCATGCAAATATTGTTCTGTGTTGGTTGGACAGAGGTAATTAGGAAGTGTATTTATATGTCAGCAATGCTGAGGGGCA
This sequence comes from Rana temporaria, assembly GCF_905171775.1. Classification (NCBI taxonomy): domain Eukaryota; kingdom Metazoa; phylum Chordata; class Amphibia; order Anura; family Ranidae; genus Rana; species Rana temporaria. The sequence goes on from NC_053494.1 coordinate 70,407,385, forward strand.
TGCTATCTACACATGAAATAGTGCCTTGATGAATGCTAGAATTATTACTAATTGGGGATGGTTATAGATCACACGGATTTTGAGAAATGGAACCAAAGGGTCTGCATGTAAAATCAGTTTTTGGAACAACAATGGGGCAGAGCTGGCCAGCATTTTAGCTGCAGGAGACACTGTGTTTGTATAGTAGCTGAAAAATCTTTGGACACATATTCTGACAATGTAAATGCTGAGCCTTTTTTAACGCAATTTTTTTTTTTTTTTAGAGTGTTAATCTAGAATAAAGGGCCAGATCCACAGCCAGTGGGCTTAACTTAAATCTTCCTATTTAAGTTACACCGCCGCAAAATTTCTACCTAAGTGCCCGATCCACAAAGCACTTACCTAGAAATTTTCGGCTGTGTAACTTAAATCTGTCCGGCGCAAGGCGTGCCCAATCTAATGGGGCGAGTCCCATTTAAATTAGGTGCACTCCCGCGCCGGACGTACTGTGCATGCTCCCGACGCGATTTTCCCGACGTGCTTTGCGCGACGTTACGTTACGCCAAGTTTTTTGAATCGCGCCGCGTAAAAAAAGTTGCGTCGGGGAAAAAAAGAGATGCGGCGGGAAAAAATTAATTTTAAAAAAAATTTGACAGCGTCGCGGGAAAGAAGGGTCTACTTTTACATGGTGTACTAACTTTACACTTTGTAAAAGTAGCCCTAATTTTGCGTTTGCAAACTAACAACTTACGGAGACTTCACGAAGGGAAACCGCTTTGTGGATCTCCGTAAGTGCTAATTTGCATACCCGAATACGCAGAATTTCGACGAGAAATGCCCCCAGCGGCGGCCGAGGTACTGCATCCTAAGATCCGACAGTGTAAAACTATTACACCTGCCGGATCTTAGGAATATCTATGCGTAACTGATTCTGTGAATCAGTCGCATAGATAGAAACAGGGATACGATGGCGTATCAGTAGATATGACGGCATATCAGTAGATACGCCGGCGTATCCCTTTTGTGGATCTGGCCCAAAATTCCCAAAAAACAAGAAAAGGATGGACCATATAGTGGGACCAGAAAATATTACTCGGCTCATCCACAGATACCCATACTGTGGGATTCAAAACACCCAATGTACTATAAAAGAAACCTATGAACGGCAGCACTTGATGAGCTAGCAACATATATGAAGACATGGATTCCTGCCTGCACAGGCAACATAGTCAAGGATAAAATCGCTAACCTGAGGAGCGTATACCGAAAAATATATAGAGAACAACATGAACAAAGATCAGGAGCAGCAGCAAGTGAGTCAACGGAGCCCAGTCTGTGGTACTACAAGGAGCTCCAGTTTTTGGGTGATCAAATGGAGGGCCGGGAATCAATGTCAAGTCTTCCTTCAAGCCTTCCTTCCAGCCTTCCTTGCAGCGGAACTTCCAGGGATCCCCACACCCCTGCAGAGTCCGGTGAGGGGCTGGCTGACATGGACCCAGATATGCGACTCTACACTTCTGAGGTAGAGTAGTTTGCAACATATTTCTGGGCTGCTAATTATTGTTTGTTTATTGAGTTGATATTGTAATCCCAAAAAAATATTGGAAAAGAAAAGTGGGGGCCTAAAAATAGGGGTCAGGGATGCCAAGTGCAGGGGTCAGAAAGAGAGTCTGTTCAAGTTTAAATGAAGAAAAAACAGTCTAGAGCATGAAAATGGGTGTTATTTGATTGTGCTAAATATTACAACATGTCCCTTTTTTTGACACAGGAAGAAGAGACCAGACAGGAGGTGGCAGCTCCTGATGATGAGGCCGGGCGGAAGGGGTCAGTGGCAGCCAGGAGGAGGCTGGGCCCAGTACAAGTCTGCAGGTCCCCAGGCCCAGGCTCAGCACCACGAGCCAAGTCCCTCCCCTCCAGGTGAGGGAACCAGGCCTAAGGAGGCGCAGGAGGCAAGTTGAGGACGCAAGCCTGGAGATGATCAGGGAGGCTAGTGCCTTAATGAGGGCCCCCCCTCAACCCCACTGAGGCATACAGCGCCTACGTCACTCATGAACTAAGCCAAGGGGGGAGGAGCAAAGAAGGATGGCCAAGGACATGATAAATCAGGTCCTTTGGTGGATGCACCGGGGCAGGCTGACCAGCGAGACTGAGCTCAGTGACCCGGCCTATCCTGCGGAACACCTGCGACCTCCTCCTGCTCCTGCTGCCACATCATCCCCACCTGCAAGGGGCCGTGGACGGGTCCGTGCAAGTTCCGCTGCAATGCAGCCTGGAAGGAAGGTTTCAAAGAAGAGGAGAAGGTGATTCCCGGCCTTCCAGATGATTCACCCAAAAACTGTTTTTTTTTTGGACTATCACAGCTTGGGCTCCATTTGCTCACTTGCTGCTGCTCCTGGTTTTTGGTTTTGTGGTTCTTTATATTATGTTCGGTATGTGCTCCTCAAGGTTTCCCATTTTGTCCTTGACTATGTTGCCTGTGCAGTCTGGAACACAAGTGCTGCCGTTCTAGTTAATGTAATTTTTTTGTTTGGCCAAAATAAATGGCTTTTTGCTTTACGTAAAAACATTGGGCCAGATCCACAAACAGCGGCGCAAATTAAGTTAGTCAAAACTTATGTCATTTAAGTTAAGGCGCCCTAATTTTGTGTCGTAAGTGCCGTATCCACAGCGCATTTGCGTCCAAAATTGCGCAAGTGTAACTTAAATTCCGAGGCGTAAGGCGGGGTTATTGCAAGTGGGAATGAAGTGGGCGTGCTTCATTGTAATGAGCCGTGACCCCATGCAAATGAAGGGCCGGCCGTACTGCGCATGCGCGCACAAATCTGCTGCTCACTGGGCATGTGCAGAACTTGGCTTGGCGCAATCAGTGAGATAGGTAAAAGGCCAAGCGTACTTAGTTTGAGGATCGCCCTGTGTATAAATAGCCCCAGACAAACACACTTCCCTTGCAAAAGTATATCCCTGTGTTCCCCTTCCTAGAGCAAGTTGCTTGTGCTCTGATCGCTTGTTGGTGTGTGTTGGTGAGTTGTGTGTGATAGAAAAGTTTTGGAGGAGTAGTAGATTGTAGTTGGTGTTTGTTTCTGCTAAGTGTATTTTCTGTTTGTTTTTTTCTGAGTGTATTTTCTGTTTGTTTTTTTCTGAGTGTATTTTCTGTTAGTTTTTTTCTGATTGTATTTTGTGTTTGTTTTTTGCGTGTTTGTTTTTGACTTTGTAGTAGCTGTCTGCTTGTGTGTTTAGATTTTTGTGTGTGTTTCTTCTGTGAGTTTTGTTGTGTGATTATTTTTGTTTGTTTGTCCTGTGAGTTTATTCTTGTTGCTGAGTGGTGTCTGTGATGGCACCCAAGCGCAGGAAGCTCAATTTTACTCTGGTAGAGAAGAAAATACTTGCTCGGGCCATCGTCCTATATGGGCGTTATTTGCATGGCCCTGATAGCCGGAACACCTCCCCGGCCCAAAGGAAGGTGATGATTAAAAAAATTACGGATCAGATAAATGCGGCAAGGGGGAGACGAGGACCCCCGCTGGTATAAAAAAGAAGATCAACGATCTTAAGTGCGTGGTCCGTAACAAGGTGGCCAGGATCAATGCCCATACCACGGGCACTGGAGGAGGGGGACCCTGCCCCATCAGGCTGAGTGAGGAGGAATGGGCAGTGGCCCGGTGTTTCCACCCAGAGCAGGTGGTGGGAATGCGTGGATATCAATCAGATGTTCCTGTGAGGACAGGTACGTTTTTGGTTTTTCTATCTGGTGATTAGCATGTGTGGGTGGGGGAAGGGAAGATGTGCCAAGTGTGTGGATCCTCAAACCTGTGATTGTTTTGTGTCCTCCACAGATGACCAGGAGGTTGCTGGGCCATCAGGCCAGGCTGCTGCACCACCCCAAGGACAAGAGGCTGCTGATGAGTCCCAAGAAGGGCAGGATTCCCCAGGGGAGGGGAGTGGCCAAACCTCCCCTCATGAGGAGGTTGAGGGGGAGGAGGATGAGGGGGAGGAGGATGAGGGGGTGGAGGAAGAAGATATGCAGATTGGCAGGGAAGTCCTTTTGGCCTTGGATTTGTTGACCCTTGAGGCTACCCCTGAGGCTACCCCTGAGGCTACCCCTGAGGCTGGCAGCAGTCAGGCCACCATCAGGGGTAGCCCCTCCCACTCCTCCCCCAACAGGCCTCAACCCACAAGGGTCACTCTCTCCCCTCCACCAGGGCCACAAGCCTCAGCGGCAGGCAGGATGGCGACCCAGGAGACCAGGGGGGTGGCCGAGCATCTGCCGGCCAGTCTGCAGAAGGACAATGCCCGGCAGACCCGCCATCTGGGTCAGATAAAAGAGACTCTGACCCAGATGGAGCACAGCCTGGGTGCAATGAAGGAGGCAATCAGTGATGGGGCCACAAACTCATTGGCGGTCATCACATGCTTGTGTGACCTGCAGACCGCCACAACAGGCGTGGCCCAGGAGGTGACTGCCCTGACCCAGGTTGTGCAGGACAATACCCGGGCTGGCCAGGCCAATACGGCTGCCCTCACTCTCTGTCTCACAAGGATAGCCGTGGCCTTGGAGGGCAGGCCAGCAGGAGGACAGTCACCAGGGGAGGCTCCTCCTTCCCGTGCTCTCCCACCCCCCCATGAAGGTACTCCCTCCCCTGCTCACCCCCCCCCCAGGATGATCCTCCTTCCCCTGCTCACACCCCCCCAGGATGATCCTCCTTCCCCTGCTCACACCCCACCCCCATGAAGATCCTCCGGTTGGCCGTGGCCGTGCCCGTGGGCGGCCCAGGCGTAGCAATCGCCGCCGCAATTAATTTTGCAGGGGTACTTTTGTTTTTTTATTTTTATGATTTTGTTTAGTATACTGTACTTATGATTTGTTTTATGTGTGTGAATGATGTGTGAATGTGGGGGTGGTGGCATTCCTGATTAAATAAGGGTTTCACCCTCAGTTTTGGTGGAGTAGGGATCCCCAGGACCAGGGAGAAGTGATCCCAGGTCCCTGAATGGTGTATGAATGCACAGTGACATAATTGGAGCCGTGGCGGGGCGTTACTGCTCCCAAGTACCATTGGGGGGTACTTGGATCTAATCCAATTAGATGTGATGTGTCTGTGCTAGGGACCACAGAGGGTGTGCATGCATGCATTCTCATTGTGACATAATTAATGTGTGTGTTTACTGTGCAAAGATGCATTCTGTGAAGCGTCTCCTGACTGCTGTTCCCTCAGAAGAGGGGGTACCCTCGGTTACTAAAGTCACTAGTCTAGCTATGCGCATGGATGCCCCTGGCATGTTGGCATACAGATTGTAGTCCAGCAAGTGTGTGTACTCAGCTCTTCCTTAATGGTATTGCTTTAGCTGACCTTTACACGGCATGTGTAAAATTAGGGCTGCTTTTATAAAGTGTAATTTTACACCATGAAACTAACAGAAGCGCACAGGGCATAATCTATGGCGCACACACTTAATTTTGTGGATCGTCTTCTCTCCCTCATTTGCATCTTTGCCTATCAAAATAGCAGCGTGTCTAGCGTATTTTGCGCTCGGAGAAGCGCCGGTGTAATTTTTTTAGGTAGGACGGAAAAACCTGATTTTAAGGCGTATCTCGTTTTGAGGATCAGGCGCAAAGATACGCGCGGTGTAAATTTTAATTACGCCGCGTATCTCGAGTTAAGTCGGTGCATCTGCTTTGTGGATCTGGCCCATTGTCTATTGTGTTTTAATACTGTGGTGATTAGGCATGAAACATTTTAAAAAATAATATGTGTCATTTACAAAGGACACAAACTCCTTGGGGGGGGGACATTTGGTGTACCAACTTGGTAAACCATAAAACAAAAAAAGGAAAAACACACGCACAAAAACAATGGCCCGGATTCAGTAAGATTTGCGCATAAATTACGGAGGCACAGGGCAACGATTTTGCCCTGCGCCTCCGGCAAATTTGTGCCGCTGCCCTCGATTCACGGAGCAGTAGCTCCGTAAATTGCGAGGGCGCGCCGGCAAAATTGCCCGGCGTAAGCCGATCGTAAAGCGCATGCGCCGTCGGGAAACTTTCCTGACGTGCATTGCGGCAAATGACGTCGCAAGGACGTCATTTGCTTCAAAGTGAACGTGAATGGCGTCCAGCGCCATTCACGAATCACTTACGCAAACGACGTGAAATTCAAATTTCACGACACGGGAACGGCGGGTATACTTTAGCATTGGCTGCCCCTACTATTAGAAGGGGCAGCCTTACGCTAAAGACGCCGTACGGAAACTCCGTAACTTGCGTACGCCGGGCCCGCGCAACATTGTGAATCGGTGTTAGTATGCAATTTGCATCAAATACTAAAAAGATCCGCGCTTAGGATGTAATGATGCTGCTGCCTCCCTAGAAGGTCCCAATGAAGGGATCAATGATAAATCTATAAAGTAAACGGGATAGTGGCGCTGCCAAATAAACTGAATCACCAGCTGGTGTTCAAAATCCCTGTGTATAAACAGGTGTTGGGTATCTGGATTAAGGTGGATCCAATGGAGTGAATCCCCCTTTCGTGTGCCCCGCTAGGGCTATATAAATCCTTCAGATTACCCGTTTATAATGCCAATAGGTTTTTGCCACATGGGTGGCGGTTAACAGGTATGTCACTGTGGATGTACGTATCACAGATGTGGGGTCTAGTACACTGTGCGGTGTATGTGTCACCACTAAAGTGAAAAAATGAAAAAAAAACACAAAAAAATTTAAAGTCAGGATCCTGTGCAGGCATCAAGTGTTGTGAGCAAGTCATAAGTGATATGTATCACTGATGCAGGGTCCGGTATGCTGTACGGTGTATGTGTCACCACTGAAGTGAAAAAACGACAAATTAACACAACAGAAAACTTAAAAGTCAGGACCCTGTGCAGGCATCAAGGGTCGTGAGCAGGTGATAAGTGGAGCTAATATGTGAGCTCTTAAAGGTGAAAAAATGCAGTTATAATGGTAAGTGCATACTCATAAAAAGTGAAAGGAAAAAAGGGCGCCCAAAAATGGCAGGATGCTGAATAATCCCAGGCTAGCTGAGTAGGTGATAATAGAACTAATAAAAATAAGGTTGTATTAAAGATTATAAAGTCTCATAACCAATGGTAACCGTGAATCCTGTGCAATTAGCAATGTATAAAATGCAAAATTATAGTTTTGCTCAAAACTCCAACTAATAATAAAAAATAAAAATAAATGCAACCTTCAATATATATGGACCCAGCATATACCATAAGGCAAAAAATAATGAACAGTGTAAGCTAGAAAAATAAATAATTTCAAAAGACCATATCAAGTCCAATTAAATAAGATGATTCCAAAGTGCGACGTGACACAGGATAAATGGTGACTGTTAGGTGCCCATCTGCTATGTTCCAATATTGGTGACTGCTGTGCTCCCCCTCATAGGTCCCCACTCACCGGAAGTCGTTACCCCCAGGGGGCAAAAAGCGGATGGTGGTGGTACCTTGCCGGTTGTTGTTACACGGTCTCCTGTGTTGGGTCCACAGCGATCTCCTATGGTCCCGGGTTGCAAGATCTACACAGATATATATCCAGTACCAGTGGTGAGGTCACTCAGAGCAGTTGAAAAAAAGGAAGAAAAATCCACATACTGTAGTAGGTTCAAGTTTTTGGAAAAGCCCAAAAAACTTTTTTTATTGTAAAAATATAAAAAGTGTATAGTCAAACACTTTACTAAGGTCCCTGGACAATGGGTACCTTCAACAATTAGCAAAAACTGTTTAAAAACAAAAATCAACAAAGAAATAAAATAAAGTAAAAATAAAAGACTGCCCACACAGCTGGCCGCCTGTATCTCACTTGGCTGTATATTTCAAACTGCCGCCACCATATAATGTCCTCCTTCGGCGAGCATGTAAGGTTTGGCAGTGAACAGCTGAGAAGGTTGGCGTGCTGCCAGATGCCGTGCAGACGTATGTACGGGCTTGCTAGTAGGTCACCTGACGCGTTTCATCATGTGACTTTTTCAAAGGTGATGCAAGCTCCATCCGTACTGGTTGCTTTATGCGCGGCTGCAGATGTATCACGCCCCCGGATTGGATGGAGGAAAAGTGTTGATTGGGTATAGCTGATCCAAATGGGAAAGAAACCCTCTCCATAGTTTTAACCCCTGGAAATCTCAAATGTAGGGGGCGAGATACTATATGTTGCCGCTATGGAAACATTACTTAAAATAACTTTAATATTAACCAATTAGTCTGCAAGCACTTGCGTTATATTTTTGCCCATTGTAATCAAAAAAAGGGAGAAAGAAAAAATAATAATAATGAAGACTAGGTGTAATAGAGCTCAAGAAGGATGTTAGTGTTCAATGTTTAGGAAAAAAAAAAAGATATGACCGAACAAAAGGGAAAACAAATTTTTTTCTCTGTACAGTAATCCTATCAGTCCTGGACAAATTTAGTGGACGCGTTTTTTACTACTACATAGGGGTGTCCGCACGTTCAAACAGATGGATTGCAGCTGAAGGATGTGTATATGTAGACCTTCACTAGGCGCCAGATAGCACACTTGATTGGTCAAGTACTTGGTCTGGTCAGGCCGTGCATGACCCGATCGGGTCAGCATTGTACATCCATTAAGGATACATTCAATGCACAAAAAGCATGCCGGAACCTAACATACATACCAATGGCACTGGTTGTGGGAACTGAAGAATGAACTGTTTAGAGGCAGTGTATAGGGGACAAGAAATATTTTTTTACTTATATGTATAGTTATGATATTAGACTTCTAGGCCTTTTAAAAGAAACATTAGGGTAGCTCTCACTTTGGTGAGACTAGAAAAAATATTAATTTATAGAACCCTTGATGCATTACAAAAAATAGGAATATTTTCATAGGGATATCTGGGAGAGGGTATCCCATATTGTACACACATAGATGAATTTGCTCCATAAGGATAATGTTTTTAAATTTCAAAACCCCTCAACTTAAGGGAAGGTGTCCTCACTATGACTGATCAGGGGGAAGGGGTTTTAATGAATTGTTGAAACAGCTCCTCAATTGGGAGCTGTAAGAGGGTTGGAAAATAATGGAAAATCTTTGAAGAAAGGGTTATACAAGACTTTTTTGGCTTAATGAAGTGACCCAACTGTTCCAGTTAAAAATTAGAAATGAAACAGTTAAGGTCAATGTCCAGGTTGAGGCCTCCAGGAGCTAGAGACCCCAACCTGTGTATCCAGCGAGTCTCGTTTTGGGAAACCTGAATCTTTTTGTTCCCCCCTCGCCAGTGATCCTTTACGATATCAACCCCATAAAAAATGAGACAGGTTGGATCTCTGTGATGTTTTTCATCGAAGTGTCTGGATAGACTGTGTTTCGGAAACCCATTTCTTATGTTAGTAATATGTTTGCGTATTCTTACGCGTAAGGGTCTGGTGGTTCGGCCAACGTACTGCAAACGACAGGGGCACTCTATGATGTAGGTCACGTGGGTACTGTTGCAGGTTATCAACTCTTTTATTTGAAACTCTGTGTTGTTTACATGGGACTTGAAAGTAGTTTTTCTACGAGGTTGTGGTTTGTTTGTCTTACATGGTAGGCACCTTTGGCATCTGTAGAAGCCTTTGAGTTCTGGACAGATGTTTACTTCTTTAGGGGGGTCCAAAACATTGTGTACCAATTGTGTTCTCAATGTTGGTGCTTTCCGATAAATGAATCTCGGGCGCTGGGGCAATAGTGTCGCCAGGGTTCTGTCCTCTCTCAGGATTGGCCAGTACTTTTAAAAAAAAAATTCTAGATCTTGATTTTGATTGCTGTACCCCGTAATAAAGGTCAAATCCATGGCGGGTGTTTTATGTGGCTCTTTTTTCTTAAGCATTGCTCCCCTTTCCATGTCACGTATATTGGCCTTTAATTTTGACAGCATGTCTAGCTTATAGCCTTTCTCCATGAATCTTTTGATGAGCACATCAGCCTGTAAATCATAATCTTCCAACCAATGACAGTTTCTCCTGATTCGGAGTAGTTGCCCTTTTGGTATGTTCCCTGTCCACTTGGGTTGGTGGCAACTGGACACTGGTATGTACCCGTTCCTGTCCGTCTTCTTGAAGAAGGTCTTGGTGGCTAATGAGCCCCTATCCTTAAAGATCTCAAGATCCAAATAATCGATGGTATGTGCATGCCATTTCCCTGTAAAAGTTATTCCATACCTGTTACTGTTTAATTGTTGCATAAAGCTTTCTAGAGAATCTGATGTACCGTCCCATAACATCATCAGATCATCTGTAGAGTTTTAGTTGTGGTATGTTGCGACTGTATATGTATTCGGCTTCCCACATATCCATAAAGAGGTTTGGGGCGTAGTGTGCCCCCATCGCTACCCCTTTCTTCTGTACATAGAATTCCTTTTTGTACCAGAAATGATTATTCATCATAGCCATCCTCAACCCCTCTAGGATGAATGAGATCTGTTCCTGTTTCATTGTGGTGAGTTGGTGTAGTGCCACCTCTACTCCTTTTAGCCCATCTGGTTGTCTGATGCTGGTATACAGTGAATCTACATCTATGGTCGCCATTAGAAGATCCTCTGTGTTCTCAATGTTTTGGAGTTCCACTATTAGTTGGGTGCTGTCTTTAAGATGTGATCTACCCAGCATTACCAGGGGTTTCAGAAACTGGTCTAGGTATTCTCCTAATCTTGAGAAGATAGAATTTATGCGGCTTACAATGGGCCTGCCAGGTGGTTTATCTAATCTCTTGTGTATCTTAGGCACCAGATAAATGACCGGGGTTTTTGTAGATTCAGAGATGAGGTATGTTGCTTCCTTCTTATTTAGAATTCCCTGAGCTTTACCCTTCTTAACATACTTTAAAAGTTGTTTTTTGTAAGCTGGTGCAGGGTTCTTCTTTAATTTTTCATAAGTGTCTGGTACCTGTAACAGGTTCTTCATCTCCATTTCATAGTCTATTTTTTTGAGTATGACAAGTCCTCCCCCCTTATCTGCAGGTCTTATGACCACTCCTTTCTTCTCCCCAATTTGTTTGATGGTTTTCCAGATGTTTTTATTCCCTCTATGCTGCTTTTTCTCAAGATGTTCAATATCCTTTTCTACCATTTTTCTGAAGGCACTTAGGCATTGATTGCCTGGTGTTTTGGGGTTGTATAAAGATTTATTTTTCAACGATGTATGTGTGTACAATGAGATTTCCTGTGTAGGTTGATCAGTATTCAAAGCAAAATGTTTTTTCAAATTCAATTTCCTCATAAATTTTTGCAAATCAATATAGGTGTCGAATTTATCCAAAGATTTCTCAGGTGCAAATTTTAAGCCCAGATCAAGAGTCCTCCACTCTTCATCCGTAAAGGTAGCATCACTGAGGTTGTATATACCTTCACCTAATGCTCTCTTTGGCATTTTCTTCTTCCCCCCTCTCTTCCCTCTGGGGCGTCTCCCCTTTCTTGTTGCCATTCTGTTGTCAAATTGTTCCTCTCCCAGTCTTGGGTTCTTCCTGCTCTTCCGCTCATGTCCTGGTTCCACTGGTGGTGTTGGTCTTGGGGTTCTTGTCCTCTGTCCCTGTCGCGTGGTGTGGTTTGCCATCCAGTGCCTGCTCCTCTGTTCCAAGATTGACCTGCCCATCGGGGATTTCTGTAGGTGATCTTGGGTTGTTGTCTGTAATTTTGCCCCCCTCTGGGAAAACCCCTATATTCCCTTTGTTCCCTTGGTGGGGAATTTCGTCTCCAGCCTCCATTTCTGGTGGTAGGGGACCCATAACTTCTTGGGGTATTTGGGGGCCTATTAGAGGTCCTCTCTGGTCCATGGTAGCGTGGTTGTTCCCTCCGGTCCATTCGGGTCCTGGAGTGTTCACTATAATTGCCCAATGTTCTTTGTTCAGGTTCTGGTGACGATTCAAATCTTAATGTTGGTCTATCTATGTCTGGATCCTCCAGGTCTTCACTAGAGCTTTCCTGAGCTGTCCTCTAGGGGGCATTCTTCCTCTGCTTGCCATTTGTAGACTCTGTTATTTTTGTAGTCCAAGACATCCCGTTTGAACTTTTTCTGTTTCCTCGTTTGTATTTCAATATCATATTTCTTAATGTTGTTTTGTAATTGACTTTTTTTTCTTTATATTCTGGTTTGTCTGTAAAGGGAAGCAAAGAATTTTGCAGCTCCACTATGTGTGTCTCTATCCCTTTGAGTTGTCTTCTTTTTATAATTGTTTGCAGTAGGTCACTCTCACACTTATTGAAGAATTGGTACCATTTCTCCATCAAAGCTGGTTCATTAAGATGGTCATTAGGGTTTATATCCCATCTAAGCCTGCGGGGGGTAATTTTTTCTCTGACATATGTTTCCAGAGTGGCTATGTCCCACCAGACCCTTAATTGTCTGAGAAAACTTTCCATATCCTGCTTAATATTGACTTGTTCCTGGCTGAACATACCTCCCACATCTATGTTTCTATTGGACATGTATCCGAATATATCCATAGCTGCAGAGGTAAGTACACGTAGTGTACCGAAAAAATCAAATACTAAAAAGATCCGCGCTTAGGATGTAATGATGCTGCTGCCTCCCTAGAAGGTCCCAATGAATTTGCATACTATACACTGAGCACAATGGGAGCGCCCCCTAGCGGTCATCGCAAGAATGCAGCCTAAAATCTGCGTGGCATAAGAGCCTTATGCCACGCAGATTTTAGGCTGCAGTCGGCATTACGATGTTCCTGAATCAGGAGCATTCGTAACGCCGGAGCAAGTCAGCAATTGCGCTGCGTAACTATGGGTACGCAGGCGTAATTGCTCTCTGAATCTGGGCCAATGTTGACATAACTTGCCCACAAAACCCAAAACAAAAAAAAAGGGCCCCAAAAAACAATGTTGACATAACTTGCCAAACAAAAAAAAAAGGGCCCCAAAAAACAATGTTGACATAACTTGCCAACCAAAAAAAAAGGGCCCCAAAAAACAAAATTGACATAACTTGGCAACAAATAAAAAACTAAATAAATATAAGATCAACATTAACTAAAAATAACATAACATAAATATATACATGTGGAGGACCTAAAGAAAGTTACAACATCTGGCTAGATAGCATCAGCAAGAGAACGGGTTTATTCTAGCAAGAGAACGCTTTAAAAAAAACCGAGGCAATAAACGACACACTAGATATTTAAAATGACGAATGTGCCATGTCACAAACAAACAAGAGTTTTACCTGAACGAGCTTCCATCCCCTCATTTTGTCTGAGCATGCGCAGGGTTTTTATCCACGGGTATTGTGTACTAACCAACTAATCTGTCCGGCGGACAGGTTCCCAGCGGATAGATTTCTTAGCAGGCTAAGAAATTTTTATCCGCTTGAAATCGATTGGCCGGACGAATCTCCGCGGATAAATATCTGCTAGGCCGTACAGACGACCGGATTTGTCCGCTGGAACTGATCCGCTGATAAATCCCAGCAGATAGATCCGGTCGTGTGTACGAGGCCTTAGTGATCCCTTGAAGACTGCTGCTGCTGAGTGCTAGGCTCCACCTCCATGCTGCTGATACAATCCTCCTCCTCGTCCTCCTCGTCCTCTTCCTGTGTGGTAGGCGGGCTTGCAGGACCACTGTCTGGATAAAGGGGGCCTTGAGAGGTAAGGAAGTCCTCCTCTTCCTCCCTCTGTTCTGCCTCAAGGGCCCTGTCCATTATTCCACGTAGAGTGTGCTCCAAAAGGTGAATTAGAGGGACAGTCTCACAGATGCATGCACTGTCATTGCTCACCATCCTCGTGGCCTCCTCAAATGGTGACAGGACAGTGAATGCATCCCTGATCAAGGCCAACTGGCGTGGGGGAAAAAAAACAAGCTCCCCTGACCCAGTTATGCTGTCATATTGACACAGGTACTCATTGATGGCCCTCTGCTGCGTGTGCAGCTGCTGTAGCATGGCCAATGTAGAGTTCCATCTGGTGGGCATGTCACAGATTAGGCGGTTCTTGGGCAGGTTGTATTCCCTTTGGAGGTCTGTCAGCCGAGCAGTGGCATTGTATGACCTTCGGAAATGCACACAGACTTTCCTGGCCTGCTTCAGGACATCCTGTAAGCCCAGGTACCTGCCCAAGAACCGCTGCACCACCAAATTCAGAACATGAGCAAATTAGGGCACATGGGTCAGTTGTCTCTGTCGCAGGGCAGAGAGGAGGTTGGTGCTATTCAAAAGAAGAAGGGACAAGATGCGCCAATCTAAGTGCAATAAGCCCAAATTTAATAAAGGATACAAATAAAATAAGTATACATATGCAATGCCTACTCACAAACAGGGGTAGATAGTAGGCACAGAACCGGAATGGAGAGATGCAGATGATCGGTGATCAGATGCGTGCCTGGAGTCATTCGGTGATCTCAACTAGCGGGTGTCCATTTAGACACCCGCTAGTTGAGATCACCGAATGACTCCATTTGGACACCCGCTAGTTGAGATCACCGAATGACTCCAGGCACGCATCTGATCACCGATCATCTGCATCTCTCCATTCCGGTTCTGTGCCTACTATCTACCCCTGTTTGTGAGTAGGCATTGCATATGTATACTTATATTATATTATTTTATTTGTATCCTTTATTAAATTTGGGCTTATTGCACTTAGATTGGCGCATCTTGTCCCTTCTTCTTTGAATCTTTCAGAGCATCGCTTCTGCTTTAGGTGCTGCCGCCAAAGCCAGTTATATTATTTCAATCCAGGACTTTCATGGACATTATCTCTGGACTTTTTTATTAGACTCTTATATACCTCAGCCCATTGTGTTTGCCCTATTGGATCATGCGCCACATATCCTCTCTTTTCTTGCAGGTTGGTGCTATTGTCGCTAACCACCATTCCTGGCTTAAGCTGGCGTGGCGTCAACCACCTCTGAGCCTGCCCCTGCAGAGCTGACAGAACCTCTGCCCCAGTGTGGCCCCTGTCTCCAAAGCACACTAGCTCTAGCACTGCATGGCATCTCTTTGCCTGCATTCCTGTGTAGCCCCTCATACGCCTACGGAGCATGGCTGGTTCCGAGGAAACATCAGCACAGGAAGAGGCCACAGATGAAGAAGAGGAGGGGGTGGAGGAGAGAGGTGTGTCACAACCAGTAGTAGTGCTTTGGAGGCGTGGTGGCGGAACAACCTCCAACACTACTGTACCTTGCCCTGCGTCCTTCCCAGCTGCCAGCAGAGTCACCCAATGCGCCGTGAAAGAGAGGTATGTCCCTGTCCATGCCTGCTGGACCATGAGTCAGCGGTAAGATGCACCTTACCACTGACCGCCCTGTCCAGCGAGGCATGGACATTGCCTTCCACATGCTGGTAGAGAGCGGGAATCGCCTTCCGTGAGAAAAAGTGGCGTTTGGGTACTTGCCACTGAGGTACCGCACATTGCACAAACTCACGGAAGGGGGCAGAATCTACCAACTGAAAAGGTAGCAGTTGAAGTGCTAGCAATTTTGCTAAGCTAGCATTCAACCGCTGGGCATGTGGATGGTTGGGAGAGTACTTCTTTCGGCGCTGCAGCAGCTGGGGCAGAGAAATTTGTCTGCTACCATCAGTAGATTTTCCGCATGTAATACTAGGTTGTGACACACCTATTTCTACACCTTCAGTCCTATCAGTGCAGGCTTCAGAGAGGACTGAGGGTCTTGTGGGGTTGGAGCTCCGAGCTGATAAGGGGCAAGGGGAGGTCCGCTTTGTTCTTTGGTGTGGGTCTTTCTGGTATGCTTGCCAACGAACTGAATGGCAGGTCGACATATGTCTGGTCAGGCATGTGGTGCCCAAGCGGGTGATGTTTTGGCCACGCGAGATACGTTTGAGATCTGATGCACATGTCTCAAAAAAGGCCCACACCAAAGAACTTTTGCAGTACCGTTGAGACGCAGCTCTGCGATGTAATGCAGTTGGTGTGCTGCCCTTAAGCTGTCCCCTGGAGGGCATCCTGCCTCTTTGGAGATGTGCCTGTGCCTCTTCCTCCTCCTCCTCCTCTTCCTCCTCCTCTCTCCTATCAGGCACCCAGGTAGAGTTAGTGACCTCATCATCCCCTCCCTCCTCATCACTGTCGAAAACCTGGCAGTATGCTGCAGCTGGGGGGACATGACTGCCAGATTGCTGTCCCTCTCTGGCACCCGCTCTCTCTGGGCTTACATCAATGCCTTCCTCTATCTGTGTTCCGTCATCGGAGACTTCAAAACGCTGCGCATCTTCATGTAGCATGTACCCAACACTGTGTTTAAACAGTTCGGGGGACTACTCAGGAGGACATGGTGGGACTAGGGAAGGATTGTGTGATGCCATTGTACAGAAGGAAGAGGACGCCTTGGCAGCTGCTTTGCCAGATAAACTAAGCTCAGCCTGGGTGAGAGAGGATGAGGAGGATGAGGACGGCTTGGTCATCCACTCTACTAATTTCTCTGCATGTTGAGGCTCAACATGGCCAGCTCCCGAAAACAATGACGAGCGTGTCAAACGGCTACGTCCTGAAGAGTAAGATCGACTGAGTTGATGGGCAAAAACACAGCAAAGGTGCAGTAAGATCGACTGCGTTTATGGGCAAAAACACAGCAAAGGTGCAGTAAGATTGACTGCGTTTATGGGCAAAAGCACAGTAAACGTATAATAAGATCGACTGAGTTTATGGGCAAAAACACAGAAAACGTGCAGTATGATCGACTGCGTTTATGGGCAAAAACATGGCAAACATGCAGTAAGATCGACTGCGTTTATGGGCAAAAACACAGCAAACGTATAGTAAAATCGACTGAGTTTATGGGCAAAAACACAGCAAACGTGCAGTATGATCGACTGCGTTTATGGGCAAAAACACGGAAAACGTGCAGTAAGATCGACTGCGTTTATGGGCAAAAACACAGCAAACGTATAGTAAGATTGACTGAGTTTATGGGCAAAAATACAGCAAACGTACAGTATGGTCGACTGCGTTTATGGGCAAAAACACGGCAAACATGCAGTAAGATCGACTGCGTTTATGGGCAAAAACACAGCAAACGTATAGTAAGATCGACTGAGCTGATGGGCAAAAACACAGCAAACGTATAGTAAGATCGACTGAGTTGATGGGCAAAAACACAGCAAACGTGCAGTATGATCGACTGCGTTTATGGGCAAAAACATGGCAAACATGCATTAAGATCGACTGCGTTTATGGGCAAAAACACAGCAAACGTATAGTAAGATCGACTGAGTTTATGGGCAAAAACACAGCAAACGTGCAGTATAATCGACTGCGTTTATGGGCAAAAACACGGAAAACGTGCAGTAAGATCGACTGCGTTTATGGGCAAAAACACAGCAAACGTATAGTAAGATTGACTGAGTTTATGGGCAAAAATACAGCAAACGTACAGTATGGTCGACTGCGTTTATTGGCAAAAACACGGCAAACGTGCAGTAAGATCGACTGCGTTTATGGGCAAAAACACAGCAAACGTATAGTAAGATCGACTGAGTTGATGGGCAAAAACACAGGAAACGTATAGTAAGATCGACTGAGGTGATGGGCAAAAACACAGCAAACGTGCAGTAAGATCGACTGCGTTTATGGGCAAAAACACAGCAAACGTATAGTAAGATCGACTGAGTTTATGGGCAAAAACACAGCAAACGTGCAGTATGATCGACTGCATTTATGGGTGAAAACACAGCAAACGTGTAGTAAGATCGACTGAGTTTATGGGCAAAAACACAGCAAACGTGCAGTATGATCGACTGCGTTTATGGGCAAAAACACAGCAAACGTGCAGTATGATCGACTGCGTTTATGGGCAAAAACACCACAAACGTGCAGTAAGATCGACTGTGTTTATGGGCAAAAACACAGCAAACGTATAGTAAGATCGACTGAGTTTATGGGCAAAAACACAGCAAACGTGCACCAACAGCAACTGCGTTTATAGGCTAAAACACAGCAAAGGTGCAGTAAGATCGACTGAGTTTATGGCCAAACACACAGCAAACGTGCAGTAAGATCGACTGCGTTTATGGGCAAAAACACAGCAAAAGTGCACTAACAGCAACTGCGTTCATGGGCTAAAACACAGCAAAGGTGTAGTAAGATCGACTGAGTTCATGGCCAAGCACACAGCAAACGTGCAGTATGATCGACTGCATTTATGGGCAAAAACACAGCAAACGTGCAGTAAGATCGACTGCGTTTATGGGCAAAAACACAGCAAACGTATAGTAAGATCAACTGAGTTGATGGGCAAAAACACAGCAAACGTATAGTAAGATCGACTGAGTTTATGGGCAAAAACACAGCAAACGTGCACCAACAGCAACTGCGTTCATAGGCTAAAACACAGCAAAGGTGCAGTAAGATCGACTGAGTTTATGGCCAAACACACAGCAAACGTGCAGTAAGATCGACTGCGTTTATGGGCAAAAACACAACAAACGTATAGTAAGATCGACTGAGTTTATGGCCAAAAACACAGCAAACGTGCGATATGATCTACTGCGTTCATGGGCAAAAAAACGGCAAATGTGCAGTAAGATCGACTGCGTTTATGGGCAAAAACACAGCAAACGTATAGTAAGATCGACTGAGTTTATGGGCAAAAACACAGAAAATGTGCACTAACAGCAACCGCGTTTATGGGCAAAAACACAGCAAAGGTGCAGTAAGATCGACTGAGTTTATGGCCAAAAACACAGCAAACGTGCAGTATGATTGACTGCATTTATGGGCAAAAACACAGCAAACGTGTAGTAAGATCGACTGCGTTTATGGGCAAAATCACAGCAAACGTGCAGTATGATCGACTGCGTTCATGGGCAAAAACAGCAAACGTATTGTAAGATCGACTGAGTTTTTGTTGGCCAAAAAGACAGCAAACGTGCAGTATGATCGACTGCGTTTATGGGCAAAAACACAGCAAACGTATAGTAAGATCGACTGAGTTTATGGCCAAAAACACAGCACACATGCATTAACAGCGACTGTGTTTATGTGCAAATAAATAACACACACGCAGTAACAGCTAATGCGTGTATGTGCAATTATATAGCACACATGTCATGCAGTAACAGCAACTGCGTGTATGTGTGCAATTAAATAGCACACGTCCACTAACACTGAGTACTATGTTTAAGTTTAAACTAAACTGCATGCAGGCAATACAACACGTTAGAGCACTGCAGCTAGCACAAAGAAATTGCCTAACAATAGGAATAGCTGATCTAGCTAAGCTATACAGTGTATAAATATATGTACAACGCTAGGATGTATATATATCCTCTACACACTGCAAATTTAACTATACTGACTAGCCTTCCTGCTCTATCTATCTATCTATCTATCTATCTATCTGGTAGAAAATACACTGTGGGCCAGATTCTCGTATAACTGCGGCGGCGTAACGTATCTCCTTTACGTTACACCGCGCAAGTTTTACGGGCAAGTGCTTGATTCACAAAGCACTTGCCTGTAAACTTGCGGCGGCGTAGCGTAAAGTCCACCGGCGCAAGCCCGCCTAATTCAAATGATCCATGTAGGGGGCGTGGATCATTTAAATTAGGCGCGTTCCCGCAACGTTCGTACTGCGTCGAATTTTCCTGCCGTGCATTGCGCGAAATTACGTCGCAAGTACGTCATTGGTTTCGACGTTAACGTAAATGGCGTCCAGCGCCATTCACGGACGACTTACGCAAACGACGTAAAATTTTCAAATTGCGACGCGGGAACGACGGCCATACTTAACATTGAGTACGCCACCTAGGGGGCATGTTTACGCCACGTAACTCTTACGGAAACAACGTAAAATCACTATGACGGGCAATCGTACGTTTGTGAATCGGCGTAACTAGGCATTTGCATATTCTACGCCAACCACAATGGAAGCACCACCTAGCGGTCAGCATAGATATTGCACCCTAAGATACAACGGTGCTGGCCGTCGTATCTTAGGCATGTTTAAGTGTATCTCAGTTTGAGAATACACTTAAACATAGGACGGCCTTAGATTCGGACTTACGTCGGAGTATCTGCTGATACGCCGGCTTAATTCTATGTGAATCTGGCCCTGTGTCTCTATCTATCTCTTTCTCTCTAACTGACTGTCTGACTTGTCTTTTTTTTTTTTTTAAATCCACTTTATTTTTATTCTTTTCTTATTTCATACATAGATATGCCAATTCGGCATCCATTACATTTCATTTGACATACATTTTTCCACATTATACCACATTTTTATGTTCCTCTAATATTCCAATATATGTCTCCCTGTCCTCTGCACTCTACATAGAAAATCTGTCCGTCACCAATTTTGGTGGTGCCACACTCACATCTCTCAGCCAGGAATACCAAATCTCCTCAAATTTACCCTCTGCTTTCCTTCGTTTATAAGCCAGGTGTTCTCTTCCCAGCAGGGAGTTGACATATGTAATCCATTGCTTCCCCGTGGGGACCCCCAGAGCCATCCAATAACGTGCAATGAGTTTTCTTGCCGAATACAACAGTCTTATTACCATATAGTACTTTCCTCTTGTAAACTCGCCAGGGTCGATGGCCCCTAACAGGTATACCAAAGGGTCCAATGGGACTGGTACCTGTGCCACTCTAGTAATACACTGTGATACTTCCTCCCAGTACCTGTGAAGCTTTGGGCATCTCCAAATCAGTTGTATGAAATCCCCCTGCTGAACTTTACACTTTGGGTACATAGGGGTATCCCTTCTTCCCCATCTATGTAGTTGAGGCGCTGTTCTATAAACCCTGTGTAGGATAAAGAGTTGCGACAATTTGTGCGACGCTGAGACAGATACCGCCGGAACAGATTCAAGCGCCCTCTCCCACTGATCTCCGTCTATCTCCCAATGTCTTCCACCTACTTCCTACGACTTCTCAGGGAGGCATGGCTCTGAATTGTTGCTAACAGTCCCTATTTTTGTTATCAGTCCTCTCCGAGCTTCTGCTTGCAAAACCGCCGACATCAAAGATGACGGTGAGATCACCTCCAGTGATCGTGTTTGTTGTTGTTTCTGTAGAGCATGCCGGAGCTGGAGATACTGATAGAAGCCCCGTGGGGCTAATTGGAATTCTCTACACAGCTGCTCGTATGTTTTCAGTACCCCACCCTCGTACAGCTGTTAAAAGAACCAAATTCCCTTCTTTTTCCAGGAGGTAAAACCTGCTAAATCCTGTAGCTCTACATATCTGACTTGTCTTTAACAAAGCCGGAACACACTACACGAGGCCGTCTTGCAGGCGGCCTTATATAGTGTGGGGTGTGTACTAAACCCCCTGAGCCATAATTGGCCAAAGCCACTCTGGCTTTGGCCAATTATTGTTCTTCGTTTTTTGCGCCTTGTGATTGGCCAAGCATGCAGGATCATGGTGCATGCTTGACCAATCATCAGCGCGCAATGCCGCAGCGAATTATGGGCCGACGCGCGTCACTCGAATTTGGCGCAAACGACCCGTTTTGTTCGAAATTCATCGAATGTATGAACAGACGATGTTCGAGTCGAACATACGTTCGAGTCGAACACAAAGCTCATCCCTAGTGATTAGCATAATAGTGGCTCCACTGTCCACGATGTCAGGGCACCCTGGAAATTTAATGCCTTTTGGCTGAAGTTAGTCTTGTCTCCCATAGAGTTGGAGCGGAGCAGGAGGCAGTTCCTGGCCAGTTAGGACTTTATAAATCCTCTTTTGATGCAGTGGGAAGCCTTTAACGCTTATTTGAGAGGACAATTAATCGCAGAAATTACCAAGGTCAAAAGACAGTCTTCAGGGCAGAGGGTGGAGCTGGAGAGGCTGGTGCAGGACTTGGAGGACGGGTATGTTCAGGACCCCACAAACTCTGCTAGTTAGTCATGACAGTCGGCTCAATCTGCTTATGAGAAAAATATTCTTCTCTAAAGCATCATTCTTTTGAGGAGGGTGAGAGCACAGGCCGCCTTTTGGCCAGGATAACAAATTCACAGCAGCGCTCCCCGGTAAAAGGGGCAATTAGAACATCGGAGGGAAACTAGTGAGCTCCCCGGACCTGATTTTTCAGGAACTCATGGGTTTCTATGAGAAACGGTATCTCCCTACTGGGGAGTACACCGTAGAGGAACTTACGGGATACCTACAGGGCATTAACTTCCCACAACTCAGGAATGAGCATAGGAGGGCCCTGGATGCTCCACTTACAGTGGAAGAGTTACAAATAGCGCTAGCAATATTCTCTAAGGCCTTGTACAGATGACCGGATCTATCCGCTGGGATTGATTCGCGGATCAGTTCCAGCAGACAGATCCGGTCGTCTGTATGTCCGAGCGGACATTTCCCGGCGGATAAAAATCTAGCCGACGGATTCCCAGCCGATAAAAATTTCTTAGCATGCTAAGAAATCTATCCGCTGGAATCCAGTCCAGCGGACTGATCTGGTCGTCTCTACAGACTCACCGGATCAGTCCGTCCGCTCCCCTCCCTCGCATGCGTCGTAATGACGCATGTGTGGAAGTATTTACCTTCCAGCGTCGCGCACGTCGCCGCGTCATCGTCGCGGCGACGGCGCGACACGTGACCGCGGCTGTTTTCCGTGCGGATTTTGATCCGATGGTGTGTACAAGCCATCGGATCAAAATCCGGAGGAGGAATGTCCGCTGGGAACGGTCCGCTGTCTGTACGTACGAGGCCTAACTGTAAGGCTCCTGGGTCGGACGGGCTCCCCATGGAAATTTATAAGCAATATGCTGATATGCTCCTTCCTAAATTAATGGCAGAGAAAAATGTAACAATACATTTAAGTGTTTGTTCACCAATGCCAGAAGTCTGCCAAGCAAAACAGGTGAGTTGGAAGCTCTGGTGCATGAGGAGAGCTATGATGTAATCGGTATTGCTGAAACTTGACTTCAATCCTCACATGACTGGGCTATTAATATTCCTGGCTATGCTCTCTTTCGGAAAGACAGGGTAAAAAGGAAAGGTGGAGGGGTCTGTCTCTATTTTAGAAGTGACCTCAAAGCAAGTGTGAAAGAGAACCTGGTTGATGGAGAGTGTCATGAGGCTGAAGCATTATGGGTGGAACTGCATACAGATGTGCGTAGTTCAAAGTTAATCATTGGAGTTTGTTATAGACCACCCAATGTAATGAGGAGGTGGAGACTCAGCTCCTTGCACAGATAGAAAGGATTTTAACTACCCAGAAATTGACTGGAATAATGGCATTGCTGGGTCAGTTAAAGGACAAAAATTTAAAAACCTATTGCAGGACAATTTTATGGTACAGTTTATTGAGGCCCCAACTAGGAATGATGCTCTGTTAGACCTGGTAATCTCAAACAATGCAGAGCTTATTACTAATGTTTAGATAAAGGAACACCTGGGTAGCAGTGATCATAACATGATTTCATTTAATGTTAACTATAAGCAAGAAATACATACAGGAAAGATAAAAACACTCAATTTCAAGAGAGAAAATTTTCCAAGGATGAGGGCTGCTCTCCAGGACTTAGATTGGGAGGGAATATTGGCACCGATGAACACAGAACAGAAATGGGAATTCTTCAATAAGACCGTGAACTCACTACAAAGTATATTCCCATGGGCAATAAGTTTAAAAGGCTAAAAACAAAACCTATGTGGCTCACAGTCAAAGGTAAAAAAGCTATAAACAATAAGAAAATAGCTTTTAAAAAATATAAAAATGAAGGAACACTAGTGTCGTTTAAATGTTACAAAGAATATAACAGGATATGTAAAAAGGAAATCAAGGATGCAAAAATTCAAAACGAATGACAGATTGCAAAAGATAGTAGGACAAACCCCAAAAAATTATTTAAATATATTAATAGTAAAAAGGTGAAGTCTGAGCATGTAGGCCCCTTACAAAATAATCTAGAGTGGGTGACTGGGGACAAAGAGAAGGCAAATGTATTAAATGCTTTCTTCAGCTCTGTGTATACAAAGGAGCATGGGGGAGGGGCGCATGTCCAAAATGGGGGTGGGAGTGACACAGCCCCAAATCCACAATGGCTCAAAAGTGATATGTCCCAGAAATATTTAGACAGAATAAAGGTGGATAAAGCACCTGGACCAGATGGCATCCACCCACGGATCCTAAAAGAATTGAGCTCTGTAATTTCAAAGCCACTGTATCTAATATTTAGGGACTTATTAATGACAGGGATAGTACCACTGGATTGGCGTAGAGCCAATGTGGTGCCTATATTTAAAAAGGGAACAAAGTCTTTGCCAAGTAACTATAGACCTGTTAGTCTAACTTCTATAGTTGGGAAGATACTGGAACGTTTAATAAAAGACCAGATGGATGAGTTCTTGATGGAAAATAACTATTTAAGCAACAGACAGCATGGATTCATGAAAGACAGAAGTTGTCAGACAAACCTGATTTCCGTTTATGAAGAGGTAAGTAAAACCTTGGACAGAGGAGTGGCTGTGGACGTGATATACTTGGATTTTGCAAAAGCGTTCGATACAGTTCCGCACACATGGCTCATGTGTAAAGTAAGGTCTACAGGATTGGATATATCAGTTTGTAAATGGATAGAAAACTGGCTAAAAGACAGAATTCAGAAAGTGGTGGTTAATGATTCTCACTCTGAATGGTCCAAGGTTATCAGTGGTGTACCCCAAGGTTCAGTGCTGGGACCCTTACTTTTTAATATATTTATAAATGATATTGGGTCTGAGATCAAAAGTAAAATTTCTGTCTTTGCAGATGACACCAAGCTATGCAGTGGAATAACGTCCTTACAGGATGTCTCCAATTTACAAGCCGACCTCAATGCTCTGTTTAATTGGGCGACCAAGTGGCAGATGAGGTTTAATGTTGATAAATGTAAAGTTATGCACTTGGGGGCTAAGAATATGCATGTGTCATACATGCTAGGGGGAGTACAACTGGGGGGATCTGTAGTGGAGAAGGATCTGGGGGTTTTAGTTGATCATAAGCTCAATAATGGCATGCAATGCCAAGCTGCGGTTTCCAAAGCGAGCAAAGTCCTTTCTTGTATTAAGAGAGGTATGGACTCCAGAAACAGAGATATAATTTTGCCCCTGTATAAACTATTAGTAAGACCTCATCTGGAATATGCAGTTCAGTGTTGGGCCCCAGTTCTCAAAAAGGATATCGGAGAACTGGAGAAAGTGCAGAGAAGGGCAACCAAACTGATAAGAGGAATGGAGGAGCTCAGCTATGAGGAAAGATTAGAAGAACTAAATGTATTCACTCTTGAGAAGAGGAGAATAAGGGGGGATATGATGAACATGTACAAATATATAAGGGGTCCATATAGTGAACTTGGTGTTGAGTTATTCACTTTACGGTCAACCCTGAGGACAAGGGGGCACTCTCTACGTCTAGAGGAAAAGAGATTTCATCTCCAAATATGGAAAGGTTTCTTCACAGTAAGAGCTGTTAAAATGTGGAACAGACTCCCTCCAGACGTGGTTCTGGCGAGCTCAGTAGACTGCTTTAAGAAAGGCCTGGATTACATAGTTACATAGTTAGTCAGGTTGAAAAAAGACACAAGTCCATCCAGTTCAACCACAAAAAATAAACAAACAAAATAAAAAACACAGTACAATCCCATACACCCAACTTCATACCCACAGTTGATCCAGAGGAAGGCAAAAAACCCCAGCAGAGCATGATCCAATTTGCTGCAGCAGGGGAAAAAATTCCTTCCTGATCCCCCGAGAGGCAATCGGATTTACCCTGGATCAACTTTACCTACAACTCTTAGTACTCAGTTATTTTATGTACATTTAGGAAAGTATCCAGGCCTTTCTTAAAGCAATCTACTGAGCTGGCCAGAACCACCTCTGGAGGAAGTCTGTTCCACATTTTCACAGCTCTTACTGTGAAAAAACCTTTCCGTATTTGGAGGTGAAATCTCTTTTCCTCTAGACGTAAAGAGTGCCCCCTTGTCCTCAGTGTTGACCGTAAAGTGAATAACTCAACACCAAGTCCACTGTATGGACCTCTTATATATTTGTATGTTGATCATATCCCCCATAATTCTCCTCTTCTCAAGAGTGAATAAATTCAGTTCCTCTAATCTTTCCTCATAGCTGAGCTCCTTCATGCCTCTTATCAGTTTGGTTGCACTTCTCTGCACTTTCTCCAGTTCTCCGATATCCTTTTTGAGAACTGGGGCCCAAAACTGAACTGCATATTCCAGATGAGGTCTTACTAATGATTTGTACAGGGGCAAAATTATATCTCTGTCTCTGGAGTCCATACCTCTCTTAATACAAGAAAGGACTTTGCTCGCTTTGGAAACTGCAGCTTGGCATTGCATGTTATTATTGAGCTTATGATCTACCAAGACCCCCAGATCCTTCTCCACTACAGATCCCCCCAGTTGTACTCCCCCTAGCATGTATGATGCATGCATATTCTTATTCCCTAAGTGCATAACTTTACATTTATCAACATTAAACTTCATCTGCCGCTCAGTCGCCCAATTAGACAGAGCATTGAGGTCGGCTTGTAAATTGGCGACATCCTGCAAGGACGTTATTCCACTGCATAGCTTGGTGTCATCTGCAAAGACGGAAATGTTACTTTTGATCTCAGACCCAATATAATTTATAAATATATTGAAAAGTAAGGGTCCCAGCACTGAACCTTGGGGTACACCACTGATAACATTGGACCATTCAGAGTAAGAATCATTAACCATGACTCTCTGAATTCTGTCTTTCAGCCAGTTTTCTATACATTTACAAACTGATATATCCAATCCTGTAGACCTTACCTTACACATGAGCCGTGGATTCTTTCCTAAATGTACAGAATATAACTGAGTACTAACATTTATAGGTATAGTTGATCCAGGGTAAATCCGATTGCCTCTCGGGGGATCAGGAAGGATTTTTTTCCCCTGCTGCAGCAAATTGGATCATGCTCTGCTAGGGTTTTTTGCCTTCCTCTGGATCAACTGTAGGTATGGAGTTGGGTGTATGGGATTGCATTGTGTTTTTTATTTTGTTTGTTTATTTATTTTGTTTTTTTATTTTTATTTTTTTTGTGGTTGAACTGGATGAACTTGTGTCTTTTTTCAACCTGACTAACTATGTAACTATATGTAATCTGATCGAAATAAAAGAAGTGTAATGGATCATACTACAGAACTTACTGTTTTAGAGAACTCAGAAGGCAATCAGATACATGGGGATACTGTCAAGGGCATAGTCGGGGGATGGATAGTCATTGAATGTGAGATCATGATTAGAGTTGAGCGGACACCTGGATGTTCGGGTTCAGGTCCGAACCCGAACTTTAAAAAAAACGAACCCAAACTCCGAACCCCATTGTAGTCAATGGGACACGGACTTTTAGAAAATTAAATGCGCAAATTCAATAACCAGACCCTTTAGGTCTGGTATGGATATTAAGGGGAACCCTGCCGTCAATTTAAAAAAAAAAATTACGTGCGGTTCCCCCTAAATATCCATAACCAGACCCTTCAGGTCCTTACTAAGGAACAGTGTACCCCATTACCATTTCACACAGGGGGGGCACTCTGTCCCCCCTCTTTTCTGCGGCCGGCCAGGTCAACGTGCTTGGATAAGGGGTCTGGTGTGGATTTTAGGGGGAACTCCACGCCATTTTTTTTTTAAATTTGGGGTGGAGTTCCCCTTAAAATCCCCACCAGACCTGAAGGGTCTGGTTATGGATATTTAGGGGGAACCGCACATTTTTTTCCCCAAACTCCGAACCCGGACCCAAACTTTTTCCAATTATTCGGGTTCGGGTCCGGGTTCGGGAAAAACCCAAAGTCCGTACCGAACCCGAACTTTACAGTTCGGGTTCGCTCAACACTAATCATGATGCCAAAATCTGATTACCTTGTGGAATATGTCTCACCCAGAAGGAAGCGATCATCACAGGAGTACAAATATAATTTTAGTGGAGACAAAGAATGGACCACAAATGCAAATGACTTTAGAAAGGAATTTTACAATATTCAAGGGGGGTATTATATCCTGTAGCCCTCATGATCTGAAAGATGGAGTCTATACAAAGATCTTAAATATAATGGTCACAAATTCTAGAGACTGATCTACAATTTTACCGTGGCCAGAACATGGACTCTTCCTTGAGCGAACTCAAACTTTAGTGTATAGCGATGTTTCATACTTATCAGTACCATTATTGTTGAATTTTACGTCATTTAACAATCCAGAGAGTTGCCCAAAATCAATGGGATTATGGTTTAAAACGGTCTTTCAAACACATATAAACTTATTTTGGGATGCTACACAAGGGCTTCATTTTAATAAAGTCTCAAAGAGGGATCTGGGTACTGATATCATATCAGGCCTCAGTTTTGATAGTTCAATTTGGAATAGGGTTGATATAGACAGCCTAAATATAAGAGGACTACATTTTGTGGGTGGATTACAGCAGATACTGCTTAAAGGGGGAAGAGTGGATTTAAACGCTGGCTGGCTGAAATTAAAGTAGATATTCAGAACATTCACACCATTGCTGCAGATTTGCAGAACATTCAAATGTCGGTGAGTGCACTGAATAAAACACTTCAAACCAATAATGTATCCAAGTCTATAGTTTGTGGTATCATAGGAAACTTGCTGAGTGAACACCTGAGCCTAGGGCTTAGAGAAATCAAACAAGGAGAATGGCCAAGGATAATGAACTCAACCTTATTATTCCATCTTATCAAAGACAGTGGTGTTACTTGTAGGAACTTTGCCCTTGCCAAAGTAAGGAGCCTGGAAACTCTTTGCAATAAAGATCGCATTGGAAAGCAGGAAATACCTCTGACCATCGACATTCCTACATGGTCAACAACACCCTTACTCGTATACAAGTGAGGTGGTGAGGTGGAGGTGAGAAATGGCACTAATATACTGAAACAACTGCTAACGCAAAGCAGACTTGTCGTCAAGGACAACTAAGTGTGGAAAACCATGGATCCCAACTGCTGTACCAGACGTGCCCAGGCCTGGCTTTGTTCCTGTTCTTTTGAGCTGCTGGAGTACATAGATGGCTGTGCTGCTACACTTCCAGGCCGGTTCAAATTTTTGCAATTGAACCATGCAGTTTCCAGAGTTGGAAACTGCATGGTTCAATTGCAAAAATTTGAACCGGCCTGGAAGAGAATAATTAATGGAGAAGACTCGAGGGTCTGTGCATTAGGGGTCCCCTCATTCACTTGGCAGAAACAAGTTCAGTGCCGGACACCTATCACAGGCTGGTGTGTGAACCTCACAGATGGAATGTTAACAATTGGAGAGAAAGACATTCGAGCTAATATCCAGATGAATCAAGTATCTATGAACATTGAGCAAACTGATCTTGGCAAATGGGACTTTATGATTTCTCCTTTATTTAAGAAAATACCACCACTTACAGTTGAATTGGATACATTATTTAAGAGGGATAGTAGGAAAATTATAGAATTACAAGAACTGGTGAAGGAAAACCTCATCAGTTCTAATAAAATTACTAAGGAATTTCAGGAGCCTTGGTGGAGCATACCCAATAACACTTTTACTCACCCGCTATTGAGAACTCTTTCCATAATTTTTGTGTTTATTCAATTTGTATTAATATGTTTTTTGTTTGGTTTATATTGTTGTGGTAGAAGACAATTAAGAATAATTCAGAAAAGTAAGGAAAACCTAGAGATGGCTTCAATCTTAAGAGCCAGGGATGTCTGAGCAGTTTTGTTTGTGAATCGGTTCTGATTAAGACCGATCCAAGTAGGGGAATATGTTGTAGTATATGTAGTAATATGTTGGGTGTTTTATATATATATATATATATATATAAGTCCAAAATTGATCAGGCCAGATTTCAGTAACCTGTAATTACATGTTTACAAAAAAGAAATAAGCGCGCAACTCCAAACATTTAAATGTGCAATCACAAGGGAGTGAAATAATGCTATATCAAAACCATAAAGTGATAAAAAAAAGGGTTGTGTTGATACACCCTGTACCAGGTGAACAAAAAAGATATAAATAAACCCCAAATGAATAAAAAAAGAAGGGGTAATTGAGTGATCAAAGTCCTCAAAAAATATATCAAAGAAAATCCTGACCACCAGATACTTCCAAGCAATAGTTCATTAATCGCTGCAGACTTTAACCCAAAATCTTGAAGAAACTTGAATCTTTATATTCAGCTGAAGAAATATGAATACTGACTCTTACCCAATCGTTGGACCCCGGTTTTAAGGAGGTCAGATGAGCTTGTGCATTAGCCTGCCGGCCCCAGGTGTATAATCAACTATCTTGGGGAGGAGTGCTTCTATCTTGCAAGAAGGAAGAGAAAAGGCTTCAGCTGTCTTTCCAAGCCGTATGACACAAGAATGGTAGTCAGATTTCAGTTTTCAGCTTGGAAGATGCGGGATAATAAATTCTGAACACGTAGACTCGGTGGAAATGGAGGGAGAAAAAATAGATCCTCATAGTGTAGTATATCCAAAGAATTTATTTAAAAAAACACTTTAAAAACTTCACAGCAGGCACTAATCCACTTTTAAAATTCTCACAGCAAGTCACTTCATCATAAAAAACTCAGGATAGAAAAGAAAAAAACAGCATAAAAAAAAATATATTGTAAATAAAATATACAGCCAAGGAACAAACCAAAGAGCTGGAATATATGAGTGTGATGGCGTTTTAAGAATAGCTCCACCCGACATGTTTCTCCATAACTGGCTTCAACTGGGAAAGGAGTGTTTTTTTAATAAATTCTTTGGATATACTACACTATGAGGATCTATTTTTCCTCCCTCCATTTCTACTGAGTCTATGTGTTCAGAATTTATTATCCCGCATCTTCCAAGCTGAAAACTGAAATCTGACTACCATTCTTGTGTCATATGGCCTGGAAAGACAGCTGAAGCCTTTTCTCTTCCTTCTTGCAAGATAGAAGCACTCCTCCCCAAGATAGTTGATTATACACCTGGGGCCGGCAGGCTAATGCACAAGCTCATCTGACCTCCTTAAAACCGGGGTCCAACGATTGGGTAAGAGTCAGTATTCATATTTCTTCAGCTGAATATAAAGATTCAAGTTTCTTCAAGATTTTGGGTTAAAGTCTGCAGCGATTAATGAACTATTGCTTGGAAGTATCTGGTGGTCAGGATTTTCTTTGATATATTTTTTTGAGGACTTTGATCACTCAATTACCCCTTCTTTTTTTATTCATTTTGGGTTTATTTATATCTTTTTTGTTCACCTGGTACAGGGTGTATCAACACAACCCTTTTTTTTATCACTTTATGGTTTTGATATAACATTATTTCACTCCCTTGTGATTGCACATTTAAATGTTTGGAGTTGCGCGCTTATTTCTTTTTTGTATGTATGTCTTTGAAGTTTAAGTATTTGAGCTTTTGAATAGGCAGCAGCACTCCCCCCCTCCTTTTTTTTATTTGTAATTACATGTTACAAGGCAAAAGAATCTTGTCCATTGTCAATGGATGGGGAGACAGGAAGGGTCTATTTCTACACATCAAACCATTACTCAATCAGTTGAATTAAATTAAATTAAATGATAAGTCTAGTTTACACATCAAACCTGTAATTACATGTTACAAGTCAAAAGACACCTGTCCATTGTCAAATAGGCAAAGAGACAGGATGGAGTTGATTTTACACATCAAACCATTACTTAGGTCACATGTAATCTAATTACGTATTAGAGAGGGCTTATTAGTATGCAAGAATGCATACTAATTAGTGACTCCAGCTGGAGTCATTTACCTGCCACTCTAAAAGACAGGATGTAGTTCCTGTCTTTCAGATCAAAGATGGCCAATCAAATTGCTCAGCTATTCAGTGAACAGGCAATATAATGTTGGGAGTTCTGATTGTCACTGAGAGAATAAACCCCTATGTATTCTCTGCATGAACATATGTTGGTCTGGAAGTGATCAGAACATGTATTCTCTAAGATGAGACTTTGACACTACATTACTTTGTTGGACTTTTGTATCATCTGTGGAATTTGGACTTTATTCTCTATTGGAAGTCAGTTAATTAAAATTGCGTTCTCTGGAGAACCTGTGTTGCTGCGAAACAACGTCATTTATAAGTCATCATACTATACATCTATATCACTACATTTATTGGACATTTATGAGATCACTACACCAAGGTGAAGTGACTGTGCAACGAGAAGTTACCATTATTACTGAAATAACCATACAAGTGACCCGTGTGCTTGTTTGATTCATATCCCCTGGTGCCTTATTGTCACAATGATCAAATTGTCATTACGTTACTAATTATCCTTCAGTGGAGTTACTTACTGGCTATATACCAGCTTGATGATATGAACTACAACAGCATTTAAGTGTTTTATCACGTTGATTATTGGTACTGTATCACTGTCACATTTAGGACTGAATACTGTCTGGACTATCAGGGGTCCATTTATTTCAGTTGGTCTGGGGTGGGAGTCTTATCATCCAATTCACACTTTTAAACACACAACGTTGTATTTTTTTATGTATTATTCAGTGCATGTTTTACTGATTTCAATACTCTGGAGGAGCACTCTTCCTTGGGTGATCTTGGATATCATCCTAGGAGAGTCTCTTTTGATACTATGTGCATTCATTAATAAAGACTTCATTAATTGCTGATGGTTTCCTGTGGCTGATTCACCTTTAGATTTTACATTTGGACCTACTAGTGTCCCAAAATCCTACCTGGAAGAAATGGCTAGAATTCAAACAGTCCCTGATTTATCTGCGAATTATGGGGAACAGAGGGAGTACTTAGGGGTCTGTCACCCAATGCCCTCTCTCCGCATCCCATCTCCTCATGAAGGAGAGGGGAATATGACTCCCCTTCCTCATCTCCCCCGTCCCCCCTTTTCTTCACCTTTTGTTTTGTTGCACAATTTGAAGGAGATAGCTATGGGGATAGAGAGATGGGATCTCCTCCTCTTGAAAATAAAGATACATAGACATGGGTAAGAGGGGTATAGATTTGTTTATATAGGGGCAATGAAATTCACATAAAGATATATACAAATATATATTTTTTTTCCTTTCTTTCTTTTTTTTTTTCTTTTCTTTTCTTTTTTGCACAATTTGAAGGAGGATATTAATGGGGATCAGGAGATGAGAACCTCTCCCCCCTCGAAAGTAAAGATAAATAGACACGAGTAAGAGGGGGTATAGACTGGGGGTAAAGTTATTCACATGATTTAATTTTTTTTCCGTCTCCCCCCCCCCCCTTTTTTTTTCGAGCTGGGGATGGGGGAATAGGCCTGCTTCCACGTTTCTCCTCTTCTTTTTTCTCATGTTCATTATATAGATGGCCCAGGAGAATTAAGAGTATATGCTGCTGTATAGATTCACTTTTAAGTGCACATTAAAGGATGGATCCATTCATGTACCTATATGTATTTTTATGTATCTATGTGTAGTGTGAGAATGTTTTGTATTTTTATGAATGATTTGCAAATTGTTTTGCAAAGTATGTAAGATTTTTAGCTGTAATTTTTTTTATAAAAATAATTTAAACAAACAAAGCAATCGATTAATAAGAATTAACCACTTGGTTTCCAGCCCATAGTCAAAAGACGTCCTGTTTTTAAAGATGGATATCTCAGTAACGGCAGCAGCTGCTGCCACAACTGAGGTATCCATCTTTAGTGCCGACGGTCCTGTACACGATAACAGCGGTCTCCGCGGCGGATTCACTGCGAGATCGCCGTTATCGGTGGCGGGAGAGGGCCTCCCGCCGCTGTCCCGCGCCCTCCGCCGCTTACCGGAGCCGTCGGTATCGGCGGAGGCGATCAGGACTGTTCGGCAAGTGACTGGGGTTACGAGTGAAGGAAAAATCTCCTTCGCCCGTCACCATAGCTCTGCTGGGCGGAAGTGACATCTTAAAGCAACATTTTTTTTTTTGTCATTTGAAAAAATGACATTTCCAAATTTTTTTTTTTTTTGCATTTTAATCTAAATATGAGATCTGAGGTCTTTTTGACCCCAGATCTCATATTTAAGAGGACCTGTCATGCTTTTTTCTATTACAAGGGATGTTTACATTCCTTATAATAGGAATAAAAGTGATCAAATTTTTTTTTTGTTTTTCAGTGTAAAAAGTAATAAAATAAATAAAAATAAATAAGAAAACAAACAAAATTTTTTTTTAAAGCGACCCGTACCGATGAGCTCGCGCGCAGAAGCGAACGCTTACGCGAGTAGCGCCCGCATATGAAAACGGTGTTCAAATCACACAAGTGAGGTATCGCCGCGATCGTTAGAGCGAGAGCAATAATTATAGCCCTAGGCCTACTCTGTAGCTCAAAAAATGCAACCTGTAGAATTTTTTAAACGTCGCCTATCGAGATTTTTAAGGGTGAAAGTTTGACGCCATGCCACGAGCGGGCGCAATTTTTTAAGCATGACATGTTGGGTATCATTTTACTCGGCGTAACATTATCTTTCACAATATATAAAATTGGGAAAAATTTATTGTTGTCTTATTTTTTAATTCAAAAAAGTGTTTTTTTTCAAAAAAAAGTGCGCTTGTAAGACCGCTGCGCAAATACGGTGTGACAAAAAGTATTGCAATGACTGCCATTTTATTCTCTAGGGTGTTAGAAAAAAAAAATATATATATATATATATATAATGTTTGGGGGTTTTAAGTAATATTCTAGCAAAAAAAACTGTTTTAGTCTCGTAAACACTGAATCTGAAAAACAGGCTCAGTAACGAAGTGGTTAATATACACTTTATAAGAGTCAGAGCTCCATCTACCTATTTTCTTAATGCCATTAACTTTTAAACCAATCTGAGCAGCCTCTGTGGCTGCTCATATCCTGAATGAATGTGTTTTCATCTTTAGCTGTTGTAAATTCAAATGATACAAACACTGTTTCAAAATTACTCTGAATTGATAACCTGTTAAAGGTGAATCGTCCCTATGAATTAATAATAGGTTCGATAGACCCGACCTTAAGCTCATATATACCGTATTTATCGGCGTATACCGCGCACTATTTTGCCCTGAAAATCAGGGCAAAATCGTGGGTGCGCGGTATACGCCAATACCCGATTTCCCGCCATGAGTTTAAATACTGCGCTGGCATATACAGAGCGCAGTACACTCGTGTATCTTTGGGCAGTCTCGGCGCCTCTTGCGCTGACGTCCTGAGCGTACAGGACGTCAGCGCGAGAGTTGCCGAGCCTGCCCGACGATACACGAGTGTACTGCGCTCGGTATATGTCGGCGCAGTATTCAAACTTGGCGCGGGAAACGAGCGGGGAGGACGCCGCAGAAGGACGCCGGACCAGACGAAGAGGACACCCGAAGCCGCAGACGGACGCCGGACCCGACGAGGCCGCCGATGGACGCCGCGCAAGACACCAAAACTGTAAGTACAAAACATATTTTTTCCACAGGAATTCGGGCAACTTTAGGGGTGCGCGCTATACGCGGGAGCACGCTATACCCCGATAAATACGGTACCCTAAATGACTTTACTGGGAAAATGCTATCATCCTGACACTTCTTTAAATATATCCAAGAGCCCATCCCCAAAGTATCTGTCTTGCTATATTTCAAAAATATTCTTACACTTTCCTCCAATAACTGAACATTTGATAACAAAATACCTGACCTCCCAGACATAGAAGGAGGTAATAACTCTGATACCCGGAATTCTGCAAAAAAGGGCAAAGAAAAAAACACATTGAACAGACTAGCTTCATACTCTGATGAATAAATTACTTTTGTCACATTACATAATTTTGATAATATGTCGGGTGTTATTGGGGCTTTATTATCACTATTTAAATGCAATTTCCCATATCCTTTCAAGAAAAGAAACTCTGACAAGCCGGAAGATTGAAAAGACGTAAGAAAAGGGATACTCCAGCTAATGTTTTGCTAATGTGTGACCAAGAGAAATTCTTTTCCATCAAAGAACAAAGAAATGCTAACACTAGGTTTTCTAAAAATGCACAAAAGGTTCATTGTAATGAAGATTGGAACAACAGCCACAGCAACCATGAGGCAGAATAGTTTTTACAAGTAGATATTGCCACTGAATTTTTAATGTTAATAAAAATCAAACCAGATCCCATAAATGGTATGGGCATGACGCTCCGACTAGGCCCGCCTCTGGCAGCAGGAAGAAAAACTGGTCCATCTGTAGACTAGAGAGAGCATCAGCTAATATGTTTACCTTACCTTCAATGTATTTAGCCTTTAGCCAGATATTTCATTTTAGACAAAGAAATACTAAATGCCGCAAAAAAGACACCACCTGCGGAGACGTGGAGGAAAGAGAATTTACAGCAAAGCAAACACCTTTATTATCTGTGCTCAGTAATATCCTTCTGTTTGCAAATTGTGAATCCCATAACTCTAAAGAAACCACTACCGGGAATAATTCCAAGAGCATTATATTTTTGCAGAAGCCTTTTGTTACCCACCCGTTCGGCCAAGCGGATGCGCACCAATGGTTCCCCCAAATAGCTCCGAACTCTCCCCATAGGTAAAACCCTTGATGCAAATGCCAGCTGATGCAGAAGAGATTGCATTTCTCTTAATGTAACCTTCTTTCTCCTAATAAACATCAACAGCATCTGAGAAATTTTGTATATTTTTTCCTCCGGGAGCCTAAACTCGCCTGCTACTGTATCTAATATGATACCTAAAAATTCCACAGATGTTGCTGGAAAAACAGTTTTTTCCTCTGCCAAAGGAATAACAAAATATTTACAAACTGAAAAGTGAGTTGAGCAAATGCAAACAATCCCCTGATTCTCCAAGTCCCATAAAAAGAAAGTCATCTAAATAATGAATTGAGAAACCAGAGCCCGGCACTTCATTTACTACCCATTCAATGAAAAAGGAACAAGTTTAAAAATAACAACATGACAATAAACAACCCATTGGAAGCACTTGTCAAAATAAAAATTACCCTCAAAACATATCCCCAATGAGTTGAAACAATTTGGGTTCAGCGGGAGAAGCCTAAATGCAGATTTTGGGGTAGATTCACTAAGAGTTAGGCTGGCGTATCAGTAGATACGCCGACCTAACTCGGAATTTGCGCTGTCCTAAGTTTAAGTGTATTCTCAAACAGAGATACACTTAAACCTATCTAAGATATGACGGCTCGCGCCATCCTATCTTAGGGTGCAATATTTAGGCTGACCGCTAGGTGGCGCTTCCATTGCGGTCTGCGTAGAATATGTAAATCACTAGATACGCCTATTCACGAATGTACGTCCGCCCGTCGCAGTAAAGATACGCCGTTTCCATAAGAGATAGGCCGCCTAAAGATAAACATGCACCCTAGGTGCCGTCGTTCCCGCGTCGAAATTTGAAAATTTTAAGTTGTTTGCGTAAGTCGTCCGTGAATAGGGATTTACGTCATTTACGTACACGTTGAAACCAATAGGCCAGTGCGGCGTACTTTGCCGCAATGCACACTGGGATATGTAGGCGGACGGCACATGCGCCATTCCAAAAAAACGTCAATCACGTCAGGTCAACACAAATTAACATAGAACACGCCCCCTCAGCCTATTTTGGATTAGGCGCCCTTACGCCCGCTCGCTTTATGCTACGCCGCCGTAACTTAGCAGGCAAGTACTTTGTGAATCATGTACTTGCCTCGCTAACTTACGGCAGCGTAGTGTAAACACGATATACTACGCCGCCACAAAGTTAGGGCGGGCTATGTGAATCTAGCCCTTTATGTCTGCTTTTGCCATCAAAGCATTCCTACCCAAAACCTGCAGTTTATGCAATGCTGAATCGAAAGATGCATAGTATACTGATGCTAAATTTGGGTCTATTTGATTGTTTAAAGAATTCCCAAAAGGGAACAATAGGTGATGGATTAAGCAAAATTGATTTGGTTATTTTTTGGGACACCCTGAAATTCAAAAAAGGAGAGGATTTGAAAGGACTTTCCATTCTACCCACCCTCACTTCTTTCAATAATTTATCCTTAACCACGTTTTAGAATTCTCTATCTGATTTTAGGTTATTAACTGTTGCAACCTACACCTTCAAAAGAGGGTAAATTAAAACCTGCCGTGAAGCCTTCAATTAATAATGAAGCCTTCTGCGGATTTGGGTAAGGAAGCATTCTTTTGAGATTCACCGGTGTTACTGCTTTTGAAAAATTATCTCTCTGACTGACCTGTAACTTCCGAAAACATTTATGCAACCGGGTGAGCACCGGAACAAAATGCACACTCATGCTTGTATTTGCATGAATTCAGCCATTTGCAATGGCTGGCATTAAATGTAAAGCATAGGCCTTTCCTATACACTGTCCCTGAATTTAAATTCATATTACTGACGTGGTTGAAAAGTTTGTTTTTGAGGTAAAAATAAGTTCAACCACAGACTAACATCTTTGGTACCCCATTGGTTGAACTGCTTGCTTCTGTCTAAAACGTTCATCATTCGCCAACCAGGAAAACCCACTGAAGCTTCTATAAGCTTCCAAGATGATATCTACATGCTGAAATAGTGATGAACTCTTCTCAAGGTATTTCTCACATAATACACTTGCATAAATGCAGAATGCTTGCAGCCAGCTATAAAAAGATTTTAAAACTGGCTTACGTTTATCCTCCTCCATTCTGTCATCTTTCCTGTCATATATGTGAGCAAAATCCCTTAATGGAAGAAATTTCACTAAATCAATGTAATCTCATTGCCAAATTGTTTCTCTTATTGTAGCAAAAAGGTGGAAACCCAAAGGAGAAAGTACACACGGCATACATGCTTTACTTCTATTCTCCTTTACCTGCTTACCGTGAGGAGATTCAAGTACCTGAGGATTAAAAACCTGGTTAACCACATTGTCATTTACATTTATAACTTCAGACTAAACTGCTGCTGTAATATCACCACCTGGCTTTTCAACCTGTGCTTCATTATCTTTATACAGAGTATGAATTAACTGCCCTAAAGTTGAAGATAATGCTGAAAGCTGGTTCATGGTGTCATTCTTACCATTGTCTACAGCATTATGCTGTACTTGTGGACTTTGCATGGGAGACTCACACCGCACAGGAATAGTGCTGCCGACTTTGTCTGCCCCTGATATGCTTCCTCTCCTTGTCCCCTGACCTGCTGTCTCCTCAATCGCCTGCTGCCTCATGAGAAATCCTTCTCTGTCTTGTCTCCGCTGTGACGCTCCTCTGCCTTGTGGTGCAAGCCCAAGTCTCCACCCACCTCTGCCTCTCCATGCTGCCTCTGAGTCATGTTGGCTACTGCCTGCCTCTGAGGCCGACCTCCCTTTTCTGCTCACAGTGTGATACAGGACAGAAGCTCCTCCTCTGCTGGCCCCTCATTCTACCGACCCTCCGACCATCCGCCTCTTCCACCCGAACGACACCTTCCTGTCTCCTGACCTCCACGACTTCTTCCGTAGGACACTCTACTGCCATGTTCAGCATATGGCTATGCAGGGGGCCAACGCTGACCCCCTCCATCTCCTCCGGTCCTCCGCCCAGGGCTGCTGATAGAACTCATGGGGCCCCGTACAGCTCCACCCCTGGTCCAGCCCCTGGCCCCGCCCCCTGGCCCAGCGACTTGACAGCGGGACATGCCAATGCCATAATGTACTGCAGAGACAGTGCCACCCATGCCGCCAATGCCATAATGTACTGCAGACAGTGCCACCCATGCCATGCCATCAATGCCATATTGTGCTGCAGACAGTGCCACCCATGCCGCCAATGACATAATGCCATTGGCAGCATGGGTGGCACTGTCTGCAGCACCATACTGCATTGGTGGCATGGGTGGCACTGTCTGCAGCACCATACTGCATTGGCGGCATGGGTGGCACTGTCTTCAGCACCATACTGCATTGGCGGCATGGGTGGCACTGTCTTCAGCACCATACTGCATTGGCGGCATGGGTGGCACTGTCTGCAGCACCATACTGCATTGGCGGCATGGGTGGCACTGTCTGCAACACATTACAGCATTGGCGGCATGGGTGTCACTGTCTGCAGCACCATACTGCATTGGCGGCATGGGTGGCACTGTCTGCAGCACATTACAGCATTGGCGGCATGGGTGGCACTGTCTCTGCAGGCAGCACATGTGTTATGTGCCATAATGCATGTGCTACCTACAGACAGTGCCACCCATGCCGCCAATGCCAAACTGTGCTGCAGACAGTGCCATCTATGACGCTAATGCCATAATGCATGTGCTACCTGCTGACAGTGCCACCCATGCTGCCAATGCCATATTGTGCTGCAGACACTGCCATTGGCCGCATGGGTAGGCACTGCGTAAAATCTAAACGTGGCGGGTCGGGGGGGGGGGGGGTGATGTTGTCGTTAAGGGGCATGGCTGGAGGATTATTTTTTTAGATTCAATTTTTTATCTGATCAGGTTGCCGGGCCCCCTTGCTGGCCGGGCCCGGTACAACAGGGCCAGTTGTACTGGCCTATCAGCGGCCCTGCCTCCGCCATTCGCTCCTCCTGCTTCAGACACCCCATGACCCAAAGGTAATGATAGACAGCTCCGCAGACATGCCTCTCCTCCCTCTGCTTCTGCCCTCTCCAGCAGCTGGCGCACTAGTGTTTTCATGCTGACAGGATTATCACCTCAGAGTCTGCTGAAATAAATCTTTTCTGTAGAAGCTCTTCTGACGACTCCTCTTAGCGACTGGCAAAATCCCAGTCAGGGGGTTCTATACATAGCCCGCCCAAGTACCTTCTAGAAATTTCCAGGGTCACCTGACCCCTTTGCCCAATCACCTTTCACCTTCCCCCTCTGTCATGTGACCTACTAACCAAATAGAAATAACCCTTTAAATAAACCCCTTTTATTTAATTAGTAACCGGCGCCACAGCCCCATGAGGCAAGAGGGGGCCTAAATAGGCTTACCCCCCTTTTACCCCACATGGATTTCTTCAGAATAACAAAAGGCAGGAATCTGCAACAACGGTTGTCATTATTCTTGCAATGTACATAGGTCACCAGAGGGGAATGTTTTTTTCTAAACAAAAGTGGAGTTTCACTTTAAGTATTACTGGAGTTGCCATCTCTATCTTCTGAATTTGTACAATTTATTCAGTAACACTTACATTTAAAACTACTGTATACAGGGCAGGTGTGGTGTGCTGAGCATTGAGGCAGCGGTCTTGATGGACTGGAGGGTGGCCACAGGCACAAGCTGGGACCCGCTGCAAAGACAACCAGCAGCTTCCTGGGCTCTCACACATGCCACTGATTGTAAATCAAAGCACAGACAGGCAGGCTCTGCTGGTGACCAATCAGAGACAGGGATGGGTGGAACTAGCCTTCCTGTCACTAAGAGTACTAGTGGCCAATGCAAAACCAGAGGGGGCAGAGTCGATCATGGAAATAAGCTAATCGTAGGCATGTGGGGGCGTTGCTGGCTGAACGATCACAGACTTAGTCAAAACGCAAAAAGGAAGCAATGTTTGTTGAGTTGAGAGACAGAACCTTGTGGTTGGAGGGGTTGTTACCGACAGAACAAGCCCCAGACTGGTGCAAGATGCACTTGGCCGCACTGAACCAAGTTAAAGGGGAAGTGCATGCTGTTGCCCCTGGCCAGCTATCAATGTGCAAAGTGTTAAGAACCGAGTGCGCTGTTTGCGGTGCAGTGAGTGGGGGCATGAAGTTTCCAAGTGCCCTTTGTCCCAGGCTTCAGCAAAGCAAAGGTATGAGAAGCCTGCTCTGAGTGTAAAGAGTGAGCAGATGGGTGCAGTTGCGATGTCAGGTCAGTGGACCGCAAGACAAGGATATTGCCTACAGAGAGTCGTGGCAAGTTTAAAGCAACACCGCTTCATAGAGAGAGAAGTCTACATATGTGGGAGGGCCAGCAAAGTGCAGCTGGGAGAGTGCCATCTCCCTTAGAAACAGGAGATAGTCGCCAAACACCAGGCCTGGAATGTGGTCAGCTGGGGCACAGCATTTTTTCTTGCCCTAGATTCTGGGGTGCAGCTGGAGGTAATGTTGCTGAGCAGAACTCTTTATCTGTGGGCCAAGATTCCTTTACAGATATGTTTGCAGTCACCCCTGGCAACAAGGAGTGTTCTGTTGTGTCTGCAGGGGGTGCTAAACAGTGGGAGGTGCCTGCTGTGATTTCATCCTGTGGCCACCAGGGGCAGTTGGCCAGTAAATATGCAGCTGAGAGACAGCGCACTCAAATGAAGCCAGAGTTACCCGCTACAGGATATGGTAAGACTGTTGCAGTTTGTGATCCAAGTGAAGTGGCAGTGTGTCCGGTGGGGAGTTTTGCAGAAGGTGTAAAAATTGACTTGCTGTCATGTGCTACCCAAATCAGTGGGGAAACACAGGTTAAAACCCTGCTTGCAGCAAGGTCAAGGACTGAAAAAGGACATATGGACTCTGTGTGCACCTAAGGTAATCCAGCAGAGTTCTGGGAGAGATGTGCTAGAAGTGACCAAAACAGTTGATGTGCCATGTTCCCTAGTGACAGTGACAGGTGCTGCAGAGTTGCCCAGGGAAACCTCCAAGGAGCCTGCAGTGGTGAGGCAAGTGGTTTCCCAGAACAACTGTGAAGCTGCCCTAGTGGGCAAAATAATTCCTTTGGAGAGGAAGGGTGATGTGCTGAGTGGCATGCAGGGTGCCATGCGTTTTGACAAAAGACAACCTGATAGAGCTTATAAAACTGCTATGTTTATGAATGCTGATGATGAAGATATTGCTGATGATACATGTACTTATGATAATGTGATGCTAAATGAGGTAGGGGTGATCGCCAAGCAGGATATGCGATTCCCCTTGGC
Organism: Rana temporaria; assembly: GCF_905171775.1. NCBI lineage: Eukaryota > Metazoa > Chordata > Amphibia > Anura > Ranidae > Rana > Rana temporaria. The sequence goes on from NC_053494.1 coordinate 70,450,096, forward strand.
AACAGTATATAAGGCTGCAAAGGTGTCCTTAGAAACCTCCAGGGAGCTCTGTGTGTTGAAGCCAGAGGTTGCCTGGGACAACTGTGGTGCCGCTCTGATGGAAAAGAGGGTACTTGACCTTAGTGATAAGAAAAATTTTAAAACTCAAATGTCTGAAATTACTTGCAGTGATAATGGGTTACTGCGGTCTGTCACTGCTGGCAGAACAAGTCATCATGAGTTTAATGAAGCGCCACCCGAGCAAAGTGGTGAAGTTATGTTATCACAGCTTGGTGTGTTTAAAAATTTGTCTGCAGTGGGTAACAGTGGAGTGGACACAAGTTCTGCTATGCTAAAGGGAGAGACTGCAGGGCCGGTAGACACAGGTGCGTTGGCTTTTGCAGAAGTTAACCCTCTCCAGTTGGAAGGACCTGAAAAGGGTGCATACACAGCAGAGGTTTTGTCCACACCAAAATAGATAAGGAGGAATGTTGAGTGTCAGGTTGATGGGGTAATGGATAGCGATTTGGAATCGCTCAGTGTTGCTGAAAGTGAGAGGATGAGTGTGACACATGCGATTTGCAGTGCTCAGGGGGAGCCACAAGTTTTGTCAGTTGCCTCTGAGGTAGAGGTCTCTTTAAGTGACTCAGCCTCTCACGCCTTAGCAAATGAGCCCTTCCACATCGTTAGTAAAGGAAAAGTTCCTAGAGTTCTGTGTTTAGATGCGGCATATCTAGAAATAACTGAGATGTTGTTGGAATTGGTGAAAATCTTTCCAATGTACACCTGCATGTATCCACAGCAGAGGGGCGACATGGCACTGCGTAGTACCAATCGGTGGACACAGGTGGTACAGGCGATGTTAAGCAATGTTGTTGAAAATTGGTTGCTGCACTGTTGGTTACTGTTGTGGAAAGTTGTCTCACAGTTCTCTTCGAGAGTGCTTCCAGCGGCAGTAATGTGCAGAAGGCGCTCAGGGGAATTGTTAGAGGAATCAGAAATAATAGACATAGTGCAAGTCTCTCCGTATGCTGGTGTGATGGGGTGTATTCCTGCTGGTGTGGTCCGAGATGCGACTGAGAAGTGGTTAGTACATGGCGCGCGTTACTGTCTCACCCGCTAGATCTCATGTAAAGGAAGGGCTCGGAATGGACGTGGAAGTAGTGGGAATTCGGTCCATCACTCGCAAAGATAAAACATGGTTTGGGACTTTGAATGAGGCATATAGACACATGCCTCCATCCCCGAAAATGGAAAAAGAGAAGAAGTTGGGACTTTAAATGAGATGCGATTTGATGCAAACAGTAGTAAAGTAATAAATGCGTAATAACCAAGCTCAAACTTACCACCCAAAAAGCAAGCCAAATTCAACTGTCTAACTTGTATGTTAAAAGCAGAGGATTGGTTGCACACATTTGCAAATGCATGGGTAAGCTACAGGCCTCTTCACGGCTCTCTGCGTATCTGTAGTCCTAACTAAACTGATATCGTTTCCTCAATAGGAGGCATACAAATACTAATGTGTAGATGGAGGACAGGTGATTAAGGGTATGTGTCCCCGCCTCCACCTAAGATGGTATGGTAGTGAGAAGCATTGGAAAAGACGCATAAGGGTAATTATATAAAAATATCAAAATCGCATCTCCATCCCTGTAATATGACATAAAACATGGTTTGGGACTTTGAGACATATAGACACATGCCTCCATCCCCGAAAATGGAAAAAGAGAAGAAGTTGGGACTTTAAATGAGATGTGATTTGATGCAAACAGTAGTAAAGTAATAAATGCGTGATAACCAAGCTCAAACTTACCACCCAAACAGCAAGCCAAATTCAACTGTCTAACTTGTATGTTAAAAGCAGAGGATTGGTTGCACACATTTGCAAATGCATGGGTAAGCTACAGGCCTCTTCACGGCTCTCTGCGTATCTGTAGTCCTAACTAAACTGATATAGTTTCCTCAATAGGAGGCATACAAATACTAATGAGTAGATGGAGGACAGGTGACTAAGGGTATGTGTCCCCACCTCCACCTAAGATGGTATGGTAGTGAGAAGCATTGGAAAAGACGCATAAGGGTAATTATATAAAAATATCAAAATCGCATCTCCATCCCTGTAATACTCGCAGAGAGGTGCAGTTTGAGGTACCAGGAGACACTTTGATAGGAAAAAACAATGATGGTAACTGTAATGAAAAAGTGTATGAGAAGCACTGTAGAGCACTGTCGGACAACTCTGAGCTTTTGGTTGAGGTACCAATGGACACAGAAATGGTTAAAGAGATTGGTGTGGAAAAATGTGCATTGGTAGGACAATTGCTATTGGAGTGTTGGACAACAGGGGGCGATGTAAAACTGTGGGACTGTCCCATAGGGAGTAACTGCTTGCCTGTAGGTGGTCCCTCCATAGACACTGTTTTAGCAAACAAGGGGACAAGAGGTCCCAATGACAATGTTGAGTTGAATAACCCCTTGTGGAACATTGCTATTGAGGTTAAACAGAAGCATATGGCGATTATCTCAGATGGTTGGGTTGCCAAGGGTAACCACACAGGGGTTAGTGAACCTGAGAAACAAATGTTGTTGGTTAATGTTGCGTCAGGTAGTGAGAGTGGTCAGTCCCTGATAGATTTCATGGAAGTGGGCCCCAAACAGTCCCGGGAGAGTAGGTCTGTGGGAAAAAAAAGAAGGATCCTGAGGCCATGAGGTAGAAGGGATAGAGAGATTAGTGGGAGCCCATGGTTCAGGAAGAAGTGCTGGTGGAAGCGCACCCGGAAGAAGATGTGGGTGGAGTGCCCCTTTAGAGAAAAGGTTGGGCAGATTAGAACTCCTCCTGCTGATAGTTGGCACAGAGGCGCCACAGTGAAGTGGTGGTGGAAACATACCCGGAAACAAATGGGCCTACGCAGCCGATGGCTGCCACAAAGGTGTCCCATTTGTGATGATGGGTTTATGTGTTCCTCCCTCCGGTTCGAAACAGGGGGGGAGTATATGTGGTGGTGGGACTCCGTGCTACGTGAAAGGTTGCTGATTTATGCCATATTTTGGAGAGAAAGACATATTAATTGCACAGCTGTGTCTTGGGCTTTTTAGTTCTGACCTGACATGGCTCAGAGCCCCACCCCACAGACAGGAAGTCTGCAGAGTCAGAGACGCTGCATGGGTGCAGCTAGAGTATGCATGTCTGCAGGAAGCAGATGTCATTGGTGATTGAGCAGCAAGGCACTGACCAGGAGTAAGCAAGGAGTGAACTTACCTCTAGAAAACTCTGTTTGTTCTGAGGAACAGACCTAGGGCCTAGGCTAAAGGCCTGAAACAGGCAGATGGCAAGAATTAAAGCCAGGAGGCTAAAGTGTTGAGTATGCAAGATACGGTAATGGTGGAACCCCCTGCGAGGGCTACTGATGTATTTGTGAACTTTTTGTGCTTTTAAATAAAAGAGGGCTACCAGGCCCTTAAAAATTCAGTTCTGGACTGGCGTACTCACTAAAAAACGCACCTACCGATGGAGTCTTATCACCCCAATCTTACAATATATATATATATATATATATATATATATATATATATATATATGTAGATTAGAGATGAGCTTGGGGTATTCGTGGCAAATTCAAAAGGCCGCTGAACACCCTTTAAAAGTCTATGGGAGAAATCTAAAGTGCTAATTTTAAAGGTTAATATGCAAGTTATTGTCATTAAGAAGTGTTTGGGGACCGGGTCCTGCCCCAGGGAACATGTGTCAATGCAAATAAAAAGTTTTTAAAATGTCTGTTGTGATTTTATTAATGCTTAAAGTGAAAACAATAAAAGTGAAATATCCCTTTAAATTTTGTACCTGGGGGGTGTCTATAGTATTCTTGTAAAGTAGCACATGTTTCCCATGTTTTATAACAGTCTCTGCACAAAATGACATTTCTAAAGAAAAAAAGTCATTTAAACTACTTGCAGCTATAATGAATTGTCGGGTCCCGGCAATACAGATAAAAGTCAATGAAAAATAAAAAATAAAAATGCGTGGGGGTCCCCCCAAATTCCATTACAGGCCCTTCAGGTCTGGTGTGTATATTAAGGGGAACCCTGTGCCAAACTAAAAAAAAATGGCGTTGGGTTCCCCCCAAAAATCCATACCAGACCCTTATCTGAGCATGCAACCTGGCAGGCCGCAGGTAAAGAGGGGGGGTGAGAGAGCACCCCCCCTTCTGAACCGTACCAGGTCACATGTCCTCAACATGGGGAGGATGTCCCCATGTTGATGGGGACAAGGGCCTCATCCCCACAACCCTTGCCCGGTGGTTGTGGGGGTCTGCGGGCAGGGGGCTTATCGGAATCTGGAAGCCCCCTTTAACAAAGGGGACCCCCAGATCCCAGCCCCCTTATGTGAATAAGCCCCCCGCCCGCAGACCCCCACAACCATCGGGCAAGGTATGTGGGGATGAGGCCCTTGTCCCCATCAACATGGGGACATCCTCCCCATGTTGAGGGCATGTGGCCTTGTACGGTTCAGGAGGGCCCCTCCTCTTTTCCTGCGGCCTGCCAGGTTGTGTGCTAAGATAAGGGTCTGGTATGGATTTTTGGGGTAACCCCACACCATTTTTTTATTTTGGCACGGAGTTCCCCTTAAAATCCTGAAGGGTCTGGTATGGATTTTTGAGGAGAACCCACACCATTTTTTTTTATTTGGCGCAGGGTTCCCCTTAATATCCATACCAGACCTTAAGGGTATTTTGTATTTTGTATTTTTCAGATAAAAGTCTTATCTGTATTGCCGGAACCCGACAATTCATTATAGCCTTGAGTAGTTTTAAATGACTTTTTTTCCTTTAGAAATTTCATTTTGTGCAGAGACTGTTATAAACACGTGAAACATGCTCTACTTTACAGGCATACTATAGACCCCCCCCCCCCTGGTACGAATTTTAAAGGAATATTTCACTGTTATTGTTTCACTTTAAGCATTATTCAGGGCCATCTTTCCACCCCCAGGAATCGCTAGTGACTGTCCTTTTCAGGACAGCCACTCCAGCGATCCAAATTGCGTCTGTTTACCTTCTCTTAGAGCCGCATGCACCCCAATCAGTCACCCATAATCACCCCGGCCACCCGCCGCGCACAGCAGCGCTTTTTTCTGGCGATCTGCGGCTCTTTCCCGCATCCGCGCCAGACCAGGCCTTATTCGTGGCCGCCGCAATTAGGAAAGACCGCGGCTTCAGCCGCGGCCTAGCGGCACGCCGCAAATATGGAGCACTGACAGCCTGGAAATTTTCCTGGAATTGTCAGGGATCATCCCCCTATCCCTGGAGGATCCCATCCTCCCCTGGATTAACAACCAGCTCATACCCACCAAGCCAAACAGCCCCCAAACCTGAGGCCTGTGGCCCGGTCGGCGGCCATCTTGGTACTCCTCAGCTACAGTGACACCCTTCTTCCCCCCCTTCCCCCCCCATTCCAAACAGTACTTGATCCAGGGTTTCGTCCGATCGCCTTTCAGGGATCAGGAAGGAATTTTTTTTCCCTGCGGCAGCAAATTGGCTTAGCACTGCCAGGGTTTTTTTGCCTTCCTCTGGACCAAGGCCAAGCGAGAGGATTCAGCGAATTTTCCCTCTATTGCAATTAATCCCCCCCCCGGTGACTGGCAACAATGGTTAAACTGCGATACTCTGCAGAAACGATTTGGGGTCTGAGACAATTCGCAACAGTATTACCAGCCATCACCAAAAAGGCCTTAAAAATAGACCAACTTTTGAAATGCGATCAACGATCGACCATCAAAAATTTCAACCATTTAACCCAGCTCAAGCACATATCATGTGCTTTGATCAACACAAGATCGAGAGTAAAACACCGATCAGAAATCCACGATTTCTTACTACAAAACGATCTAGACTGCCTCTTTATCACAGAAAGCTGGCTTTCAGATGACTGCAACACCATTCTTGGAGAATTGGTGCCAGAAAATTATCGAATTATAACGGAAAACAGAATAGGGCAAAGAGGAGGAGGCCTGGCGGTGATCCATAAGTTTCATATTGCAATCACTAAGCCGGTCCTTCAAAATCCTCTTCCATTTATGGAAAACCTTACTCTTCAACTTCAAACTAACCCCCAGGAGACTGTTCACATTCTCCTCTGCTATAGGCCACCTGGGCCAAAATCGCAGCTTCTACCATCATTAACGGAGTTCATATCCACTTATACCCTTAACAGCAAACATCTTTTGCTGCTCGGGGACTTCAATCTGTGGGCCAACTCCTCACAGGATCCCATTGCGGATGCCTGCATCGATCACCTGGAAGGATTAGGACTACAGCAACTTATATGCGGACCCACGCATGCTTCAGGTCACACACTCGACCTAATTTTCAGACAAAATCTGAAAATAAACATTTTGGGAAATGAACCTTTGCCATGGACAGACCACCATGCAATTAGTTTCATAATTTCCAAAATTCCACCAGTTATAAAAGCACCCAAGCCAGTGACAATACACTGGGCTAGATCTCAGAAGAAGCTCCATTCGGAACTCTTCAAATCTACCTTGGGAAACCGAATCGAAACTATTCATCCTCAGTTAACAGCCTCAGATACACTGGATGCCATAAATGCAGCTCTGCTACAATCAGCCGACTTAGTAGCACCGAAACGCAAAGTCCGCATCCGGAAAAAAAAGTCCGGCTGGTTCAACAACCAGCTGTCCCTACTGAAGCAAGAGCGCAAGAAGGGCGGAAGCCACCTGGAAAAGAAGCCCTTCAGAAGATCACCTCATCATCTACAAGGCAATAACAACACAATATAATAAAGAAATCTTCAAAGCCAAGAAACATAATTTTTCTATGACGATTAACAGCGCCATGAACCGCCCCCGAGAACTATTCAAGATGGTCACCCAGACCATGAATCCGGGATGTCCTGAAGTCCCCAATTCAGACACCCAAGAGTTCTGTAATGAACTATCGGATTTCTTCATCGACAAAATCGAAAGAATCCGGGTAAGTATTCTGCAAAATAATACCCCCCTCAGCCCCCTCTTCAATCAACTACAAAACACCAACAGAAACCTTCTACAATCAACTAAGTTCACTCTGGAACCCATCTCCATCGATACCACCAAAAATATCATTGGTGCGTTGCGGAACAGCACAGCACCCAATCAAAACATCATTCCCACCAAGCTGCTGAAGGAATGCGCCGACATTCTGGCGCCTCCCATCACACAGCTTATAAATCAGTCATTTAAGGAAGGCATAGTGCCATCCCTGCTGAAAGAGGGCACAATCCAGCCCATCTTGAAAAAACCTAACTTGGATCCCAAGGACCCAACTCACCGCCGCCCCATAACAGGCCTAAATATTCTCTCCAAGTTAATGGAGAAATAGTGGTACAACAGCTGCAACAGCATCTGGATACCCACAATCTACTCGATCCATTTCAATCAGGTTTCCGTCCCGGACACGGGACAGAAACGGCCTTACTCAAAATATGGGACGATGCCCTCGAGGCCGCAGACGAGGGAGAATCCTGTCTCCTGGTTCTGCTGGACCTAAGCGCATCCTTTGACACTGTAGACCACAAAATGTTACTGATGCGACTGGCCGAGGTAGCCAGAATCGCAGAAGGTGATTTACCATGGTTTTCCTCCTTTCTTGAAAACCGATCACAAACAGTGAAACTGGGATCTTTCACGTCGGAAAAACGCACGGTGCCATGTGGAGTCCCCCAAGGATCCCCCCTGTCACCGGTACTGTTCAACATCTATCTTCGCCCTCTCTTTGATATTATCAGTAGCCAAGAACTACTTTATCACTCTTATGCAGACGATACGCAATTGTATTTTCGCATCTGCAACAAAAAGGATCATCATCTCAGTTTAGAGAAATGTCTTTCTTCGATAGAAAACTGGATGACTAAGAGTTATCTTAAACTCAACAGTTCCAAAACAGAACTTCTTATGTTTCACGCCAGCCGAAAGAGTCAACTGGCAACAACCTGGACACCGCCGCCCATTCTGGGCCAAATCATCACCCCTAGCACCAAAGTCAAAAGTCTAGGAGTCATTTTTGACACCTTCATGACAATGGACGCACAAATAGGGTCAGTAGTCAGTGGATCGCACCATTTGTTGCGCCTACTACGCAGACTTATTCCATTTATCCCCAAAGAAGACGTAGCAGTCGTGGTGGGAACAATCGTGAATTCCAGACTGGACTATGCAAATGCCCTTTACCTCGGGCTCCCAAAGTACCAAATCGCTCGTCTGCAAGTCGTACAGAATACGGCCGCCAGACTGGTGACTGGGAAAAGGACATGGGAATCAATCTCACCTTCGCTGAGAACCCTTCACTGGTTGCCAGTAAAAGACAGAATTGTATTTAAAGCACTCTGCCTGACACATAAGTGCATCCATGGGAAGGCGCCGCAATATCTTGCGACAAGATAGAACCTCACAATTCTAATCGCGTTCTGCGATCCACTGACCAAAATCTGGTCAAGGTGCCAAAAACCAAATACAAGTCCAAAGGAGAAAGAAGGTTTGCTTTTCAAGGTCCGAGACTATGGAACGCTTTACCAACCAGCGTTCGGTTGGAGGAAAACCACCTGACTTTCAGAAGACAGATTAAAACTCTGCTCTTTTGATGTCATGAGACACGAAACATCAAGCGCCCAGAGGCGATTCAGTTCGCATGTGCCGCGCTATATAAGTTTTTCATTCATTCATTCATTCATTATTAAAATCACTGCCCCTGAAAAAACTGCCATTTTTAAAACTTTTTTTTTTGCATTGATACATGTCCCCTGGGGCAGGACCCAGGTCCCCAAACACTTTTTCTGACAATAACTTGCATATTAACCTTTAAAATTATCACATTTGATTTTTTACGTTCATGTCCCATAGTCTTTAACAGTGTTTGCGTGTTCGAACACATTTTTTGCCTGTTCGCATGTTCCGCTGCGAATCGAACCGGGGGTGATTGGCTCATCCCTAAAATATATATATATACTCATAAAAAGTGTGTTTAAAATTATTGGTGAGTGTGCTTAAAGTTATCAAAATATATGTACATATATGTATATATGTATGTGAAATCTATATGTGCAGATGCAAAGCTGCATGCATGTGAAACATGCATGCATACCAAGGGACTGTTGAGACACATTACTAAAAATAATAACTAATCATAAATATATGTGTAAATGTAATTAAAGATAAGATTATGCCCTCAAGCTGTCATAAAATAATGTTAATTTCTAGTTCTTCATTCAAACCCCCGGGTGCTTGTGTATTTAAGGTAAAAATTCAGTAGGTTTCTGTATGACAGAGTCTCTGGAATCTCTCAGCTTGGGAACCACAGGGAGAAATACTCTCTATTACCCAAACTCTCAGACATTCTGTAGTTCTATTGTGGTGTGTGAGGATATGTCTGGGGACACTGTGACCCTCTTCACCCGCCTAAATAAACCTTCTGTGTTCTCCAAAACGTGCTCTCACCGTGCGAATGATGAGACCCACATAGAGGAGACAACAGGGACAAGACAGACCATAGACTACAAACACTGTGGAGCAGCTGAAGTTTTTTAAGGGGCAAATCTTACCTAATCTTTTTGCATTGAAACATGGCAGTTTGATTGCAGAATGTGGCTATAGACTTGTGGGAGGAAGCAGTGGGATAGGGAATCTTGCTTGGGGCTACTATGTTTTTTACACTTTTGGTAAATTACTCTTTGTCTAGCCATCAGGGCTTGGCATAACTTGGGGCCCTGCAAAAGTATACCCCAATGCAGCCGCCATCTTCGGTAAGGGAATCAGGAAATGAAGCAAAAATATGTAAATCACAGACTCAGCAATAACATGCAATGCAAAGCTGCAGCTAACAAGGCTAGCGGACTATTAGCATGCATTAAAAGGGTATTTACTCAAGAGATAAAACTATAATTCTAACACTCTACAAAACTCTGGTTCAGCCACATCTTTAGTTATTTTTGTCACCAATGCTCAGAAAGAATGTACTTTAACTGGAAACAGTCAATAGAATTAAAACAAAGCTAGCAGAGGAGCTAGAGGACCTTAGTTATGAGGAACAGGGCATCAGAAATTGTGGGGCCACTTAGACAGCTTTGGGCCCCCCTCCCCGGGCCTGACCACCAACATTCCGCAGGATGCGCCCACTAGCCATCCCGCAAAGTCCTTCAGTGTATACACTTTTATTTTAACACTCACACTTACAACTTCATATATGAAAATTAACAGTGTATTATTAGTCATCAGTGCTTTCAAGGTTTAACAGTAGGAAATTATATTTTGGCCAAAAGAGACATCCCAAACCAACAGCTGTATGCTCTCAGACCCCCTCACACATGTTCTCTCTCAGCCCCCTCACCTGTACACTTGCAGCCCTCGTCACACTGGTACGCTCTCTGCCCCCTCACACCTGTACGCTCTCTGCCCCCTCACACCTGTACACTCTCTGCCCCCCTCACACCTGTACGCTCGCAGCCCCCCTCACACCTGTACACTCTCAGCCCCCTCACATGTGTATATTGGGCACACACACACACACATATGTACACAGACACACACAAAGACACACACATATGTACACAGACACACCACCCCCCTCTTCACTTGTACAACAGATCTTACTTGTTAGGTGGTGTTCCTGGTCCCAGCTCTTGTGCAGCACACACAATGGGTGCACATGCTGGAATTTACCAGAGGTGGCAGCAAAGAGCCTGATGTCAGCACAATGAAACAGCAGCAGCTGCTGACTCGCACATGTTCTGAAAGCCAGTGCAGCCACGGAGCCCTCAGACAGTTGGGCCCTTCTAGACTCTTGGGCTCGTTACAAGTGTGTGGGTAGGGATGGGCTATCTGTTCGAGTCGAACATGAGTTTGACTCGAACATTGCCTGTTCGCCAGTTCGCCGAACAATGAACAATTTGGGGTGTTTATGGCAAATTCGAAAGGCTGCGGAACACCCTTTAAAAGTCTATGGGAGAAATCAAAAGTGCTAATTTTAAAGGTTAATATGCAAATTATTGTCATAAAAAGTGTTTGGGGACCTGGAGCCTGCCCCAGGGGACATGTATCAATGCAATTTTTTTTTTAACTAACGCGTCGCTGGTTTCCTGTCACGCGTCAGTGGGGGTGGGGTCACCCGTACACGTCAATGGGTAACCCCAGGCTTTCTCCTTGCGTCAGAGAGGAGACCGGGTCATCCGTGCATGTGACGGATGGTCCCACCCTCAGCTATAAAAAAAACTGTCACACTGAGAGAGCATCATTCTGGCGTGTGCCTCCTATGAGGCGGTATCGTTTGTAGCGTCGGGGTGATTTTTTCCGGATCACTTCAGGATTACATCGTTGGAACCTTTTTTTTTTATAATAAAGGACTTGTCCCAAACTGTCTCCTGTGGTTTTTAATATTTTGACACTTTTTTTGTGAAATAGTAGTATGATTAAGTGGCGTGTACAGCCACATAACGCGTAAAGGGAGTAACAGGGAAGAGAGCCGGTGGTGACGTCATCTCCGCTCGCGGCCGAGAGCAGAAATGCCTTTGTAATTGTTCTGCGAGACAGACATGCATGCTGTAATTGTCCTAACTGTAAGTGTATTACTTGTAATAAAAAAATAAGTTTATATGTTAATGCACTATGGAGCCCCTCCGTTGTTCATTGTATCTTTGAGAGCCATCCACGATAGAGGTTACTATTGCCATCCAGGATCAGCGGTCATTGTGGAATTAGAGAGGCTTGTTTACAATCCAGCCAAGGTGAGAGGTTGGGGGAAACGGGGTCACCAGGATTGAAGCACTTTGCACTCAGAATTCATTGTGGATTGGAGCACTGCACATTCAGAAGTTGCTGTGGTTATTAGAAGACTTCACACGATTTTTTGGATTTTTTTTTTTTCATTTTTTTTTTTGCACATTTTTTTGGAATATATATATTTTTTGGGCTTTCATTCATTTATTCATTATTGATTTTGCACAGAGACTCACGTTTTGCAATTTTGCATAAAGTTAGCAATTTTATCATACCGTTTATTAATACGATTTTATTTTATTTTATCACTGCTTTTTGGATTTTTCACTTAGTGTGGTTGTTTGATTACGTTTTTACTGTTTAAGATACGCACTGTTATTTGAGCGTATTTATTTACACAATCGGTATTTGCACTTTGATTGCACTCAGCATTTTATTGTTATATCCATTTCAGCAAGCGCCACAAACACCCCCTTTATTCAAGAATATGGAACTAACTTCCACAGTCAGCAGGGAGTCTATGTAAATTGAAAAAAAAATTAGATATGTTTTGTAGCAAAAGCAATATACAGGTATATGGAAAATAGTAGTGACATAAACACACACACACACTCAGGTGGAACTAGATGATCTTTATTCAGCCTTACCTATCAACCACCCAAATGGCATAGGGGGCTGGAAAATACCCAGTGGGCCATGTACAAAAAATAAATAAAAACATAAAACTCTTAAAGGGAAAAGCAAAATTATCTTATCTCCACCTTTGTGGTAAAAAATAGCAAATAATAATAAAATAATATAGCATATACAATTGTCACAAGTCATATTGTAATTGAATGTTATTAAAAACAACCTTTCCTTTTTAATCTGCAGAGCTGTAATTTTCTGTAAAATTCAATGCAATATGGAAACCTGGAGGTCTTCTGTACACAGTTGATGTACAAAACTCCCCCCAGAAATGCCATTTCTTGCTTGTGTGATTGCCTTACTGATTTTCCCCAGAAGTCTGCACTAAGATGCAAGTCAGCTTTTGAACGCCCCCTGCAACAAAAATTTTATTTTTGGTATGATACTTCCAAAGTGAAAATGGAATAACAAAAGGTAGGATTCAGCAATAAAGTTTATTAAAGCAGAGTTTCACCCAAAAGTGGAACTTCCGCTTTAAGCACTCCTCACCCCCTTACATGCCACATTTGGCATGTCATTTTTTCTGGGGGGGGAGTGGGGGCTTCGGAAGGAGCGGGACTAGGCAACTACTCCTCTCACCTTAGGCGGCCCCTCCCCTCTAGGCGATCTCCTGGGACACGTGACAGGTCCCAGGAGATCGCCTGTCCACTCCTAGAGTGCAGCACGACTCATACATGCGCAGTGAGTGCCCGGCCGTGAAGCCGAAAGCTGTCACGACTGGGTGCCCACAGTGTGAATGGAGGAGCCGGCGGAGAGGGGGGAGGAGCGACACTCCAGGCGGCCACATCGCTGGACCGTGGAGCAGGTAAGTGTCTGTTTATTAAAAGTCAGCAGCTACACTTTTTGTAATAAACATAAAAAGGCTGAAACTCTAGCTTTAAAATCCCTGCAATGTACTGTACATTGATCATCCAAAAGAGAATGTTTTTTTCTCAACAAAAGTGGAATTACTTTTTAACCACTTAAGACCTGAACCATTATGCAGGTAAAGGACCTGGCCAGTTTTTGCGATCTGGCACTGCGTCGCTTTAACTGACAATTGCGCGGTCGTGCGATGTGGCTCCCAAACAAAATTGGCGTCCTTTTTTATCCCACAAATAGAGCTTTCTTTTGTAGGTATTTGATCACCTCCTTTTCATTATTTTTTTGCGCTATAAACAAAAATAGAGCGACTATTTTGAAAAAAATTCTATATTTTTTACTTTTTGCTATAATAAATATCCCCAAAAAATACATATTTTTTTCCCCTCAGTTTAATAATGGCGGCGATCAGCATTTTTTGTCATGACTGCGACATTATGGCAGACACATCGGACACTTTTGACACATTTTTGGGACCATTGTCATTTTTACAGCGAAAAGTGCTATAAAAATGCACTGGTTACTGTGAAAATGACAATGGCAGTGAAGTGTTTAACCACTAGGTGGCGCTAAGGGGTTATGTGTGCCCTAAGGGAGTAATTCTTACTGTAGGTGGGTGTGGCTGTAGGCGTGACATCACTGATCGTCATTCCCTATATCAGGGAACAGACGATCAGTGTCACTGCCACAGTGAAGAACATGGAAGGTGTGTTTACACACACCTCTCCCCATTCTTCAGCTCCTGTGACCGATCACGGGACACCGGCGGCAATTGGGTACGCGGGTCCCACGGGCATGGAGCTTTGGACCCGGTCACGTGCACGCGACCCACGGCTGGGCTCTTAAAGGCGACGTACCTGTACGTGCCTGTGCCCAGCCGTGCCTTTCTGCCAACGTATATAGTCGGTAGGGGGTCCTTAAGTGGTTAAATAACATGTCTTGGGGATACCCCTACCTTCCCTGTAAAGTGCTGCATCTGTGTGATGTATACAACTTTCTTTAGCCTATTAGAGTAAAAAAATATATATATATTTTGGAGTTTGGCTAGAGATGATTTTAGAAGATGCCCAAGATTATCTCTAACACACATCTACAAATGTATTCTGACAATCATGTTATAGGTGAAATGTGTGTTTTGTTAAGGGCTTTGTGGTCAGTTACATTTGTTGAGTCAGGGGATGATTTACTAAAGAAGCTGAGAATACTTACACAATATTTAATTTAATGATCCAGTTTTGTGCAAATGAAATAAGTAAACTGACATTTCATTTTTAGATGATTGGATAATTGAAGTGGATACTGACATATAATACTAAATGTAAAGGCTTTCAACTTCTTTAGTAATTCAACCATCTTATGTTAGTTAAAGGATCACTAAAGGAAAATATTTTTTTAGCTAAATAGCTTCCTTTACCTTACTGCAGTCCTGGTTTCATGTCCTCATTGTTTGTTTTTGCTTTGAAGTAGCTGTAATTCTGCTCCACACTTCCTGCTTGTCTGGCTCCTTATGAAAAATCTCATGGCAGCTTTTCACTGTGGTCCAAGCTGTGTGTCTAAAACTCCTCAGAACCAATCAGATTCATTTTAAAAACAAAACACTGCCCTGGATTTGTTTGTTTTTGTTCTGTGTCTCTCTCTCTAATTCACAGAAACATGAAACCAGTTTAAAAACGAAAGTGAAACTAGAGGCACATTATATGATTGATTTTTATCTATTTTTAATCATTTTTAAAAGGAATCAGTTAACTTTTATGTCTCTATACCCTGTAAACAGTCATTTCAGCAAAAACAAAAATTTCCTTTAGTGACCCTTTAAGCTTCTACAGAACTAATAACAAATATGTTAAAATATTAAGCAGTGTTTCTTTCTTCAGATGGTGGAGTTTTCTTTCTTCAACGGAGTCTAATAATAGCTTCCCTACAGAACCAAGTTGCCTCTTCCGAGGGTCTGAGGTGGAGACATGCATTATTACCTGGCTCAAAGAAGCACATGCTCTCCATTTTGGTGCTGGGCTGCATAATAGTGTCATTGCCCTCCTTATGCTGCTTATCTTTTTAGCAGTTTGCTACTTTATGTGTGGCCACATATCATCAGCTATGTGGAAAATAGTCTGACAACTCTTCACCTAACACATGAAGAGAAGCATTAGCTGGTTGTATTGCTGATGGTGTTTTAATGGGAAATTAATACCCTGGACGTTGTGTGAATAGGCAGGGAGATCTCTTCACAAAGAGCCATGAACCAGACAGGCTATACAATTGCTACTAAAGAGAGACCTACATTCAGATGCTCTCCCCCAAGATCAGCCAGATTCTGATAGAAGTAGGGTCAGCACCAGGCCCGGACTGGGACAAAAAATAGGCCTGGGCATTTTGGAATGAGCAGCCCATGACACCTTAACCGGCCCATTCCCACTCTCCATCCTAAAGGATCCCCCGGGAGAGGGAAGGGGGAAACCCTGCAAAGGTGCAGGGGGCAAGGGGACAGAGAAAGAGCAGGGGGGGCAGAGAGCACAGGGAAGAACCTTGAGAACATAGAGTGGGGTGAGAGCATGGGGGAGGTGAAGAGCATGGGGGGCAGAGAGCACAGGGGAGAGGCAGAGAACACAGGGAGGAAGAGGAGAGCACAAGGGGGCCAGAGAGCATGGGGGTCTGAAGGTCACAGGGAGTGGGGGGGAGGTGGAGAGCACAGGGGGAAGAAAAAACACAGGGTGGGGCAGAGAGCACAGGGAGGGCAGGAGAGCACGGGGTGAAGAGCACATGGGGGAGGCAGAGATCACTGGGGGGAGGCGAAAGGCACAGGGGGGGGCAGCAGAGAGCATGGGAGGAGGTGGAGAGCACAGGGGGTAGGTGAAGATCAATGGGGGGCTGGAGAGTACTGGGGGAGAGGCGTAGGGCACAGGGGGCAACGTAGAGCATGGGAGGAGGTGGAGAACACAGTGGGGGCTGGAGAGCACTGGGGGGCTAGAGAGCACTGGGGGAGAAGCAGAGGGTACAGGGGGCAGCGTAGAGCATGGGGGAGGTGGAGAGCAAAGGGGGGGCTAGAGAAAACTGGGGGGGGCTAGAGAACACTGGGGGGGCTAGAAAGCACTGGGGGAGAGGCAGAGGGCACAGGGGGCAGCGTTGAGCATAGGGGAGGTGGAGAGCACAGGGGGAGAGACGGAGGGCATAGGGGGCAGCGTAGAGCATGGGAGGAGGTGGAGAGCACAGGAGGGAGGTGGAGAGAAGAGGGGGGCTGGAGAGCACTGGGGGGATAGAGAGCACTGGGGGGCTGGAGAGAATTAAGGGGAATTGAAAAGAGCACAGGGGGAGGTGGAGAGCACAGGGGGAGAGGCAGAGGGCACAGGGGGCAGCGTAGGGCATGGGGGGAGGTGAAGAGCACAGGGGGAGGCGTAGAGCATTGGGAAGGTGGAGAGCACAGGGGAAAAGACGGAGGGCACAGGGGGGCAGCGTAGAGCATGGGGGGAGGTGGGCTGGGCTGGAGTGTTAAAGAGCACTGGGGGGCTGGAGAGCACAAGGGGAGGTGGAGAGCACTGGGGAGGCTAGAGAACACTGGGGGAGAGGCAGAGGGCACAGGGGGGCAGCATAGAGCATGGGGGAGGTGGAGAGCAGAGGGGGAGAGATGGAGGGCATAGGGGGCAGCATAGAGCGTGGGGGGAAGTGGAGAGCACAGGAGGGAGGTGGAGAGAAGAGGGGGGCTGGAGAGCACTGGGGGGATAGAGAGCACTGGGGATGATAGAGAGCACTGGGGGGGCTGGAGAGAATTGGGGGAATTGAAAAGAGCACAGGGGGAGGTGGAGAGCACAGGGGGAGAGGCAGAGGGCACAGGGGGCAGCGTAGAGCATTGGGGGAGGTAGAGAGCACAGGGGGAGAGACGGAGGACACAGGGGGGCAGTTTAGAGCATGGGGGAAGTGGAGAGCACAGGAGGGAGGTGGAGAGAAGGGGGGGCTGGAGAGTACTGGGGGTGATAGAGAGCACTGGGGGGGCTGGAGAGAATTAGAGGGAATTGAAAAAAGCACAGGGGGAGGGGAGAGCACAGGGGGAGAGGCGGAGGGCACAGGGGGCAGCGTAGAGCATGGAGGGAGGTAGAGGGCACAGGGGAGGAGGTGGACAACACAGGAGGGAGGTGGAGAGAAGGGGGGCTGGAGAGCACTGGGGGTGATAGAGAGCACTGGGGGGGCTGAAGAGAATTAGGGGGGAATTGAAAAGAGCACAGGGGGAGGTGGAGAGCACAGGGGGAGAGGCGGAGGGCACAGGGGGCAGCGTAGAGCATGGGGGGAGGTAGAGAGCACAGGGGGAGAGACAGAGGGCACAGGGGGGCAGCGTAGAGCATGGGGGGAGGTGGAGAGCACAGGAGAGAGGTGGAGAGAAGGGGGTTGGAGAGCACTGGGGTGATTGGAGAGCATTGGGGGGAGGTAAAGAGCACAGGGGGAGGAGGAGAGGCAGAAGGCACAGGGGGGCAGCGTAGAGCATGGGGGAGGTGGAGAGCACAGGAGGGAGGTGGAGAGCATGGGGGGAGGTGGAGAGCACTGGGGGGGCTAGAGAGCACTGGGGGGGCTGGAGAGCACTGGGGGAGGTGAAGAGCACAGGGGGAGAGGCGGAGGGCAGAGGGGGAGACCGTAGAGCATGTAGGGAGGTGGAGAGCACAGGGGGAGGTAAAAAGCACAAGGGGAGAGGTGGAGGGCACAGGGGGGCAGCCTAGAGCATGGGGGGAGGTGGAGAGTACAGGAGGGAGGAGAGCACAGGGGCCAGGGGGGGTGGGCTGGAAAGCACTGGGGGAGAAGTGGAGGGCACAGGGAGAGGTTGATATCACAGGGGGGAGGTGCAGAGCACAGGAAGAGAGGCGGGGCAGCAGAGAGCATGGGGAGGTGGAGAGCACTGGGGGGCTAGAGAGCACTGTGGAGGGGGGTAGAGAGCACTGTGGGGGCAGCAGAGATGAGCAGGATAGGTGGAGCGGTGGGTTGGCTGCATATAGAAGAATCATTCTCTCCATCTTCTTCCCGCACTACCTGAATGCCTGCGAGAGGGAGAGGAGCAAAAGCAGGCATTCAGATACCGCGGGAGGACGATAGAGAGAATGATTATTCTAGATGCAGCCACCCCACCGCTCCTCCTATTCAGGTTACAGGGGCCGTACTTACATTTTTTCTGAGAGATGGATCCCATCGAAAGAACATGCTGTAGCAGGCTCCTCTCCCTTCCTGGTCACGCCCCCCCGGCACCAACGGCTGAACTTCACTGGCGGCCGTGGAGCTGTGTCTCCTCTAGTCCCTCCCCCTTCTTGTTTACTTCCTCCTGCTGCTGATGCCGATGCCGAACGCTGAGCCTGAGGCTAACCTGGCAGCCGGGTGGCCGCGGAAAGGTCGGAGGACCAGCGCGGGCTTAAAGAGCAGCCTGCCTTGGCCCCGCAAGCAAGAACAGCGGCCCAGCGGCCACGGCCCACCGGGCATATGCCCGGTTTGCCCTATGGCCAGTCCGGGCCTGGTCAGCACTTCCAAACTCACTCTCGGGGGCCTTCCTGGTGCCTGAAAAAGTAAAATAAAGATAAAAAGAAGAATAGGAAAATAAAAAGTCTCAGAGAAAGAGGGGGCCTGTTCAGCTCATGGAAAAATCCTACCATGGGTCTCGCCTGGTCTCTAGAAGTGGGAACACGTGGACGTATCTCCAGATATCTCCGTAAGTGCAAATATGCGCCGTCGTATCTCAGAAACTAAGATACGCCTGAAAATAGGCTTCATCCGACCGATGTAACTTGCCTACGCCGGCGTAGAGTGGGCGCATATTTACGCTGGACGTATTTAGCGCTCCCATTGATTTTCTATTCACATATGCAAATGAGGGAGATACGCCGATTCACGAACGTACGTCCGTCCGACGCAGTGCGCGTAAAGTCATACGTCTGGCGTAAAGTTATGCCCCATAAAGGGGGTGTAACTCAGCAGCATCCATGCAAAGGGAACACAAGCCGACATATTTTATGTATTTTACGTAGGTCGTGAATATGACAAGGCGTAGGTTACGTTCACGTCGTAGGCAGTGATCGGACGTATCTTAGGGAGTAGTTCCGATGTGATTCTGAGCATGCGCACTGGGATGCGTCCATGGGAAGGCGCATGCGCCTGAGAAACCCAGCGCAGATTTGGCAGCACTAGCTTTGTGAATCCAATGCTTGCCTCTATGCGCTGCGTCGGCATAGCGTAAAGAGGATACGCTACGGCGGCATAAATATGCGCCGCTGTTTGTGAATCCGGGCTAAAGTGACTTAAACATCTGCCTAAGTGGCAAATGAGCATCTACCTCCATGCGTGCGAACATCCACCACGTAGAGGCAGAGGAAGAAGGACTACGACTGCTTCGGCCCAAACATCCATTTTGGCTCAACATAGAATAAGTTTCCCCCCCACATACTTGAATCAACAAGGAGTAAGGAGAGGTTCCTGCCCTGAGGGCCGTTCCCTAAAGCCCTGGGGAAGGGCGAAGAAAGAATTCAAGCATTTGGTCCCCATATAAAAGGACTCACAACTAGAAATAGGCTGGTGAAAACGAATTTCCCGGAGCGATCAAAATGTTAGATCAAGAACCCCTCTTCATCCCACTCCCCAGCCTCCCCGACATGAGCTTAAATAAACGATCAATCAATTGCCAAAAACTTTTAAAGTCCAACTACGTAACACAGGCCAAAAATAAGGGACCATAAGGGCAAAATTGTCCTTAAGCAAACAGAGGGTCCGTAAGAGAACAAAAATTCCCAAAGGATCAATCATTCAGTCAGTGGCATATTGAGATTCCTGGACACAGAATCCAAACTTGGGGAAAAGAGAGAAGAAAGACCCCCCTCCTCGCCTGTTCCATTTTTTTCAATTACCTCAATCCCAGGTTTTGGAGGTCTGCTTGGATAGTTGAGGTAATTTGGGATGCTGTTTGTGCTAGCCCCCTAGTGAGCACCTTGAAAGTGTTCATCATGGTAGTTAAATCCATAGGGGTTGCTGGTGAGGTATGCCCTTAAATGGCCAACGCAGCAGGGCTTGTATTAAAGTCCCTCATTGGAGGGCTGGGGACAGTATTGTGGGATGAAGAGTACTCACAGGAGTAGCGTCAGTCTGAGAGAAGGTCTGTGGAGCTGTGTCTGTGCTTTTTTCCATGTCTTCTCCTCTGTCCTCTGGAGCATGCTGCGGGTCGGGCACCATCTTGGATTCACTGTGATCCGAGGATCTTAAGCCGTCTTGGCGAGTGAGGTCCCTCCGGAGCGACTTTGATAACATAGGGGTGATTCCGGTTGTCCCAACAGTTGGCAAGGACCGGGGCGGGGGGGCGGGGGGGCGGGGTTGGGGGGAGGCTAGAGGGCTCTTAAGCTGATCACTGCGGAGGGCCATATTGGGACAGAGCTCCGGGTCTAAGCAGCCATACTCAGAAGCTCCATGCATGCGCCTCCTACTGTCAGATTTTGATTGTGTTTCTACCCACCTTGAATATTTGACTGCCTTCACCCACCTTAAAAAATAATTATGGATCAATCAACATATATGCTTGTGCCTAAGGATCTCACTAGTAGAGCGGCCAATCCCAATAGATGAATTACAAATAAATAGAACAATGGGGGGAATTTGAGACACCAATAACCATCAACAAATGTTCAAAAAATTACAAAGATTTTATTAAAGCATGATTAAAATATCTAAGGCCAAATAGGACATCATGTGTGCAAAAATAGGGGAGAAACATAACCTATGTTACTCTAGGTCCGCCACAAGAGCTGTGAAGCCCAATGGCGACCCCTACACCTTTCAACTCGTAGAGACATCTTCTTCAGAGTTCTGGTGGAGAAGGATAGTAGTAAATTCTATAAGACAATAACCATATATAAGGAACAAAGATATTCAAAAAACATACATAACCATAAGTAGTTACACATATCTTCAAAATGTTGGTTTACAATTTCAACTTACAAAAGATCAGCAAGAGATTGAGCATCTTATAGCATCATCGGAGAATTCCTCTGGATCAAATGTGGGTACAATATTTTGTATATAGTATTGCATGATTATTTTTTTTCCCTTTTATTGGTTGAAATAGATGGACTTGAGGTGAATGCGTGGAGTCTAGCAGTGCGCTTATGCAGAGTTAGAGCTCCACACCGTTCGGGAGGAGAGCCAATATTTCCACATAACCCACAAGTATTTGGACATACCCACAGGGTTAAGCTAGTACCCAGGACTATTCCAGTCAATTTGTTGGGGAAATTATGGCTTTGGGAGGCGGCCGGGCGAAGTTAAAGAATCCCCTTTTATGAAGGAATCAAAGGGGAAAACAGCAGTTAAAATGGCGCCGCCCTCCTCTTCATACACAGCCTCTATGCGCTCTCACAGACAAAGCCTGACAACCTGACTCCCTAGCTGATTCTGACAGTGAACTATTTACCTCACAAGACCCCATACAGATTTCTCATGTAACTCCAGCTGTATTAAATTTGAACACATGTTGAACAAAGCATTAAAACAAACATCTGATCAAATTACAGCTAATCTCACCAGAAAAATAAGAGAACTTGGTAAGCGCATAGCAACACACGCAGATGATTTGGAAAACATCTCTTTTGAACACTCTATGGAAATAGAGAAACTCAAAGAGGAATACTTATTGCTTCAAACCAAATTTGAAGACCATGGGCCAGATTCACAGTCCAGCGGCGCAGCGTAATGTAACCTGTTTACGTTACACCGCCGCAAATTTTCCGATTTAGTGCCCGATCCACAAAGCACTTACCTGGAAATTTGTGGCGGTGTATCGTAAACAGGTCCGGCGCAAGGCGGCCCAATTCAAATGGGGCGGGTACCATTTAAATTAGGCGCGCTCCCACTCCGGACATACTGCGCATGCTCCCGTCGCAAATTTCCCGACGTGCTTTGCGCGAAATTACGACGCGCCGACGTTTTGTGAATTGCGACGTGAAAAAAAGACTTGCGCCAGGAAAAAGATTTTTTTTTAAAAAAATTCAAAAGCGACGCGGGAAAGACGGGCATACTTTAACATGGTGGAGTACTTTTACACAATGTTGAAGGTGCCCTATCTTTGCGACGGAAATCTAACACTCGCGACGACGTAACAACGGGAAAAATCTTCGGGGATCGCCGTAAGTCCTAATTTGCATACCCGACACTGTATTACGACGCAAACTCCCCCCAGCGGCGGCCGCGGTATTGCATCCTAAGATCCGACAGTGTAAAACAATTACACCTGTCGGATCTTCTGGCTATCTATGCGTAACTGATTGTGAATCAGTCGCATAGATAGAACAACAGATACGACGGCGTATCAGGAGATACACCGTCATATCTGCTCTGTGAATCTGGCCCCAAGAGAATAAGGGCAGAAGGTCTAACCTACGTATCAGGGGAATTCCTGAAACTATCACTGACCTACAATCCACCATAATTGCTTTGTTCCAGGAATTGCAACCAGCCATTACTATTGAGAGGTTAGAATTTGACAGGATCCACCAAGCCCTGGCTGCAAAAAAAGCCTGATGGCCCCCCACGCAATATCATAGTGAAATTACATTTTTATCGCACAGAAATTATGTTTATTTGCAGATGACATACTACTATTTTTGTCCTCCTCACAAGTTTCAGGACCCAACCTCCTTCCCATCCTCAACAAATTTGGGATGATTTCAGGCCTTTTAACAAATCCTAAAAAATCCTAAAAGAAATTACTGTAAAAAATCCATACCCTCTCCCTCTTATTCATGAACTCGTTCAAAGGTTCTGAACCACCCAGATCTTCACTAAATTAGATCTAAGGGGCGCCTACAATCTTGTCCGCATTGAGTGGACGAGTGGAACACAGCATTCCAGGCGATGTTCAGCCACTTCGAATACCTTGTGATGCCGTTCGGAATTATGCAATGCTTCAGCCATGTTCCAACATCTAGTGAACGATATCTTCCGGGAATTCCTTGACTACTTTGTAATTGTATACCTCAATGATATTCTCATCTTTTCGTCCTCTTTGGAACTTTACCGAACCCACATAAAGAAAGTGCTCCTAACCCTGGGAAAACATGGGGGTGGATTCAGTAAGCAATTGCGTCTGCGTAACCATAGTTAAGCAGCGCAATTGCTTAGTTGCGCCGGCGTAACGACTTTTCTGTATTCAGAAAGCTTGTTACACCGACTGCAGCCTAAGATATGACTGGCATAAGGCTCTTATGCCGTCGTATCGTAGGCTGCATTCTTACGATGGCCGCTAGGTGGCGTTCCCGTAGTGGTCAGCGTAGAGTATGCAAATTGCATACTCACGCCGATTCACAACCCTACGCGCGCCCTGCTTACGCATTTTACGTCATTTGCGTTCGTCGGGTTCCGCGTAAGGCTGCTCTTGCTATTAGCAGGGGCAGCCAATGCTAAGTATACCCGTCGTTCCCGCGTCACGATGTTTGAAAATTACGTTGTTTGCGTAAGTGAATCGTGAATGGCGTTGGACGCCATTTACGTTCACGTTGAAGCAAATGACGTCCTTGCGTTTGCCGCAATGCACGTCGGGAAAGTTTCCAGACGGAGCATGCGCACTACGTTCGGCGCCGGAACGCGCCTAATTTAAATGATCCACGCCCCCTACGGGATCATTTAAATTACGCGCCCTTACGCCGGGCAGTTTTAGGGAGCGCACACGCAAATTACGGAGCTACTGCTTCGTGAATAAAGCGTAGCGCACGTAATTTACGGAGGGGCAGCGTAAAAACGGTATGCTGCGCCTCCGTAAGAGGGCGCAAGTCGTACCTGAATCCAGCCCCATGGTCTATATGTCAAAGCAGACAAATGTGATTTTGAAAAGACATCTATTCAGTTTCTGGGCCTCATCATCTCCACAGAAGGAATTGCAATGGACCCAAAGAAGGTGGGAGCAATACTCGACTGGCCAGCTCCCTCGGACAAGAAGGGTGTCCAGTGCTTCATAGGGTTCTTCAATTTTTACAGGAAATTTGTGAAGGGTTTCTCCACCACCATAGCACCAATCATTCATCTGACCCATCAGACGGTCCGGTTCCAGTGGTCCCTAGAAGCGCAGGCAGCCTTTGACAAATTAAAAAATCTGTTCACGTCTGCACCAATTCTACAGCATTCGGATCCAACTCTGCCCTACGCCTCTGAAGTAGCTACAGGGGCAATCCTGTCCCAACGGCAAGGACTCAAGGCTCTTCTTCACCCCATTGCTTTATTTTCCCGAAAGATGAGCCCACCAGAGAGAAATTATGACGTTGGAGATCGAGAACTATTGACCATTAAATCTGCCTTAGAAGAATGGAGGTACTTATTGGAGGGTGCCGCTCATCCCATTATGATTTTTACAGACCCTAAAAACCTGGAGTACCTCAGGACAGCCAAACGTTTAAGACCCCGGCAAGCCTGATGGGCTTTGTTTTTCTCCAGATAAAATGTTCATCTTACATATCGCCCAGGTTTAGGGTTGAGCGAACACGAACTGTAAAGTTCAGGTTCAGTACGGACTTTTGGGTTTTTTATACCCGGACCCAAACCCGAACAATTTGCTGTAAGTTCGGGTTCGGGTCCGGTGTTCGGCAATGTAATGGCGGGCTGCAGGGCAGCCAATCACCATTTGTTTTACTCCTGTGACTAAGAAGCCATCACAGCCATGCCTACTAATGGCATGGCTGTGATTGGCCAGTGCAGCATGTGACCCAGCATGTGACCCAGACAGAGGCGGCTCTAGGCTTTGTGAGGCCTTAGGCAAATCTGAGACACGAGGCCCCGCTCACTTCCATAATGGGAAAAATAATTCAAGCCGTAAAAATTTACTGTATAAATTGCATATATTAAGAGTTTTAAATTCTGTATGTATATATGCTGTATATACTGTATATACAATCACATATTACACACATATTACATGAAGGTCAGGTTAATATAACCCATCCAGCACAGAGTTCCCCCATATATCAGAGTCTGCAGGATTTCCCCTTACAGTGCAAGGGAACTCTGATATAAAGGTGAATTCTGCGGATCGTGATCTTTGGGGAAACCTGCAGACTTTGGTGTAAAGGGGAACTCTATTGTAATGGAGGGGGGAGCTCTGGTGACCAAAGATTACCTTTATATAAGAGTTCACTGCATTCCCCTATACAGTATATCACAGAGTTCCAACCTGCATTTAAAATGGGAATTCGAATGTAGAGGGGGCTCTGGAGCACCTTTCGCAGACTGAGCGAGTCGCAGACATTATACAGTAGATGCAGATATGATACAGGAGATGGTTAGAGACTGCAGACATGGTACAAGAGATGGGCAGAGACTGAAGACGTGATACAAGAGATGGGCAGAGACTGCAGACGTGATACAAGAGATGGGCAGAGACTGCAGACGTGATACAAGAGATGGGCAGAGACTGCAGACGTGATACAGGAGATGGTCAGAGACTGCAGACATTGTACAAGAGATGATCAGAGACTGTAGACGTGATACAGGAGATGGTCAGAGACTGTGCAGACATGATACAAGAGATGGTCAGAGACTGCAGGCATGATACAAGAGATCAGTGGTGGCTGGTGCTCACAATTCTTGAAGGGGGTGCAAACAAACTGAAAAATTAAAAAAAAAAACATCAATTGTAGCTACTGTGCCCATCAATTGCAGCCACTGTGCCCCATGTATCCACATCTCTTGTGGGGTGCCTAGAGCCACACCTTTTGTGGCAGAAAACATCTGTTTGATTGGGGGGAGGATACTGTATGTGCTAGGTGGGCTTTGGGAGGGGAGAAGACATGTGCTGGGGGGTGGATTATTTCATATCCAAGCCCCCTTGTAGCACAAGTCCTAAAGTGTCCCCTAGCACACAGTGGCATCACTAGGGTTAGTGTAACCTGGTGCAGAAAAATGTGGTGTCACCCCCTGCACTTAGCAGGCTAGTGCGTCAGTGTGGCTCTCCCCCTT
Organism: Rana temporaria; assembly: GCF_905171775.1. Classification (NCBI taxonomy): domain Eukaryota; kingdom Metazoa; phylum Chordata; class Amphibia; order Anura; family Ranidae; genus Rana; species Rana temporaria. The sequence goes on from NC_053494.1 coordinate 70,476,335, forward strand.
AACCTGCTACAATGGATGGAGAAGGGAAGGGATTGAGGTGGAGGGGGGAATAGAACTAGATTGGGATCGGGGGAATGGATGAAGCCAGAATGGGATCAGGGGATGGATAGGGATGGGATCGGGGAGAATGGATGGAGCTGGGATGGTATAGGGGAATGGATGGAGATGGGATTGGATCGAGGGATGGATGGATCCGGAACAGGATTGGGGTGGGTTGGATGGAACTGGGATGGTATGAGAGAATGGATGCAGCTGTAATTGGATCAGGGAATGGATGGAGTCGGGATGGGATCGGGTTGGGGTGGATGGAGCCGAGAGTGGGATGTGGGTGGATGGAGCTGGGATGGGATGGGGGAATGGAATGGAGCTGGGATTGATTCAGGGGATGGATGGAGCTGGGATGGGATTAGGGTTAGGTGAATGGAGCTTGGATTGGATCGGGGGATGGATGGAGCTGGGATAGGATTGGGGTTAGGTGAATGGAGCTTGGATTGGATCGGGGGATGGATGGATGGAGCTGGGATGGGATTGGGGTTAGGTGGATGGAGCTTGGATTGGATGGGGGGTGCATGGAGATGGGATGGTATTGGGGTGGGTGGATGGAGCTGGGATGGGGGTGAATGGAGCCGGGATGGGGGGATGGAGCTGGGATGGTATGGGGGGAGGGATGGAGCTGGGATGGTATGGGGGGATGGATGGAGCCGGGATTGGATCAGGGGATGGGTGGAGCTGGAGCTGGGATGGGATTGGGGTTAGGCGGATGGAGCCGGGATTGGATGGGGGGTGGATGGAGCCAGGATGGGGGGTGGATGGAGCCAGGATGGGGAGTGGATGGAGGTGGGATGGGGGGTGGATGGAGCTGGGATGGTATGTGGGTGGATGGCGCTGGGATGGGGGGGTGGATGGAGCTGGGATGGGGGATGGGTGGAGAGGGTATGGGGGGGTGGATGGAGCTGGGATGGGGGGATGGATGGGATGTATGGGGAAGGTATGGGGGGGTGGATGGAGCCAGGATGGGGAGTGGATGGAGCTGGGATGGTATGTGGGTGGATGGAGCTGGGATGGGGGATGGATGGAGCTGGGATGGTATGGGGATGGAGATGGGATGGTATGGGGGAAGACATGGGGGGTGGATGGAGCCAGGATCGGGAGTGGATGGAGCTGGGATGGTATGTGGGTGGATGGAGCTGGGATGGCGGATGGATGGAGCTGGGATGGTATGGGGTTAGGGATGGAGATGGGATGGTATGGGGGAAGGTATGGGGGGGTGGATGGAGCCAGGATGGGGAGTGGATGGAGCTGGGATGGTATGGGGGAGATAGATGGAGCTGGGATTGTATGGGGGGATAGATGGAGCTGGGATGGTATGGGGGGGATAGATGGAGCTGGGATGGTATGGGGGGGATAGATGGAGCTGGGATGGTATGAGGGGGGATAGGTGGATCTGGGATGGTATGGGGGGGGGGATAGATGGAGCAGGGCTGGTATGGGAGGGATAGATGGAGCTGGGATGGTATGGGGGGATAGATGGGGCTGGGATGGTATGGGGGATAGATGGAGCTGGGATAGTATGGGGGGGATAGATGGAGCTGGGATGGTATGGGGGGATAGATGGAGCTGGGATGGTATGGGGGGATAGATGGAGCTGGGATGGTATGGGGGGGGATAGATGGAGCTGGGATGGTATGGGGGGGGATAGATGGAGCTGGGATAGTATGGGGGGATAGATGGAGCTAGGATAGTATGGGGTGGGATAGATGGAGCTGGGATAGTATGGGGGGGATAGATGGAGCTGGGATGGTATGGGGGGGATAGATGGAGCTGGGATGGTATGGGGGGATAGATGGAGCTGGGATGGTATGGGGGGGAATAGATGGAGCTGGGATGGTATGGGGGGGATAGATGGAGCTGGGATGGTATGGGGGGGGGAATAGATGGAGCTGGGATGGTATGGGGGGGATAGATGGAGCTGGGATGGTATGGGGGGGGGGATAGATGGAGCTGGGATGGTATGGGGGGATAGATGGAGCTGGGATGGTATGAGGGGGATAGATGGAGCTGGGATGGTATGGGGGGGATAGATGGAGCTGGGATGGTATGGGGGGAATAGATGGAGCTGGGATAGTATGGGGGGATAGATGGAGCTGGGATAGTATGGGTGGGATAGATGGAGCTGGGATGGTATGGGGGGGGGGGATAGATTGAGCTGGGATTAGATCGGGGCGGATGGATATCCTCTCCCCCAAATCACTCCAAGTGAACTATTTGCTTGTCCCCGTCCCTCACCCTCTTCTTCATGCCCCCCTCCCCTCCTGTGTAAAACGTACTTTTAGATTGCTCAGACCAGCGCGCTCGTCATTCATTACAGGTGGTGTGCCTCCTTCCCGCCGCCTCCTCCGCCTCTGACCTCTGTGCACAGGAAAACATTACAGCACAGAAGGAGGAGGGGCGGGTTCAGTGTCCTCCGCTCCGCAGTGCACTCACTGCACTGTGTGTCAGGAGGCAGCTGGGGAGAGATGCCGGGCCGGCTGCAATGCACAGTGGAGAGGAGTTTGCGGCGTGCGGGAACGAAGACAACCCACAAAAGCCGCGGGCATTGCAGGACTCTGGATCAAATGCAAGACGGTCCCGTCGATACATTGAAGTTGGGGCATGGGCAAATTAGGCGGCCGCTAATTTGCCTAATTAGAGAGCCGCCTCTGGGCCCAGACTCTATATAAGCTTGAGGGACATAGCACAGCTTGTCACTCTGCTTTAGATAGGGTAGGGAAAGACTGCTGCTGATCTGATCTGAGGGAGAGAATTAGATAGGAGTCAGACTGTCCTGCTACAGAAATCATATTACACCAGTGCTGCATATGTTCCTGTGAGATACTCTGCATTAGATACTTTAGGGAAAGGTTCCTGATTGTTCTTATAGGGAGAGAAATATATAGGAGTCAGTCCTGCTTCAGAAATCATATTACACCAGCGCTGCATATGTTCCTGTGAGATACTCTGCATTTGATACTTTAGGGAAAGGTTCCTGATTGTTCTTATAGGGAGAGAAATATATAGGAATCAGTCCTGCTTCACAAATCAAATTGCAGCAGCAATGCATATGTTCCTGTGAGATACTCTGCATATTGCAGCAGCACTGCATATGTTCATGTGAGATACTCTGCATATGTTCCTGTGAGATACTCTGAATTAGATACTTTAGGGAAGGTTCTAGATTGTTCTTATAGGGAGAGAAATATATAGGAGTCAGTCCTGCTTCACAAATCAAATTGCAGCAGCAGTGCATATGTTCCTGTGAGATACTCTGTATATTACACCAGCACTGCATATGTTCCTGTCAGATACTCTGCATATTGCACCAGCACTGCATATGTTCATGTGAGATACTCTGCATATTGCAGCAGCACTGCATATGTTCCTGTGAGATACTCTGCATATTGCAACAGCACTGCATATGTTCCTGTGAGATACTCTGCATTAGATACTTTAGGGAAAGGTTCCAGATTGTTCTTATTGGGAGGGAAATATATAGGAGCCAGTCCTGCTTCACAAATCAAATTGCAGCAGCGCTGCATATGTTCCTGTGAGATACTCTGCATTAGATATTTAGGGAAAGGTTCCAGATTGTTCATATAGGGAGAGAAATATATAGGAGTCAGTCCTGCTTCACAAATCAAATTGCAGCAGCACTGCATATGTTCCTGTGAGATACTCTGCATATTACACCAGCACTGCATATGTTCCTGTGAGATACTTTGCATATTACACCAGCACTGCATATCCAAAACATCCATTTAGGGAAAAAAAAAATTTGCAGTGTTTCCTCCATATCTGTACGTGTGAGATAAACACTTTAGCCAGTGTTCTTCTATTGTTCTATTCAAAAATCACACATTTAGGGAAAAAATATATATTTTGCAGTGTTTCCTTCAGTGTTTCTCAGTGTTTCCTCCATATCTGTACGTGTGAGATAAACACTTTAGCTAGTGTTCTTCTATTGTTCTATTTAAAAAACACCCATTTAGGGCAAAAAAATATATTTTACAGTTTTTCCTCCAGTGTTTGCAGTCCTGCCTGCATATCTGTACGTGTGAGATACACACTTTACATACTGTTTTCTATTGTGCTATTAAAAAAAAAAATATTTTGGGAAAATATTTTTTTTTTGGTGCGTTTCCTGCATATCTGTAGGTGTGAGATAAACACTTTGGCCCAGATTCTCAGACGCGCCTATCTTTAGGCAGGCGTAGCGTATCTCAGATACACTACGCCGCCGTAACTTAGAGCGGCAGGTCCCATATTCAGAAACAACTCTAAGTTACGGCGGCGTAGTGTATCTGACACGGTGTAAGCCCGCCTAATTCAAACTAGGCTGGTAGGGGGCGTGTTGTATGTAAATGTTTCGTGACCCCACGTAAATAACGCTTTTCTCGAACGGCGCATGCACGCGCATGCTCAGTATCACGTCGAATTTTCAAAGAAAATTACGCCCGCTCAATGCTTAGGCGACGTGAACGTAACCTACGCCCAGCCCCATTCACAGACGACTTACGCAAACAACGTAAAATACGACGCCGTTCGGACGTTTCCGATGTCCATACCTAACATGACTTACCCCTGCTTTATGAGGGGTAACTTTACGCCGGTCCGACGCCTTACGTAAACGACGTATCTTGATACGCCGGGCGCACGTACGTTCGTGAATCAGCGTATCTAGCTAATTTGCATATTCTACGTGGAAATATACGGAAGCGCCCCTAGCGGCCAGCGTATATATGCTCCCTAAGATACGACGGCGTAAGAGACTTACGCTGCTTGTATCTAGGCAACTGTGAGGCATATCTGATTCTATGAATCAGGCGCGGAGATGCGACGCCTCACACTCAGAGTTACGACGGCGTATCTGGAGATACGCCGTCATAACTCCTTTGAGAATGTGGGCCTATAGCTAGTGTTCTTCTATTGTTCTATTCAAAAAACACCCATTTAGGGCAAAAAAATATATTTTACAGTTTTTCCTCCAGTGTTTGCAGTCTTGCCTGCATATCTATACGTGTGAGATTAGGAAAATTTATTCTTACCTGAAATTTTCTTTTCCTGTAGTCCGTAGGCGGCACACAATGGGTTAAGCTTTCCATCTAACCCCTAAAGGAAGAAAACTTAAACAAGCAGTGAGACAAGTTAAATCAATTAATCAATTAATCAAGCACAGCAAGTCCACCTGTCCTGAAGCTATAAACCTCCCACAAGAACACACACAGACGTATCTTATGCAGCAATAGAGTAATTTTAATGGAAGGGTAAACTTGTGCCGCCTACGGACTACAGTTAAAGAAAATTTCAGGTAAGAATAAATTTTCCTATTCCTGGGCATCCTACGGCGGCACACAATGGGATTTGCAAAGCAGTGCAAGAAAGAAAGGGAGGGACATCAATGGTTTATGGCACCTTGAAGCACTCTCGAGCCAAAGGCCGATCCCTCGGACGAAACTACATCGATTCTGTAGTGTTTTATGAACGTGTTCGGTGAAGCCCACATAGCTGCCTTACAGATCTGGTCCATTGGAACATGATACCTCTCAGCCCAGGACGTAGCTGTAGACCTTGTGGAGTGAGCTCTTAAGAGAAGAGGGGATACTTTGTCTTCTAGAAAATAACAGTGCTTGATGGTATCCCTTATCCATCTTGCTAGCGATGACTTACTCGCTTTTTTCCCTTTGTTTGGCCCTTGGAACTGTAGGAACAGTGCCTCGGACTGTCTGAACCCCGAGGTTCTCTGTAAGTAGGTAGAGATGGTTCTTTTTACGTCCAAGAGGTGTAGGTCATCCTCAGAATCATCTTCAAACACAGGTAACACAATTTCCTGATTGATATTCGTGGACGTGGAGACTTTGGGAAGGAAACCCGGCATAGTCCTTAGAATAACTGCATCCGATAGAAACCTGAGCTAGGGTTCTTTGGATGAGAGGGCCTGAAGCTCACTTATTCTTCTGGCGGATGTAATTGCCACTAGGAAGATATTTGAAAGTCAGGAACCGTAAGGATGAATGCTCCAGAGGCTCGAAGAGAGGTGATGTTAGCCTTTTTAGCACTAAAGGTAAGCTCCAAGCTGGTAATGGCTTATGGAAGGATGGTCGTAATTCATTAATTGCTCTGAAAAACCTGCTGACGAGAGGTGTTTTTGAAAATATTCCGTTCAGGCAGGAGTTAATGGCAGTCAACTGTGCCCTCAGAGTGTTCGGCTTCAGACCCTTTTGGAAGCCCTCTTGTAAGAACTGCAAGAGAGATGCCACTTGCTCAGGAGAAGATGAATTCCTGGAGCACCAGGCCGAGTAGAGGGTCCACACTCTACTGTAGACTTTTAAGGTAGCAGGCTTCCTAGAGGCTAGAAGGGTAGCAATAACCTCCTGAGATAGGCCTTGAGCCGTCAAGGCTTTGAGTTCAAATTCCATGCCGCCAGCTGGAGTTTCTCGAGGTCTGGGTGGAGCATCTCCGATTGGAGAAGAAGGTCCTTCTGGATGCGTAACTTCCAAACCTGATTCTTTGCCATATTCAAGGCTAGCGCGAACCATGCCCTCCTGGGCCAAAATGGCAGGATTTCTATTGCTCTCACCTCCTCGTCCTGAATTTTCTGCAGCACTTTGAGGATCAGTGGAATCGGGGGAAAGATATAGACGAAAAACTTCCTCCAGCTTATCGACAGAGCGTCTATCGCTAGCGGATTCCCCACTCTGGATAGGGAGCAGAACTGGGGAAGCTTCCTGTTCTGAGAGTTGGCCATCGCATCCAAATCTGGCAGACCCCACCTGGAGGTGATCTTTTTGAAGACCAGAGGGTTCAGCTCCCAGTCTCCCGGGCCGATCGAATTCCTGCTGAGCCAATCCGCTCTCACATTGTTCACTCCTCTGATGTGGATGGCCGTTAAAGAAAGGAGGTTTTCCTCCGCCCAGAGCATGATGCGGGCACACTCCTTCTGCATGGAGGGGCTTCGTGTTCCCCCCTGTTTGTTCAGGTAGAATACTGCAGGTAAGTTGTCTGATTGTACCTGAACCGCCTTGTGAAGAATTCTGGACCTGAAATGGACGAGCGCTTTCCTGATTGCCGTGCGCTCTTTCAAGTTCGAAGACATTAGAAGCTCCCTTTGCGACCAGGCTTTTTGTACCCAATGATCCTCCACATGGGCACCCCAGGCTAAGCCTGAGGCATCCGAGGTGAGGACCGTCTGAGTCGGAGCCTTGAGGGATCTGCCCTGCAGGAAACGTTGTGGGTGTATCCACCAAAGGAGATCCTGCTTCACGGCCAGAGAAATGTTGATAGTCCTCTGCAAAGAGTCTGGGCTCTTGTCCCATTGGGTCAAAATGCAGTCCTGTAGCACTCTGAAATGAGCCCTGCCCAAGGAACAGCTTCCAAGGAAGATGTCATCATTCCCAGTACTCTCATTGCCTTCCTCACTGAGCAGTGATCGATTTGCAAGAGATCTTGTACCACCTGTTGAAGATTGGTAGCCCTCTGATCTGAAAGGAACAACTTCATCTGAAGGGTGTCTATTGTGAACCCGAGGTAGGGAATGACTGGAGTAGGGTTCAGAGAAGACTTTTTTACGTTTACTATGAAACCGTGGGCATCCAGCATTTGTAGAGTCTTGTGAAGATGTTGTTTCAACATGGCCTCTGAGGGAGCTCTGACTAGCCAGTCGTCTAGATAGGGTGTCACACATATCCCCTGTAGCCGCAGGGCTGCAGTCAGGACCACCACCACTTTCGTAAAAACTTGAGGTGCCGAGGTAATGCCAAATGGCAGGCATGTGAACTGAAAATGGAGAATCTGGAGATTGAAGAGGAGAACGACCCGTAGATATTTCCTGTGTACCCTGAGAATAGGGACGTGCAGGTATGTGTCCTGAAGGTCGACTGACGCTAGGAAGTCTCCTTCTATGTTCGTAATGGCAGACCGAATTGATTCCATTCTGCATTTGCGTTTGACAAAAAACTGATTTAGGTAAGACAGGTCTATTACTAGCCTCCCTCCTCCTGAGGCTTAGGGTACTGGAAATATCGGGGAGTAGAGACCTTGGAATCTTTCTTGATCTGGAACCTTTTCTAGAGCGTGCTTTCTTATGAAATCTTCCACCAACTCTAGAACTACTGGGTTGGAGGGCTTGTTGAGCATGAACCTCTGTGGTGGAAAAGACCCCAGCTCTAGAGAGTACCCTCTTGAGACGATGTCCGTTACCCAGGAGTCCGACGACGTCTTTTGCCAGATCTGAGAAGAAAACCTCAGCCTGCCTCCCACTGGAGGAGAGGCGCTGATGGCGTCAGGCTTCTTTGGGCTTATTGAAAGGCTGCTTCTTGGCTGTCGCTGAATCTTGCCTTTTTTTATAGTAGGACCTTCTGCCCCGAAAGGAATAGTTCCTTTTTGGAGAGTATCTGGAACTCCCGTAAACCGGCTTACTCGACCTTTTCCTCTCTAAGGGAAAGGCAGCATCTTTCTCCTCATTGTAAGATTTGAGAATATCTTTCAGATGAGGGCCAAACATGGATGAAGGATGGAAAGGCATGTTAACAAAACTGACTTTGATCATATGTCACCCGACCATTGCCTTATCCAAAGCGCCCTCCTGGTCGCATTGGACAAGGCGAGGGATCTGGACGAAAATTTTAGAACATCCACAGGAGCATCACATAAAAACTCTGCGGCCGACTTCATCATGTCAACTCCTTTCAACAAAGAGTCTCAAGACACCCCTTCTTCTATATCTAGAGATAATTGACTCAGCCAGATCCTTAGGGCTCTGGCTACCGGAACTGAGGAAGCCGCAATTTTTGAGGTGGAATCCGCCGCTAGGTAATTCTTTTTAGCCAAGCTATCTGCCTTGCGCTCTAAAGGGTCGGACAATCTGGAGGATTCTTCTGAGGGAAACAGAGACTTTTTAACCATCCAGGCAGCCGCCAGATCCAGCTTAGGTGGATTTTCCCACTCAGATGAAAATTTGTAGTCCAGCCTATAAGAGGATTTAAAGCGGGCCCCCGCATCAGATTTTCTGTCAGGATTGGCCCAGACCTTTTTGAACCAGTCACTCAGAATGGGATGAGAAGGGAATCTCATATCTGGGATCTGAGGAAAATAATATAGCTGATCCTTCTTTAGTCTAGCCGATACATCTTTGGAAGATTCTATAGTATTCATTACCGCAGACAGTAACTTGGGAATCTTATCTTTGGGTAACAAGTACAAGTCATCATACAAATCATCAAAAACAACTTCCGGATTGGATGAGGAGGCACTACGTTCCCCAGATGAGGAGTTAGATGCAGCAGGGGATATATCTCTGGTACTTCCTTTTTGGGCACCAGAGAGTCTTTAAATTCTTTGAATGTGTTACACATTTCTCCCTTAAACCATGACAGGAAAGAACTAGCATTATCAGATTGATTCAAACAAGATGCGCAGGTGTCACTTGTATATGATTCTGGCAGTGGTTGTTCACATTTGTTGCATAAGTTGCCACTTAAATAATATGCTGCTGCAGATTTTAAGTATAAAATAAGTAAAAAATAAGGACCATGCCTCCTACCTCTGACCGGCCAAGGGATCTGCTGCCTAGGCTGAGTGCAGCCATTTGCAGATCCCGCCGGTCAGAAATAAGCCAGGGACCCGGACCGGAAGTGACGCGGCAGAGCACTGGGATCTCCGGACCCCAGCCGCCTATACTGTACACCATATTCATGCGAGCTGTCGGTCAGCAATCGCTACCCAAAAATGAGTACTTAATTCGCCATCGGCGCTTACCGTTTCCTCCGGTCCTAGACGCGAATTCCGGAACTCCCGGAAGTGCGTCATAGGTCTGCGCGGTTCTCTGCGGCGACTTCCGGCCTATGGAGCGCAAACATCCCCGGTATCCATTCAGCCGCTGAGCGGGGAATACATGGCGGCCTCCTCAGGAAAACAACGTCCTTTATTGCCGGACCAGGGGATGTGGGGGTGCAGGCCGAGGGACCGAGGATAGCACCCGGTATACAGCCGCCCCTAAGCTCAGCAACCCAGAAGCACCGGGTGTGAGCACTTGCCTCATGTCTTCTTCATCTGTGGTAAGAAGAAAGAAAAAAATACGTCTGTGTGTGTTCTTGGGGGAGGTTTATAGCTTCAGGACAGGTGGACTTGCTGTGCTTGATTAATTGATTAATTGATTTAACTTGTCTCACTGCTTGTTTAAGTTTTCTTCCTTTAGGGGTTAGATGGAAAGCTTAACCCATTGTGTGCCGCCGTAGGACGCCCAGGAAAGACACTTTACATACTGTTTTCTATTGTGCTATTCAAATTTTTTTTTATTTTGTGCAAATTTTTTTTTTTTTGGTGCGTTTCCTGCATATCTGTACGTGTGAGATAAACACTTTAGCTAGTGTTCTTCTATTGTTCTATTAAAAAAACACCCATTTAGGGCAAAAAAATATATTTTAAAGTTTTTCCTCCAGTGTTTGCAGTCTTGCCTGCATATCTGTATGTGTGAGATACACACTTTACATACTGTTTTCTATTGTGCTATTCAAAAAAAATATATTTTGGGCAATTTTTTTTTTTTTGGTGTGTTTCCTGCATATCTGTAGGTGTGAGATAAACACTTTAGCTAGTGTTCTTCTATTGTTGTATTCAAAAAACACCCATTTAGGGCAAGATCCTACATTTGAGAAATATGAGGAGAACGTCAAATAAGGGACGTGGCCGCGGTCGTGGTGCTGCTGGTGGAGCTCCTGTTACAGGGAGAGGAGGTGGTCGATCTGTGCCAGCTACACGCACAAGTGAAACACCTTTCTCAGGTGCGAGTAGGCGACAGAGCCTGCAGCGGTATTTGGTGGGGCCTAATCCGGCCCCATGAATGTTGAGGCCAGGAGCAGAACAGGCAATAGTAGATTGGATTGCTGACAGTGCCTCCAGTTCCTTCACATTGTCTCCCAACCAGTCTTGTGCTGAAAGGTCAGAGTTGGCACCTGCAGCCAATGTCCATCAGTCTTTCACCTCACCCCCTTGCAAATCAGCCAAGCAGTCTGAGCCCCAAAGCATGCAGCAGTCTCTTCTGTGTTTTGATGAGTCTGTTAGCATGGTTTCCCAGGGCCATCCACCTAGCCCTGCCCCAGAAGTGGAAGAGATTGAGTGCACCGATGCCCAACCACTTATGTTTCAAGATGAGTACATGGGGGGGACCATCACAGCACGTCTCAGATGATGATGAAACACAGTTGCCAACTGCTGCTGCTTTCGCAATTGTGCAGACCGACAAGGAGGGCAGTGGTGAAGACTGGGTGGAAGATGATGTGGTGGACGATGAGGTCCTCGACCCCTCATGGAATCAACCTCATGCAGGTGACACATGTAGTTCGGAGGAAGAGGCGGTGTTCGCACAGAGCCACCAGCACAGCAGAAGAGGGAGCAGGGTGCCAAAGCAGAGTGTCTGTCCCCTAGACAGTACGCCTGCTACTGCCCAACACAGCAAGAGACCGAGCACACCAAAGCCAGGTCCAAGGAGTTCCCTAGCATGGCAGTTCTTCACACAATGTGCTGATGACAAGACACAAGTGGTTTGCACGCTGTGCAATCAGAGGCTGAAGCGAGGCATAAACGAGCACAACCTGCATGACCAGGCATCTAAGTGCAAAGCACGAGCTGCAGTGGAGTAGACACCTCAAAAACCAAGAAAGGTGTCTGGCTCCTCCTGCTTCTGCTTCTTCTTCAGTCTCGGGCCTCTCGGCCTCTTCATCCACCTCTGTAGTGACAGTGCCACCTGCCACCCCGCAATTAGAGGACCGGCAAGCAATACTACCACCTGGGTCACCAAACACCTCCACAATGTCCCATGGAAGCATTCAGCTCTCTATCTCTCAAACACTGGAGCGGAAGAGTAAGTACCCCCCTACCCACCCGCGATCCCTGGCCCTGAATGCCAGCATTTCAAAATTCCTGGCCTTTGAAATGCTGTCATTCCGTCTGGTGGAGACGCAGAGTTTTAAAAGCCTGATGGCATTGGCTGTCCCACAGTACGTCGTGCCCAGCCTCCACTACTTTTCCAGGTGAGTCATCCCTTCCCTGCACAACCAAGTGGGGGACAAAATCAGGTGTGCACTGCGCAACGCCATCTGTGCCAAGGTCCACCTAACTACGGATACGTGGACCAGTAAGCACGGTCAGGGACGTTATATCTCCCTAACAGTGCACTGGGTAAATGCAGTGGCGGCTGGGCCTGAGGGCCTCAGCACAGCCATGGGTAAACGCCAGCAGGCAGTTTTAAAACTTTCCTGTTTGGGGGAAAAACCCCACACCACGCAGGAGTTGTGGAGGGACATGGAACAACAGACCGATGAGTGGTTGGCGTCAGTGAGCCTCAAGCCAGGCCTGGTGGTGTGCGACAATGGGCAAAATCTCGTAGCAGCTCTGGGCCTAGCCGGTTTGACGCACATCCCTTGCCTGGCGCATGTGCTGAATTTGGTGGTGCAGAGGTTCTTTAAAAATTACCCCGATATGCCACAGCTGCTGCAGAAAGTGCGGGCCGTCTGTGCGCACTTTCGGCGTTCTCACCCTGCTGCTGCTTGCCTGGCAGAGCTGCAGCATAACTTCGGCCTTCCCGCTCACCGCCTCATATGTGACGTGCCCACAAGGTGGAACTCCACCTTGCACATGCTGGCCAGACTGTGCGAGCAGCAGCAGGCGATAGTGGAGTATCAGCTGCAGCACGCACGTGTGAGTCGATCTGCGGAGCAGAACCACTTCACCACCAATAACTGGGCCTCCATGCGAGACCTGTGTGCCTTGTTGCGCTGTTTCGAGTACTCCACCAACATGGCCAGTACCGATGACGCCGTTCTCAGCGTTACTATGACAGTTCTATGCCTCCTTGAAAAAACACTTTGGGCGATGATAGAAGAGGATGTGGCCTAGGAGGAGGAGGAATCGGGATCATTTCCAAGGCTTTCAGGGCAGTCATTCACAAGTGGCTCCGAGGGTGGGTACCTGCACCAACAAAGGCCAGGTACACAATTGTCCAGCAAGGGCACAGTTCTGGAGGATGACAAGGTGGAGGATGAGGAGGAGGAGATGGAGGAGGAGGAGGAACCATGTTCACAGCAGGGTGGCACCCAGACCAGCTCATGGCCATCACTGGTGCGTAGCTGGGGGGATACAGATGACACACCTCCCACAGAGGACAGCTTTTCATTGCCTCTGGGCAGCCTGGCACACATGAGCGATTACATGCTGCAGTGTCTCCACAATGACCGCCGTGTTTCGCACATTTTTTTTTTCAAATATAAATTTTTATTTATTTTCTTACAAAACAGACAAGACATACATACATACAAACAAAAAAAAAATTACAATTACAATACAATACGGTACTGTCCACCAGAAGGGGTGGTGTAAGAATCACGTGCATTCTTATCCCTGAAGGGACCAGATATTCTCCAGTGTACAAAGCATAACCTGAGACAATATCGGCCCTATATCACAAGACTACGCTGATAACCCCCTCCCCTACGCTGGCCTGTGCTACAAAAGACATCGAACAGATTGCGCTACTAACTCGTGATTGTCTACGGTTCAATTGCCCCGTCCAGGTCTCACCTGTCATTAACCAGAAAGAGAAAGAAAGCGCTAGCATGGGAGCAATGGGGATAGAGCAAACAGAGGCCAAGGGGGAGGGGGGTAGAGAAAGATAAACAACCATAGAATGAGGAAAAGGGATGAGGACCGGGAAGGGGAAAAAGAGAGGGGGGGAGGAGAGAAGGGGCGACCCGGGGTTGGGATTAGGTTCCCTGCCGTCACGGACAGCGGGGCCATTTCTCCTGATCAAGTTATGAAGCGAGCATTTCGGACCCTTCATCTGAATAGATATACATATTCCAGAGTCTCCACGCCTGAGAATGTTTCTCCTGCTTATTTTGAGCCGTGAGGACCAGGTCCTCCAACCGCTTAATATCTTCCACCCTCCGCAGCCACATACCCACCGACGGGGGCGATCTCTTCTTCCACTTGAGAGGAATGCAGGACTTAGCCGCGTTCAGTAAATGACGTACGATTGACTTCTTGTAAGTCCTCTCTGGGATTGGGGTGTCATGGAGCAGGAAGAAGGCCGGGTCGTTCACTATTACGTGGTCTGTGAATTTCTGAGTGATCTCGCCGACCATTGACCAGAAGTGCTGTAATCTGGGACAGGACCAAAAGATGTGAAGGAACGTTCCCACCTCCGCTAGGCATCTCCAGCATAAATTGTTGGACGTGGGGAAGAATCTGTGTAAGACCTGAGGGGTATAATACCACCTGGTTAGGATCTTATAATTAAGCTCCTGAATTTTTGTACAGATCGACGTTTTAAGGGAAAAGCGAATTATCTTCTGTCTTTGGGTATCAGTAAAGGAACACTGTAGTTCGGTTTCCCATTTCTGTAGAAAGGGCAAGTCGGGCTGTGTCGGAGGGGAGTTAAGCAGCTCATACGTTTTGGACAACACCTGTGGCATTGCCCCCTCATCCCTGCAATACTCCTCGAAGGACGTTAGCTCCCGCTGATAGTGCGCTGGGTTCGCAATAGAATGTAGGAAGTGGTGTAGGCGAATCGCCTTCCAAAACGGGAGTCGAAACTGGCCAGTATCTCTAGTCAGGGCCTGAATAGAAGGCCAATGATCCCCCTCCAGGAAGTGGGAGGCCCGAACCCTCCCCGTCGACGCCAGTGCCCCGTATTCCGCTGCCTCCAATCCCGGAGGGAACGCTGGGTTCCCCAAAATCGGGTATAGTGGAGATTGACCTGACGAGAGATGAGATGAGAACAAGGTTGTCGTCCCCACCCCCAGGGTAGTGCCAATAACCGGGTGGGAAGTCATGTCTGAGGGTAGTCGGTCAACGCACCAGGGTGCCCCCCCCAACGGGACCTCCGCCTGTGCCTGTTCCAGATGGACCCAGAGCTTAAGTTTACCATGCCGGTTCCAATCTATAATTCTGCCCAGGTGAACTGCCCTGTAGTAATTCCGCGTGTCTGGAAGGGCCAGCCCTCCAAGATGTTTTGGCAGCGTCAAGAGGCTCCTACGTAGACGGGGCTTGGAGCCGGCCCAAATAAAGTCAATGAAGATGGAGTTCACCTGTTTGAAGAATGATGATGGGATCTTAATCGGCAATGCTTGGAACAAGTACAGAAACTTGGGCAGGATTGACATCTTAATCAGGTTGCACCTCCCGAACCAGGAGTGCAATCCCTTGGTCCAGTCTTTCAACAGCTCCCTAACCCTGGCCAGCAACGGCGGGAAATTAAGATCGAAGGTGCGCCTCAAGTCTCCAGGAATCCGAGTCCCCAGATACCCGAGGGAGCAGTCAGACCATTTGAATTTAAACTGGGTCTTCAGAGAGCCTAATCTCGCGGGGGGAACATTAACCCCCATCGCCGCCGATTTGTCAAAATTTATTTTCAAGTTGGACAGATTCCCATATCTGTCAAACTCTCGCAGTAAATTCGGTAGGGATATCACCGGATTGGTCAGGGAGAACAGGAGATCATCCGCGTATGCGGAGATCTTGTACTGTTCATCTCCCACAGTGATCCCCGTAATGTCTGGCTGTGCGCGTACCGTACACAGAAACGGCTCCAAAGCCAAGGCAAAGAGCAGGGGCGAGAGCGGGCAACCCTGTCTGGTCCCGTTTGTAATGGGGAAGGATTCTGAAAGAATTCCATTGGCTTTAACCTGGGCTGTAGGTATGGAGTAGATGCTAGAGATCCATTGAATCATCTTAGGTCCTACGCCTATACGTCTGAGAACGGCGAACATAAATGACCAGTTAACCCGGTCAAATGCCTTCTCAGCATCTGTGCTGAGGAAGACACAGGGCACCTTGGACTTGGTCGCCACGTGGATCAGGTTCATCACCTTCGTGGTGTTGTCTCTCGCCTCTCGTGACGGGATGAAACCCACCTGGTCCCAGTGTACAACATCCGGCATGGATTGAGTCAATCTATTGGCCAGGATTTTGGTAAACAGTTTGAGGTCTGTGTTCAACAGGGAAATAGGCCTGTAGCTTCCACATGCCGTCGGGTCCTTACCATCTTTGTGTATCAGGGTTATATGTGCCCGCAGAGTATCTCTAGGGAAGGCTCCCCCCTCCCCGAGGCCATTAAACATCTTCACCATATGGGGACCCAGACACGGGAGGAAGGTCCGGTAGTACTGTAAGGTGAATCCGTCCGGTCCCGGCGCCTTACCGGGTTTCATGTCACCCACCGCTCGCTGCAGTTCCTCTATAGTGATAGGGTCATCTAAGTCTGTTCTCAACGTCGTTGGGAGGTGGGGTAGTCCCGAGGCCTCGATATAAGCGTCGATTGTCGTTTCGCTGGGGGTCCCGGTCGGGAGATTGTATAAGGAGGAGTAGTAGGTCCTAAACTCCTGTGCTATATGGGTGGGGAGAGTCCGTTTTTGTCCCGAAGGTGCAGTTATGTGAGGTATAAATGCTTTAAGCCTGCGGCTCTGAACTGCTCTGGCGAGTAGTTTTCCGCATTTGTTACCAGATTCGTATGTAAGTTTCCGGCAGAATTGTAGTGCCGCTTTAGCCCTGTATTGAAGTAGGTCTACCGTCTGTCTCCTGAGTACGAGCAATTCTGCCTCCAAGGAGGGCGTAGGTGTCCGCTTGTGAGTGGACTCCACCACGCGGATTTTGTCCAGGAGACCCAACAGCTGCCGCTCTCGCTCCCGTTTGACCCGCGCGCCGCATTTGATCAGTATCCCTCTGATCACTGATTTATGTGCTTCCCACAAAATACCTGGGTCGCAGTTATCAGTGGCATTAGTTCTGAAGTAATGTTGCATCTCACTTGTAACCTCAGACAGAACTTCCGGCGTCTGGAGTAGGCTTTCGTTCAAGCGCCAAAACCGTGTTCTGGACCTCGAGGTCTCTGTAAGATCGTATCGCATGGTAATAGGTGCGTGGTCCGACCACGTGATATTCCCGATCGTTGGTGTATGTACTGCCTCCAACTGGCCATGAGGGACGAAAAGGTAGTCTATCCGCGAGTATACCTTGTGCGGAGACGAATAAAACGTGTAGTCCCTAACCCCTGAGTGGTGCAACCTCCACACATCAATCAGTTGGGCATTGTGTAAATCCCTGGAGACGCGTTTATGCGTTCCCGGGCGTACAGAAGAGTGTCCTGATGAAGTGTCTACTGCTGGAGACAGCGGGATGTTGAAGTCGCCTCCCACAATCAATTGTCCCTCCTGGAAGCCTGTTAGTAGGTCCAGGGTATCGTGTATAAAGGTGTCTTGTCGGTCGTTGGGTACGTACAAAGTGGCGAACGTCACCTTTGTATCCCCTATGGTCCCCTTGATGAACATAGAACGACCCCCGGCGTCCGCCAGGGTGTCGCCACACGTCCAAGGTACCCCTCCGGACACAAGAATGGACACCCCTTTAGATTTGGCCGTTTCATTAGTTGCATGGTACACAAAGGGGTAGAAACGACTATTCAAGCACGGGGGCCCCCCAGTCCTGAAGTGCGTCTCTTGTATGAATGCTACGTCTGCTTTAATCCTCTTAAGATCATTAAGAAGCATCCGACGCTTTTCGGGCACATTAAGTCCCTTTGCATTCAGCGAAAAGATGTTGAGACTGTCCATATTCCCTGGGTCACTCGAAGGGGGTTAGCAATAAAGGGAGTAGTTAGAGAGGGTAGGGGGGGTGAAGAGCACAAGTCAGGTGTTGGAGGGGGGAGAATGCGCGCGTGGGCAGAAGGGAGGAGTAGAGGGGGGAGCTAAGCTACTAATGGGAGTGGGGGGGGGGGGGGGTAGGGGAGGGAGATAGAGGGGAGGGAGAGAAAAAGAATTGGACGAGAGCAGATAAAAAGGGAAGGGGGGATGAGAGAAGGAGATAGAGAGAAAGAGAGAAGAAGAAAGAAAAAAGAGAAGAAAAAAAAGGAAAAGAAAAAGAAAAGGGGGGCAAAATACACACAAATAACCAGACAAAACTTACAAGTATTCTATAATAAAAAAAAAACACACAGATGTAGCACTTGTATACCTACTGGTAAAACAAATCCCCACACAGTGGACAGTATGTACCGTCTATCCTACGAAGAGGTGCAAGCGATATGCGCTTGCGCAAAAGAAAGCACGCCCCGATTCACACCAGGGGTGGTGCTTCAGCCTATTGGGGAGGAGGTTAGACAGGACCGAGGAGAGCTACTCCGGTCCAGCCCGGCCCCCCTCATCTAACATGACTAAACATTCCTAGGAAGAAAAAAGATCAAACAACATATTATGGGAAGGAAAATCAGGCGTTGGTATGATAGAACTTTATCCAGCCACCTACCAACCCACCGTGTGGTTACCGCTTCGAGCCCAAATACAAACCCAAACCGTACCCCCCTACCCCACGTCTCTCAACCCTAGAGATCAATACAGGAAATAGATAGATAGATATCTCCCCCCCCCCCAAAAAAAAATACGAACAAACAAGCCCCCGCCCCTCATAAGCCATTAACATAGGAACATGAGTATAGTACATTGGTCCCGATGACTTCCCAAGGGGGACATAGTCCATCCATGCAGTCAATTCCCCTCAGTCCATCAGTGAGATCTCATCTCCACGTTTAGTACCTTGATCGCACCATGAGATACATGTTGGCTCCATCACTCTTCATCTGGCTGCATAGACCGACCCCGCCACCCCCCCTTCATCAATAGTATCCCCAAGCCAGAAGCAGGAAGAAACAGGGGGGGGGGGGAGCAGAAAAAAAGGCAGGCTCAAATCAGAACAAAAAACAAAAAAAAACAAAACAACCATCCCACCCTCCCCCCCAGCAAAGGGGACACCGTGGGGTTCCATCTCCAGCCCAGGTCATCAGAGCCGCCGCGACAGATCCGGGACGCCACCCCGCACCCATCCCAGGGCCTGCCCGATCGGCGAACAGCTCGGAGTCCCAGAGATCCAGCGGGCGTGTACAAAGTTCCCAATGCCGTTGTGATTCCGCCTAGAGGCACCCTGAGGGTCAGTCCGGCCGGAGCAGGGGAGACAACCCCAGATCCAAACACAGGGTGGAGGGGGAATGCCAACTCCTCCCGCCAGCAGAGCCACCCCCCAGAGATCCAGGGGGGGGGGTGAGCAGCAATAGAAGGCTGGATAGCAGGAGAGGATCTGGAAGGCTGGCGCGGGGGGGGGGCACCCCGGAGGGGTCAAAACAGTGATCGATCAGAGGGGGGGGGGGGAGAAGAAAAAAAAAGACAACAACCACCGCGAGAGGGGGACAAAGGATGGGGGAGAAAGGCAAAGGCAGGTAGAAGAAAATAAGGTGAGAAAAAAAATATATAAAAATAAAAGATATACAACCATCAGGGTGGGCAGGGGTTGAGGGGACACATCAAAGGGCTCACCTCACGGCCGGTAATGATCAGGCTTCTCTTGACTCCTCGGCCGGGTTATGCCTTGATCTGCGGCGATCTCTCTGTGGCCTAGGCGACCTGCCTCTCCGGCGACCCGGTGGACCGGATCGGGGAGCTGGGCGATGTAGGGGCTGCAGCCAGTCGGGGATCTCGAAGGGCTCAGTCTCCAGGAACAGGAAGAGATCAGGCAGGTCTGATGAGGTTCGAAGAGTGAAGGACTGGTGGGCTTTCTTGAAAGTCACTGATAGAGGGAACCCCCACCTGTACGTGATTCCAGATCCTCGGGCCACCTCCAGTACCGGCTTCAGTATGGCTCTGCGTTGCAGGGTGGCCTTGGACAGGTCGGGGAGGATGCGGAGTGCGGCGCCATCGAAATCCATCTCTCCCTTCTCCCATGCCTTCCGTAGCACCATCTCCTTCTGCGCGTAGTGGTGGATACGGCAAATCACATCCCTGGGTCTGTCCGGATCATCCGAGCGGGGGCCCAGGGCTCTGTGGATCCTGTCAAAGGACATGCCAGCTGGGAACTCACTCCCCAGCAGGTCCCGGAATATACCAAGTACCGAGGCCGCCAGGTCTTCTGTCTCCGTAGCTTCCGGCATGCCCCTCAGCCGCAAATTGTTCCTCCTGCTGCGGTCCTCCATTTCTTCTAACTGAAGCTGCTGCGTGAGGACTGTCGTCGCCTGTGCGGATTGTTGAGCTTCCACCGCTGCGATCCGTCTCTCCAAGGCAGCCACCGAAGTCTCTCCCATCCCCATCCTCTCCGACAGTGTCTCCACCTCGCCTCTCACTGCCGCGATCTCCCTGCGGTGAGCCGTCTCCAGCCTGGTGGCCAAGGCCTCAAAGTCGGACCTCGTGGGGATCGCCCGGAGCAGTTCCCGCAGCTCCTCGTCAGCCCGTAAGGTAAGCGGGGAGGGATGTCGCTCCTGTGGGTCCCGTGATTCCGCAGAGAAAGCCGCTGGTGTAGTAAGGTCCATCTCAGCGGCGGAGGAGGACGCCAGGGGCGAGGAGAGAGCTCCTGTCTGCAGGGCATCCATAAAGTTGTGCCTCGTGTCGTCCGCCATGATGTTGGTGGCCGGAGGGGTCCCGCTGCTAGTCTGGAAGAACTTGCGGATTTCACCGCTCTGAATCGGCTTAGGAGGGGTCTTCCACTTGTTCCTTCCTTTCCGCTTCCCAGCAGAGAACATACCGGGGAATAACGGTCAATTTCGCTGGAATATCACTGTAATAGGCCGGGCCGGACCGGGAGCTCCACAAATGTGCGACTCTACTCGTCCATGTCCAGACCACGCCCCCCGTGTTTCGCACATTTTAACAGGTGCTGATTACTGGGTGGCCACGCTGCTGGATCCCCGTTACAAGGACAATGTACCGTCCTTAATTCCCTCACTGGAGCGTGATCGCAAGATGCGCGAGTACCAGCTGATATGGAACGTTTTAGCAGGAGGCAGCATTTCACCAACATGGTGGAGCAGTATCTGTGCACATGCCTACACGTACTGAATGACGGGTCTGCCCCCTTAAACTTCTGGGTCTCCAAATTGGGCACATGGCCTGAGTTTGCCCTTTACGCCTTGGAGGTGCTGGCCTGCCCTGCAGCCAGTGTATTATCTGAACGTGTATTTAGCACGGCAGGGGGCGTTATCACTCACTTGGTGCCTTATCGACATTAAATTAGCCCAAGAACCTGTTTAATTACTATGTGTTCAGGTTTAAAGGGATGAGGTGGCAACCCTAGATCTTTCTCACTCTTTTTTGGGTGTACCCTAATTTAAAAAATAAATCAATTAAAAACAAAAACCTGCTGTGTTGACTACCTCGTCCTCTTCCACCGCCACTTCCACCTACACCGCCACATCCACCGCCACCTCAACCTCCTACTCCATATGGACCTCGTCCTCCTGGGTCAAGATTATTATTTATTTATTTTTTTATGTTATTTTAAGTTATTTCCCTATCCACATTTATTTTCAGAGTACTTGCAATACTCTTACCGACATTTTGCTGCCATTATCAGCCCTCTAGTCCTTTCCCTTAGTTTTTTAGAGACATTTTAGTACTCAAAAGTTCGGGTCCCCATTGACTTCAATGGGGTTAGGGTTCAGTGTGAAGTTCGGGTCAAGTTCGGGTCCCGAACCCAGACTTTTTTCCAAACCCGTCGAACCCGAAACATCCAGGTATCCGCTCAACTCTACCCAGGTTCCAAGAATGGGAAAGCGGATGCACTCTCTCGAATGTTTCCAAACACCCCTGAAACAACAGAGCGAAGTATGATCCTTTCCACTCAAAATTTTTTACTCATCCAACTTGATATAAAGACTTTGATTAAACAAGCTTCAACCCAGTGCCCTGGGCCAGAAATGTCCTCAATGAGAAGCCAAGGTGGATTTTTATGGCACCAGGACAAGATTTTTGTTCCCCAATCAGTTAGACTCCAAGTTCTAAAGATGTCACATGATCACAAACTTGCCGGACATTTTGGAATACGAAGAACTACTGAACTTGTTCAGCGCTCTTTTTGGTGGGCCAGCCTAAGACAAGACTGTAGAAAATATGTTAATTCCTGCACCACGTGCCAGCGCAATAAGGGTTCCAATGCCAAACCATGGGGACTTTTGAGGCCACTACCCATCCCTGAACAACCCTGGGAAGAAATATTCATGGATTTTATAGTAGACTTGCCTCCCTCTGGGGGATGCACCACCATCATAGTGGTGGTAGACCACCTTTCCAAAATGGCACATTTTCTCCCAATGATTGCCACACCTTCCGCCTCGGAGAAAGCAAACATGTTCATTAAAGAGATTGTCAGATTACATAGACTACCAGATAGTATTGTCTCTGACAGAGGGGTACAATTTACCTCCAAGTTCTGGAGAGATCTCTGCAAATCTCTATCAATTGAAGTATGTCTTTCCTCAGCGTACCAGCCCCAGAGCAATGGTCAAACAGAAAGGACTAACCAGACCTTAGAACAGTATCTTCGATGCTTCTGTACTTGGACATGATGCCTAGATCTCCCTTCTTCCCTGCGCTGAGTTTTCATATAACAATTCTTTGCATGCAGTCTCCCTTCTGGGCAAATTATGGATTTCACCCTTCCTTCCGAATACTATACCTGAAACATCTGCCCCCGCTGTCCAGGATTGATTAAGGTTCATTCAAACTAACTACAAGATACTTCAGGAGGCCATGCGAAAAGCCCAAGAGAACTATAAGAGGTTTCATGATAAAAGAAGAAGAGGGAATCTTGTCTTTAAGGTTGGGGACAAGGTATGGCTTTCTTCAGTAAACCTCAAGCTCTCATGTCCAGCCCAGAAGCTTGGACCCAAGTTCATCGGTCCCTTTGAAATTAAAAGATAAATAAATCCAGTGGCTTTTGAGCTGGCACTACCCAATACTTACAAGATCCATCCAGTGTGTCACATCTCCCTGCTTAAGCCTGCGGTACCCAGTCCATTTTCTGGAAGAGAAGAGCCACCTCCACCTCCAGTCCTGGTAGAAAGGGAAACAGAATTTGAGGTTGAAGCCATTATGGATTGCTGGAGGAGAGGTAGGCAGATCCAGTATCTCATCAAATGGAGGGGACACCCTCCCGAAGACAATTCCTGGGAGCCTGCAAACAATGTGCATGCTCCTAGACTGGTACGGGACTTTTACAGCAGACATCCCGAAGCATCGGCCCGTTGTGGCATCTGGAGGCTGCCCCTTGGGGGGGCACTGTCAGAGAAATGGCCGTAGAAGAAGTACTGGCAATCTTGCCAGTAGAAATAAACAGTAGAATCTTGCCAGTCCCTCTAATGCTCCTGGGAAATGTGTGTTATAATTTCCCAGGATGCAGTGCGCTGTCCAATTATCACTCCCCATCCAAGACTTCCAGGAAGTAAGTGCTTGTAGGCTTCACAATGCCCACAAGCAATAAAGTGGGACAGGGCTTTGCAGCCACCGTATCTTTAACTCAGGGTGCATATTTTGACAGATGGCACCACCTGTCAAACTTGCCCACTGAATTCAGACCTAGGAGACCTAGCAACTCATTTTCAGTTTTCCAGATGGACCTGATTGGAGGGTTCATTCACCCCATGTCTGTTTACATCCAACTACTTCTGATCCAATCTGGTGTGTTAAAAATAAATGGAATTTGTCCTACTTTGTATAGATGGATCGGATCAGAGGTAGCTGAGTGTAAATAGACAGCAGAGTTTGTTTACACCGGGCCACCCATAGAGCAGAGCTGACCATGTTCACTCTGCATAAACTGGACATGGACCTGTCATCTGCCCGCTCTGCTCTGATCAGCAGGGGATCAAGGGATCAGTGGACAGATCCCCTGCAGATCAAAATGGAGTCCACCCTGTGTAAAAGGGGACTTATGGTGAATTAGTACTCCAGCCTTAACCATCTGTGAAAAATCGATTTCAGGTAAAAATAATTATTTTCCAAAATATACTGTATGTCTATAATTCATCAATACACTTAAAAAATAACAGACTTTTGTTTAAGTAATGTAAACTAATACACGTGAAAGCTTTTAAAGCTTTTAAAGTGTATTTATGGTGTATGGAAGGATATTACTGCGCTATCTGGTATGTGAAGCAGCCGGCACAAACAAATAGAAATTGTGTAAAGAAAAAGGTGAAAAAATGTGCAGCGCTATGGGTAAACAATGTGTTCGAAAGTATCAAACATGTCAAACAATATACAAATGAATAAATGGTGTAAATCAATTACACTGGAGGAGTCTGGTAATGGCGTGAGACAGGAGCGCGCCGTGAGTCCTGGGCTCCCAGCCTCCTAAAGCATGTTTAATAGAATGCCCGTCTCCGTGAACTTCTGTTCCCCGCCTGTGTAGGATGTCTGTTACCTGCTAGAGCCAGAGTCCGCTGTTTCCGGGTTGGATCCTCTGTCTGCACGTTTGCACGTGGAGTTGTCGGAGGTGGTGGTTGGCGGTGTCCTGGTAAAGTACGGGGAATAGCAGAGGAGGTAGAGCCCGTAGCCCGTTGTCGGTGTGTGCAGGGACCGGGAAGTGGAATTGTGTGGTCAGGAGGAGGAGAAGCCACGAGTGTAAGCGAAGACCGCCGTGAATTCCTGGACCTCGGAGAACAGCTGAGAACGGCCGGGAATAGCCGATGCTGATGCCGATGCCGTTGCACGGAGCCGCAGTGCAGCTGTGATATAAGAGGTGCTAGAGTATACAGAGAGAGTATACAGAGAGGTGGGTGAGTTCCCTTATTAGATCTGAGCAGAATGCTCTATTAAACTATAATGCTACAATGCTCTATTAAGCTAGCCCAACTGTCATCCCCCGAACCTAAGGAGGATATTCATTAGTTTTAAAACCAAAAATACCTAATATCCTTAATAATTGAAGTGGACCAGTAGTGCCTCTGGAAGGAGTGCTGGCTTTTTTTTTCTCTGTCTTTTCTTGGTCCTTGAGGAATCTGACTTAAATTTATTCTGTGGCTGCTTAAGAAAAAACACATGGGGTACCCCAACAGGACACAAGGGATTGGCGGGAGAGCAAATGTCCCCAAGTTAACCAAAGGAGTGTTCTAATTGTACCCTGAATTTTTTTTTCTCAGGAGACGTTGGTGGGAAAGCGTATAAAAGAACAAGCAATTTCTGTGTCTTTGTTTTTTTTTTGTTTTTTTTCCTTCCCTTTTCTTTTTTTAGTTATTAATTTACTTTCCCCACTTAAAAGCACTCTCTTGCAATCACTATATGGAGAAGTTTTTCTAAATGAGCTTGGTGTCCTGTAGAACTTAGAAATCAATCAGAACGTATTAGTTCCTTATATTTTTAAAGGCAATCGTAGAGTGCTATTTGCGAGGGGTTAGCCTGTAGGGAATACTTTAACCCTGCCCCCCCTCTTTTTTTTGGGGGGGGGGGGGTCTGTCTAAAAATCTGACAGACAACTGCCTATCAAGTTGTTTGGGTGTGAATTGTTTTTTGTTTTTTTTTAGTAAAACTTTCAACAGTAATTGTAACTTGGATCAAAAAGGGTGGCTTAGAGACTCTGTGTTCACCCTGGGGGACTGAGAGCTGGGTCCCGGTTTTCTAGTTGAGTTTGTGTTTTATTTCAACTTATTTTTATTTTTTTCATTTGGCTAATTTTTGTCAGGTTTTTTTTTTTTTTTTTTGCGTGGTTCAAGTTTAATAATAATCAGATCTAATGACATTTAACAGCAGCGTGAACAATATTTTTTTGAATTTCTTGAAACTGAAGAGTAAGGGGCCGGATAGTAATCAGCAATTCCGAACAGCAATTGTCTCTACTCAGTGGAATGGAATAGAAGACCAAGAACCAGGTAAGGGAAGATTGGAAAAGGGAGAAAGCTGGTGAGTAACTCCCCCAGTACATCGGCCCAGAACTTGTTTTATTTATGTTTTTTCCTCCGGAACTTTGGCTACACGTAGAACTGATTTAATAGTATAATAACCTCGCTGGACATAAATGAGCTGAATCGATCTGAAAACGCATTATATTAGAGGGAGACGGTTGGGTAACCACAACGAAACAATCCGCTACCATAGCGACACTTGGTCCTTCCTTGCTTTTTTTTTCCTTTTTTTGTTGGTAATGATAGACAGCATGAGGGGGAGATCAGGAAGAGGGGCAGCAGTGGCGAAATCCCCCCGCTCAAGCGTAAGTCCTGGTCCTATGACTAAATATGTAACTGCAAAAGCAGGTGGAAATAACCAGGCTGTAGAAAAACAACATAGGCAAAACATTAAGGGATGGCAAAATGAGGTAAAGGAGAAAAAAGAGAGTAAGGCTCAGAATAAAATAGCCCCAGAAACAGTCCCAGAAATAAGTCCAGATATAGAATACTTGGAAGAAATATAAGTTGAAATAGAAGGAGATATAGGTAAAGAAGAGGAACAACATAGAAATGACCAGCTCCCGACAAAATGTGATATGGAAAATATGTTTGCAGTCCTGGAGAAATCATTGAAGTGCCTAGAAAGTTCGCTAAAAAAAGAAATAGCCATAATTCATAATGATGTTGGACATTTACTTACGAGAGTGGAAAAAGTTGAAAACAAAGTAGATATACATACAACCATAATAAAGGAACTAAAGGGAGAAATAAGATCTCTAAAGATAGAACAGCGAGACCAAGCTTACAAGATGGAAGATCAGGAAAATAAGAATAGGGGAAAGAATCTGCGAATAAGAGGACTCCGCAAAAATCCCCAGAAAGAAGATCTAGTAGAAATAATGGGAAAAATATTTAACCCATTACTGGGAAACTCAGAAACAAATGTTATAAAAGTGGAAGGAGTCTACAGACTAAGGAGACCCATGGGAATCCCAGTAGAAAGTCCACGGGACATAATTGTAATGTTTGAGAAACTAGAGGATAAAAATCAAGTCTGGAGAAATTTAAGGGGGAAGCCCCCATTAAAGTATGAAGGAGAGTCATTACAAATTTTCCCGGATCTTTCTCAAGACACTTTAAGAAGAAGGTGGACGTTAAAACCTTTGTTGAAAACTTTGCAAGAACACGAGATTTAATATAATTGGGGGTTTCCTGCATGTCTAATTGGCAAGAAAAATGGACAGACAGTAAAGCTTAGGTTCGTGGAGGAAGTGCATGAGTTTTGTGGAAAACTAGAGATCCCAGTCCCAGAGACATTGGGGGGAAGTATCATGAGACAAGAGGAGGAGATGCAGGAAGAGGAACAGTGGCACCTGGTCTCTAGAAGGAGGACATAACGGAGGAAAAGTAAAATATGTTCCTTTTTTCTTTTTGGGCGGGGACAGAAGGCAGGGAGAATGGAATAGAAATAGATAAAGGAGGTGGGAGACCCGAACTTGTGGAGAGCGCTAGAGCCTTCTCCTTACATATAAAGGAAGTAGGCTTGGCGCCAGACAGTATGCCACCTTGGTACAGTTAGCAGGTAGGCCAGGAAGGATTTGGAAACCTGCCGAAAGACCATGAGTCTAGACCACCTAAAGAGTACAAGGGCAAAGGGGAGGGTGGAGAGGGAGGGGGGACAAGGAGACATGGAGACATGGGAGGAACAAAGGGTGGGGGGAAGAAAAATGGTCTGTCCAAAAGAGTGGAATTTGGGGGGGTCAGATCAAATGGTTTGTCCAAAAAAGAAGAAAGGAAAAAGATTTCCCAGTTGAGCTGCTGTCTTCAGGGGTGCGGGGAGGGAGTGACCCCTGGTGCATAACGGGGCCCGGGATCGCTCCATCCCTGCATAAGGAGAGGAAAGGAGAAAAGAAAAAAGCAGAATGGATCTGATAAAATTTATAACGTACAATGTAAGAGGGTTAAACTCGCCACAGAAACGACATATGGTGTTACGGGAAATAGAAAGAATGGGCGCAGAAATAATATTTTTACAAGAAACCCATCTGGCATTGGACGCTAACATTAAATTATACTCCAGGAAGATTCCCACATGGTACTATGGAGATTCCCCTACAAAAAGGGCGAAAGGGGTGGCGATTGGCTTTGGAAATAAAGTTGACTTTGTGATAGAGGATAGAAAGGTGGACCCGGAAGGTAGATTCCTGTTCCTGAGAGGAACTATATCAGGCATAAGATATATCTTGTCAAATGTATACTGTTCCAATAAACATCCTAAAGAATATTTCCTAGAAATCTTGAAAGAACTGGGGGAATTTAAGAAAGGTTACCTAATACTGGCTGGAGACCTAAACTTCACAATGGATAGCAAACTAGACTCCACCTCCGGGGCTGCTGATAAAGAAAAAAAAATACTAAGAAGAATAAAAGGAAAACTATTTGAACACCAATTAGTAGATGTCTGGAGGATACAACACCCTAGTGTAAAGGATTTTACATACCATTCAACGGTACATGAAATGTACTCCAGACTGGACTATATATTGATTGAACATAGAGCACTGGATGTAGTAACGGAAACAACGATTGAAATAGCTACAATATCAGACCACGCTCCAGTGACAATGAGATTAAAAACAAAAAGGGAAGCACCGGGGAGAGGAGCATGGAGAATAAATGAAGACATAATTGAAGACCAAGAAGTAGAGAACATTATAAAAATGGAGATCGATCAATATTTTCAGACCAATGATACATCAGAAGTAAGCTCAGCAACAATCTGGGAAGCACATAAGGCTGTTATTAGGGGTCAATTGATTGCCATAGGTACTAGAAAAAAGAAAGAAAGAGAAATTAATATGCAAAAAACCTTAAAAGAAATACATGATCTGGAATATAGACATAAAAGAAATGCGGAAAAAGAAACTCAACGAGCCTTGATACTTAAAAGGGAAGTATTGAAAGACCTTATGGAACAGGAAACAAGAAAGGAGTTTAATAGACTCAAAAAAGACAGATACAAAGGAGGAAATACGCCTGGAAAATACCTTGCAAAGATGTTAGGACGTAATAAGTCAAGAAACTATATAGAGAAGATAAAGAATAGAAGAGGAGAAATGGTGAATAAGACAGCAGATATCGCCACGGCATTTCAAACATATTATAGTGCACCATACGGAATTAAAAAGGAAGAGATACACAAGGAGAAGAGGAAAGAAAAAATACAAGAATATTTAAAGAAGGCGAAATTGCCAAAAATACAGGAGGAACGCCTGACCGCTTTGGAAGCAGTAATTACGCAGGAGGAAATTTTAAGAGCATTGAAAGAAACACCTACAGGGAAAAGTCCTGGACCAGATGGGTTCACCATTAAATACTATAAAAAATTCCAGAGCCAACTGATCCCGAGGCTATGTGACTACTTTAACAAAATAGGGGAAGAGGAGGCAATACGACGCAAATCTCTAATGGCCCATATCACTATAATACCAAAACCTGGAAAAGACAAGACTTTGTGCTCCTGTTATAGGCCTATAGCATTAATAAATGCTGACACAAAATTATACGCAAAAGTTTTGGCCACCCGTTTAAAGAGCCTAATGCCAGATTTGGTTGACCCGGACCAGACAGGATTTATACCCGGAAGAGAAGGAAGAGACAATAGCTTAAAAACCATATTACTATTGCAGGAAAATAAAGGTGTGAAATCCCCAGTCTTACTCCTGTCAATAGACGCTGAGAAGGCATTTGACAGGGTGGACTGGGGATTTATGATGGACACACTCCAACATCTGGGACTGGGACCTAAGATTAGACATTGGATCCAAAATCTGTATAGTAGACCAACGGCAATGGTTAAGGTTAATGGTAACATGTCAGCCCCTTTTGAAATGTACAACGGGACTAGACAAGGTTGCCCGCTCTTGCCACTATTATATGTACTAACGCTGGAACCTTTTCTGGTATCTTTGCGAAATAATCAGAATATAGAAGGAGCGAGAATAGGCGAAGAAGAACATAAGGTAGCGGCTTATGCCGATGATATCTTAATGTATATAACTAACCCAAGAGTGACCTTGCCAAATATAGCTAAGGAAATAAAAAAGTACGGAGAACTTTCGAACTTCAAAATAAATCCTATAAAAACAGAAATTTTAAATATAGGGGGCGAGAAGAAAGAAGAACTTTGGTTGCAAAAGCAGTACCCATTCACATGGGTAAGAGGAGAGCTGGCCTACTTGGGGATCAAATTGGCATCTACGGTAGAGGGCTTATATATAGCTAACTATGTACCCCTCTTAAATTAAATAAAAACAGATTTAAAAAGAATATAATAAGACCACTTTCATTGTTAGGAAAGATAAATGCTTTTAAAATGGTTACCCTTCCAAAAATAACATATAAATTCCAGATGCTACCCATAGAAATTCCTCTGAGTTTTTGTTGATATCCTTAAATCAATACTGATAAAATCTATATGGAAAAACAAAAAGCCGAGAGTCAATTTTTCCACAATAACAAGAGAAGAAAAACACGGAGGATTAGCGGCACCGGACATAAACAGATACTATAAAGCCACAATCATCGCACGTATGGTAGAATGGGGGAATAAAGAGAAAGAGAAAGAAAAGAATGGATTCGAATAAAAAATAGTATAAGTAAAACAGCACTGCACAAAAATGTATGGGTACCACGAAAATATAGGGTGTTGGATGAAGATACACATGGAATAACAAAAAATGTTTTCAAAGTTTGGGACTTAATTTATAAACAGAATAAATGGATTTATAACTCACCTTTAATTTTACTCACGGAAACAAATTTTTTTTATCCCTGGGAAAGGGACTCGGCTGGGAACTAAAATGGGAGCAACACAAATAAAGGACATCATGGATCAAGGAAAAATAAAAACATTACGAGAGATAAAGGAAAAGAATGCATGGGATATCAGCGAATGGGAATACATACAACTAAAACATCTGGTAAAGTCAATACCTTCGCCTATAAGAGAGGAAAAAAAAATTAACAGCCTTAGAAAAACTATGCTGTATAAAAATTCCATTACGGCATGTTATATCAAAAGTATATCAGATCCTGACAGAATGGTTCGAAAGGGTGGAAAACTATAATAATCTGGAACATCTATGTAGCTGTGACGAAGGCCAATTTAATATATATAAAAAGAGATGGAAGCCGTGGAAAGACTTTAAACTAACGGAGCACTATCTGGAGAAAATCATAGTAGATAGCAGCTAAAGGGAAGGAAAAAAGGGAAAAGGAAAAGAAGACTAAAAAAAAAAAAAAAAAAAAGAAGGTAAGGGACAAACCATTTGGGGGGAGGGTGGAAGGGGGTAGGTAAGGTTTATATTAATTGAAATAAAAGAGAATATGTAAAAAAAACAATATAATGGAAGAAGAGAAAAAGAAAAAGAAAAAAAAAAAGAGGGAAAAAAAAGTGTTAAAATACATAAGATAAAATAACGTTTGAAATACCACAAATGATGCAAAACCAAAAGTGGAGACGGAATTATGAATAAAATCATGAGCAAGTCTCTTGCTGTGGTTGAGTCTGAGGTGGAAAAAAAAGAAAAAAAATCAATTACACTGAAACAGGTGTGTCTCAGTCACAGGTGAAATAACATCAGAGAAGCCTAAAGAACCATGAAAAACACACCCCCCGATTAGAGTGGAGTGATAAATAAAGTGCAAAATAATACTGATCACACATAAGAAATACAAAGTCCCATAAAAATATATAAAAGTGTCTCTAAATCGCTAATAAGCAATCTCCAAAGTGCAAAGGTGCAAGCGAAGAAGGAGGACATCCATCATTGTATCATATGGGTGAAAGCATCAGATACAAGGGTAGTGATCCCGCCACCATAAAGTAAGGGTTGGTACCCTTACCGTAATTGGTGGACTCACACACTGGTCAGTGGCGAGTCAAAATGGCAAGAGTATCAGGATCTTCTTTTCCTCAGATGCTAATCAAAGTAGGTGAACGGTGAGGTTCCTGATGGCTGTCGGATCAAACACGTACCCTGCGTGAGAGATTGGAAAGGATCCCACTTTCAACAGCCGTCCCCTTCACGGGGAGATGGAGATGGTGAGTGGATACCTCAGATGAACAAAAATAAAAATAAAAATAAAAAAAGGAAGCCTCCACATGGCATGAATGGAAAGAATTTAATGATAAAAACATGATAAAATACAGACATCTGGTAAATGAATGTAGCAAAAATGGTTGTAGGCACAATAAATAGCAACAGATGTAAAGCACTCTATGCATTTCGTCCCATAGGACTTTTACAGGGGTGTGTGCTAACCTGTGGCTACTGCGCTTAAATAGTATAGTGACATGGATTGGTCATTTGTAAGGAGATTACCTTCCAGGTCAGAGATCTCGGCTGTACACCAAGCCTCGCAGTCACCAGCTAATCACCAAACACTTCTGACTTCAGAAGTGCTAGCCAATCAGAGTGCTGCAACATAAGATGGACGCCCAATGAGAGCACCGCAACGTAGGGTATACGTCCCATCAATATAAATAAAACCACAATCATATATCTAAATGGGCCTGGGATATCAAAAAGACTGAGGCCAATCACGGCTCCAGATTGCGAACTCAGAGAGGCCAATGATGACGCTGTATACACAGCGTCATCACATGTCAATAAAAGGTGGATAAATCCAAAGCCAAGCCTCGGTTTAGAATGGAACACACGTTATGCGTCCCTCCACGCGTCATCGCATGTGACTTAAGAGGGTGGAGGAATCTGCAGCCAAGCCTCAGTCTGGGATGGAGGGAACATTGTGCGTCCCTCCACGTCTGGCTTCCAAAGGACAGCGGGGCGGAGTCATCGCACAACCAAAGGGGGCGGAAACACGCTGTCAGGGCTTGTGTCCTATGCAAAATAGGACGCATTACCCACGCTGCAGAATAGAAAATTCCGCGCCAAATATAAATAAGTACTAAATTAAACTAAATAAGCTGCTCCTCAAAGAACAATACTGAATTGTGATAATGAAAATGGAAGGTAGAGGGCGCTCAACCACACAATAGTGATTGTGAAATGTGGAATACCACACAACAACGTGCAACAATTAATAATAAAATACGTTTCCAAAAGCATATGTGAACAGTGATTGCTGAAACAATATAAATCAATATACAGCAGAAATGTCCCACACAGATGTGCATGAATACGCAGATTCCTCTGCAGTGTAAGCAAAAAACACTGAAGTTCACTGTGTTAAACACCAAAAAAATAAAAAAATAGAGTCCCAATAGCATGCATAGAAAGCCAAACGAATCTTGACAATTGCTGTGATCTTCCTAGTGGAGAAAAGTAGAAAATGCCACCACCATACTTTCAAATTTCACTTGTTTCCACCCAAGGTGCTTTGTATATAAAGTGCTCTTACCAGAGCCTGTTGACCACTTTACTTAAAAAGATGGTCATACGGGCTAGTGGATATGGACTATTGAATCTCGTTTCCAGGCTTTCCTGGATAAGAATGATATGCAAAAAAAGAGAACCGGTAGACGCCGATAGCGTAATAACGTTTTAATAATAAAAACAACTAAAAACAACGGAAAGCCAAATGGCCTCTTACTTTAAAAGTGCCTACCCGGCACTGGGACTGCAGGCCTGTCACCGCCAATCTGCGGTTCAAAACTTGGTTTATCAGGATCGGATACCACCGCCGTAGTTCCACCATAAACTCCTTCCTGTCAGCTTCACCAGAGCGGGGGGGCGTCTCGTGACCAGGACTGCCTCCAACGTCCGTTTCGATTACTCGTCTTCAGGGGGGCGTGCCTGATCACAATGCATCTCTGTATTTGTAGTCAGTATGGCTACTCAATTGTCCAATTAGGGAAAGTTCCAAACTACACAGCCCCAGTGCCGTTTAAGCATTCATCAAAATCATTAACAATACCATAATCAAGCAAATGCATACATTGAATAAAACATCCCTACAATAGTATTGCAAAATTTCTTTCTTAAATAGCTCCTGCACGGAGCTAGACGAAAAAAATAAAAATAAAAATAAAAAACGGCATCTCTCGGGTCCCTCCGGATGTGCAATGCAGCCATCCAGAGAGCATGATACTCAAAGGTAAACAAATTGAAAAAAATGTTCACTCCGATTGAGTAAAGGGCTGGTTGGATCAGGTGGATCTGAATAAATAAAATTAGTGATGTTGTGATGTTAACATAGTATGCAGCCTGAACAGAAGGGATGTTGGAAAAAACGGCCTCCCCAGCTCCCCTCTGCACGTGCATGAGCAAACCAGCGTTTGAGCAAAAGGACAGCTAAATGAGTCTAATCTGGAATACCATAACAGCATCCATGCTCTACCTCCAGATGAAGAACCCCTACTGTCTTTACCCCAGAGCTAGTGATCAGATGGACCCAACATCCCACAAGAAAATTAGGAATACCGATATATCTAAGGGGCAGCTAAAAATCAGTCATAAATAGAACAAAGTTGGCAGAAATTTACCAGCATACTGATAATCAAGGCGAATCACCAGACTCGCCAGATGATACATATAATAAACCTTTCTACCCAATTGTCTCAAGGTGTATAACAATAATAATGAAGAGACATTACAGATTATATGGCAGATACGATGACTGACCAAATAAAAATATATAATCAAAAAACATATTATATAAAAGGTCAAATGATATAAGAAAAGGGCATGAAGCCCCCACCGTACATCCCAATTACTACCTCGAACCCAACCTGGGGGAGATAGACTTGAACTGGATAGACATCATAATATCCAGCTCGCGATAGAGCAAAAGAAGATTAATAAACCTGGTAATAATTTCAAAGACCTTAGAAAAACATTGAGGAATCAATCATTGGCCAAAAAACAATTCAGATCTAGCTCAATGTTGAGACCTGATGGTTGCATTGTGCGCAATCTATGGACCCATTTCATTTCATTTTGAGAGACACTACGTGTCATATGGGTCCCACGCCAATTCCTAGTGATTTTGTCAATAGCATAGAAAGTGCAAAGACCAGGGTCACTGTCATGATGACTGGCAAAATGCCTTGAGACGCTATGATTGGGAAAACTCTTTTTTATGTTCGCCAGATGTTCGTTTACTTGTGTCTTTAGTTTACGTGTAGTTCTCCCCACGTACTGTAGAGAGCACGGACACTCAAGAACATACGTAACATGATCTGACCCACACGTAATAAAAGGCTTAATCTTGAAAGATTCACCCGTAGCATTAGATTTAAACTGGGTCAACTTTTTACTAGCACCAGACTTGCGTGTAGTTTTGCATGCTTTGCACCTCGTACAATAGTGAAACCCTGATCCGTCCAAAAAGGTAACCAATTTCTTTGGCGGATCTGGGACATTGGGAGCAATTTTATTTCTGAGGCCTGGTGCTCTCTTGTAAATAAATTTGGGCACATCGGAGATGGATTTCGCCAAATCCTTGTCCTTCATAAGAATGTGCCAGTGTCTTTTAAACACTGCCTCCACCTGCCGGTACTGCCTGTGGAACCCAGAGATAAAAGGCACTTCGTTCTTAAACTCTTTTTTTGGTTTGGGAACTAACAAAGATTGTCTATCCAAGACAGCAACTTGATCATGCGCTCTCCGGAGTGCATCGGCTGGGTACCCCTTTTCTAGAAACCTAGTGGTCAGGAGTTCAGCCTGTGCCTCAAAATCTTCTCTGGTATCGCAATTACATTTAAGACGCATGAACTGACCCTTGGGCACTGCACCTATCCAAGAGGGATGGTGGCAACTATGTGTGGGTACAAACCCATTCCGGTCCGTCGGTTTAAAAAAAGTCACGGTTTGAAACTTAGAATCTTTTTTCCTTATAGTGAGATCCAAATAGTTAGCAGAAGACATACTGGTTTCCGCCACAAAGGTTAGCCCATATTTGTTGGCATTCATCTGTGCTATAAACCGTTGTAGACATTCCTCTGACCCCTCCCAGAACAGAATGATGTCATCAATGTAGCGTTTATAGAATCTGAGTGATTCATGTTGGTCCAAAAAAATTGTTTCATGCTCCCATTTATTTAAAACAATGTTCGCCACACTAGGTGCATAGCGGGCACCCATGGCCACGCCTCCAACTTGGTTAAAGAACTGATTATTCGCCCAAAAATAATTATTCTTCATGGCCAATTCCAGTCCCCTAATCAAAAAGTTTATTTGGACCTTTTTCAATTTGGAGTGCCGCTTGAGTGCCCACCGAAGGGCAGTCAAAGCATCACTATGTCTTATGTTCGTGTAGAGCGATTCAATATCCACTGTAACAATAATCATATGTTCAGTGGCTTCAATGTTTTGAAGGGCTAGTAATAAGTCTTTACTATCTTTCAGATAGGATGGACTCTGGGAAACCAGTGGTTTGAAAAAAACGTCGAGATATTCACCCAACCGTGAGAAGAGGGCCCCTATCCCACTAATTATAGGTCTCCCTGGGGGATTCTCTTTGTTCTTATGAATCTTGGGTAGGGTATATAGGACCGGAATTTTGGGTGCATGGGGGACAAGATAAGCCGCCTCTTTGGGATTCAAGATCCCTCTGTCAAGTCCCTCATCCACCCAATTTTTTAAAAGGTCTTTAAGTTTATGGGTAGGATCACTACTCATGAGTTGATAAGTTTTGGTGTCATCTAATTGTTGTTGCATTTCTTGATAGTAATATTCCCTTTTTAGTATAACAAGTCCACCGCCCTTGTCGGCAGGCCTTACTACTATATTTTTATTGCTTTCTATCGTTTTGATTGCTCCCTTGAACTGTGCATTAGAGGCATGGGAAACAACTTCCATATCTCGTATATCGTCCTGAACCAGAGAACGGAAAACTTCAATATGATGGTTGGAGCCCTTATAGGGATTGAATACGGATTGATTCCTCAAACCGCTATGCACAAACTTTTCTGGACTTTGAGATCTTGGTTGATCAATATTCCCTGCAAAATGTTTTTTAATATTTAGTTTTCTAATGTGTTTCTCCACGTCGATAAAAACCTCGAATTTATCGATATCTTTATTTGGGGCGAATTTTAGACCTTGCTGTAACACAGCTAGTTCCTGGTCCGAAAATTCCACCCCTGCCAGGTTATAGATACCTTCACTTAATCTGTTCTTTTTCTTTTTCTCTCTCCCTCTTCCTCGTCGTCCTCTCTTTCTGAATGATCATCTGATCACTAGCTCTGGGGTAAAGACAGTAGGGGTTCTTCATCTGGAGGTAGAGCATGGATGTTGTTATGGTATTCCAGATTAGACTCATTTAGCTGTCCTTTTGCTCAAACGCTGGTTTGCTCATGCACGTGCAGAGGGGAGCTGGGGAGGCCGTTTTTCCAACATCCCTTCTGTTCAGGCTGCATACTATGTTAACATCACAACATCACTAATTTTATTTATTCAGATCCACCTGATCCAACCAGCCCTTTACTCAATCGGAGTGAACATTTTTTTCAATTTGTTTACCTTTGAGTATCATGCTCTCTGGATGGCTGCATTGCACATCCGGAGGGACCCGAGAGATGCCGTTTTTTATTTTTATTTTTATTTTTTTCGTCTAGCTCCGTGCAGGAGCTATTTAAGAAAGAAATTTTGCAATACTATTGTAGGGATGTTTTATTCAATGTATGCATTTGCTTGATTATGGTATTGTTAATGATTTTGATGAATGCTTAAACGGCACTGGGGCTGTGTAGTTTGGAACTTTCCCTAATTGGACAATTGAGTAGCCATACTGACTACAAATACAGAGATGCATTGTGATCAGGCACGCCCCCCTGAAGACGAGTAAGGAGGCAGTCCTGGTCACGAGACGCCCCCCCCGCTATGGTGAAGCTGACAGGAAGGAGTTTATGGTGGAACTACGGCGGTGGTATCCGATCCTGATAAACCATGTTTTGAACCGCAGATTGGCGGTGACAGGCCTGCAGTCCCAGTGCCGGGTAGGCACTTTTAAAGTAAGAGGCCATTTGGCTTTCCGTTGTTTTTAGTTGTTTTTATTATTAAAACGTTATTACGCTATCGGCGTCTACCGGTTCTCTTTTTTTGCATATCATCCTTATCCGGAACGCCTGGAAACGAGATTCAATAGTCCATATCCATGTGTGTGTAGGCACAATCCTGCACTAGCCCGTATGACCATCTTTTTAAGTAAAGTGGTCAACAGGCTCTGGTAAGAGCACTTTATATACAAAGCACCTTGGGTGGAAACAAGTGAAATTTGAAAAGTATGGTGGTGGCATTTTCTACTTTTCTCCACTAGGAAGATCACAGCAATTGTCAAGATTCGTTTGGCTTTCTATGCATGCTATTGGGACTCTATTTTTTTATTTTTTTGGTGTTTAACACAGTGAACTTCAGTGTTTTTTGCTTACACTGCAGAGGAATCTGCGTATTCATGCACATCTGTGTGGGACATTTCTGTTGTATATTGATTTATATTGTTTCAGCAATCACTGTTCACATATGCTTTTGGAAACGTATTTTATTATTAATTGTTGCACGTTGTTGTGTGGTATTCCACATTTCACAATCACTATTGTGTGGTTGAGCGCCCTCTACCTTCCATTTTCATTATCACAATTCAGTATTGTTCTTTGAGGAGCAGCTTATTTAGTTTAATTTAGTACTTATTTATATTTGGCGCGGAATTTTCTATTCTACATTTTGAGGTATCAGAATTTTTAGTTTATTATTTTGAACCATATTTTCACGCAGCCATGGACGTTTTTAACTTTATGAGAGAGCGTCAGATTAATTTAGATGAAATCTTTCAAGAAACCCCGAGTCCCAATATGGATTTGGAAAAAGGTTTCAAAGAACTACAATTAGATATGGAAAAACAGATCAGAGTGTGGTGGGACATTGCCTCATTCGAATTATATATAGGAAAGAATCTCACCACCAGGCGTCATAGATGGGATGTTGGTCCCAATGATGGTATTGACAATTTGCAATCAATCGAGGAATGGTACCAGTTTTTTAATGCCTGTGAGCAGAAGCTCATGCAGCTTATGGTCAGAAGAAGAAAGGCAAAAAATGGGATTCTGGAATCTAAAATTGCAGATCTCAAGAAAAAAATGGAGCCATTTAACACCAGTAGTGAATATATGAAAAAATCCAAACTCTTACGAACACATTTGTCCAAATATGACGGGGAAATAAAAAACAAAAAATTGAAAAAATATCAAAGAGACATCAGAGATTTTGAAGAAAACAAAGTTTATAAGTGGCAGGATACCCTTACCTTGGGAAATTCCGCTGATATTAGTGTGGATGGAGAACGGCCCCTCCCTCCCACTAAAAGCACGGAAAGGAAAAAAACTGTGCAAGTCTCTAGTACCCCAAAAAAACCAGCAATGAAAACGAATCTTAAACCTTCTACTCCCTACTACAAACCCCACAATTATCCTCCCCCCAATGCGTATGGGTATCCCCATTCGCAACCAGTCGAAACGTACAATAGATTTGGACCACTGCACAACAGGGTACCAGACTATCAGTACTATGAACCATATCGTCCACAATATCCTCCGAGACCACCGTGAGGGGGGTTCAGAGGAAATTTTCGGGGACGACCCTATCACAACCAGCATCAGGGGGGGGGATGGGAGAGGGTGGAAGGATACTTATCGCATTCCCCCCAGGTCCCCTTTTTACCAAAAAGATCATTCAGAAAGAGAGTACGACTGTAACGCCACTGGCGTTATTCTATACAAGATGAGCGCAGCCTTACCTCTCTCCCTCGGCTGCGCTCCTCTCTCAACTCTGGCCGTGTCACTTCCGCCGCGCCACTGTTTGCGTTCCACGCTGGAACGCGGAAGTGCGCCCCAGCGTGCTGCGCTGTTTCCCGCGCCCCGGCGGCTATTTAAATCGCCACTAATGACGGCAGGGTGTTCCACTATTTTGTTGGACCCCTGCCATCACCTGGAAGCAACTCAGGACTCCCCAGAGAACCTGCTCCAGTATACAGACTCTCCCCATCCACCATTGGAACCAGCACTACCGCTCCAGGCTTCAGTCCAAGCCCCTCCAGGCTGCAGCTCTACAGGCATTCCTTACCAGCTTATGTCCACTGGCAACAAGGAGGATTCTGAATAACCTACAGCAAGGCACTCAATCTACAACCTTCTCATCTGATGACAGCAGTACCGCAAGTATCCTTTTCTTTCATGCTAATAGCACTCAAGGTGTATTTAGCTGTGCCCTAAAAGGAACTCTGTATATTTATAGTTAACCTTACCTGCTTAACGGACATTGAGATTGAATACTCATCGTTAAGGTTGCAAATAGCAATGTACTTGTTTCACTAGCACTGTACTGAACCAGAGACTATATATATTACTTATATCTAAAAGGAACATACGCTACCTGCTTATTCAGATACCTTTGTTATTATTGATTGATACATAACATATGCTTATGAGGCAATAAGCACCCTGATTACTTTGGAATTCTATCTGAGGTTGTGATGATTCAAACCATTAACTCTTTATTAAGTTAATAGAGTGACTGTTGGTTTATACCTGAGAAACCTCCGCAGCTGAGATCCAATTAAAACAATTATAGCAGGACAGGATCATTAGATAATAGTGGAACCTATTAAATTAAATGGATCCAGCGGAACTCGCAAACCACTTAGTGGGACTGTCACAACGAGTGGACACTCTCACTGGTAATTTGAATGACCTCCGGTTAGAAAATGAGGTCCTCCGAAATCAAAATTTTGCTCAGCCTAGGGAACGACCTGAACCCAAGGTCTGCCCCCCGGAAAATTTTTCAGGTGACAGAAAATATTTCCGTCAATTTATTAGTTCATGTCGTTTAATGTTTGATTTACGGCCCAGGACTTACTATTCTGACAGAGTTAAAATTCTGACTCTGATATCATACTTAAAAGGAGAACCTAGAGTTTGGGCCGACGCCTATGTGGAAGAACATGGCGATCTCTTGGGTGCCTTCAATACCTTCATAGATGAGATGTCTCTCCTCTACGAGGACCCTAACAAACAACTCACAGCGGAGAATACCATCAGGAACTTGAAACAAGGAAAAAGACATGTAGAGGATTATATCTCAGAATTTAAATGCTGGTGCCGAGAAACTTTATGGACTGATATTGCCCTTAGGAATCAATTTCGTATAGGGTTGTCTGAGTCTGTGAAAGATGAGCTTGCTCGAGTTGAGATTCCTGCATCTTTAGAAGATCTCATGCACCTTTCCCTCTCTATTGATCGCCGTCTCAGAGAAAGGAAGGCTGAACGTGCTAACTTGTATCAACCAACACCATTTAGGAGATCCAGGTCCCCCCCAAAAGAGGTACCTATGGAAGTCAGCACAATCAGAGGTCCATTGACCCCAGCTGAAAGACAAAGGCGAAGAACCCACAATCTCTGTCTATACTGCTCCGCCCCTGACCACATGGTGGCTAATTGCCCAATCCTAAAGAATAAGACTGAAGGTAATAATCTTAACCTTAATAGATCTAATGTAGCAAGTACCACAACAGGCTCCACCACTAACCAATATATCTTTCTCACCCTTACTTTACAGTGGGACCAAGATAGGACCACCATTGACGCAATGATCGACACTGGTGCATGTGGCAATTTCATTGACTTAGGTTTTGTTAACTCAAATAAAATTCCTTTTGTTTCAAAGCAAACTCCTTTGTCTGTCACTTTCATTGACGGATCTATCTCCTCTTTTGGTCCAGTGCAATCTCAAACTGCACCACTGTTGGTTACTTGTGGTAATGCACACACTGAAACCCTTGTTTTTGACATCATCCCATCACCCTTATTCCCAATAGTTTTAGGATTACCTTGGTTACACCTCCATCAACCAACCTTCCAATGGTCCAACACCTCACTCAGTTTAAACTCTACTTACTGTAAAAATACTTGTTATCCCATTTTCAATATCCTTTTAACTACTGTGAACTGCGACGGTCTTCCAACTTATTTACTAGACTTCTCTGATGTATTTAGTAAAACCAATGCAGAAATACTCCCACCTCATAGAATTTATGATTGTCCTATTGATCTAATCCCAGACGCTCCAATCCCCACCGCACGTATTTATCCACTCTCACAGCCTGAACTCGTTAACCTCAAGGATTATCTTGATGATAACCTTAGAAAGGGTTTTATAAGACCTTCTACTTCCCCGGCTAGTGCAGCCATGTTCTTTGTAAAAAATAAAGATGGTTCACTCAGACCTATAATCGATTATCGATCATTGAACAACGTCACAATAAAAAATCGCTACCCATTGCCACTTATTCCAGAACTTATAGAACGGCTACAGACTTCCAAGATCTTTACAAAACTAGATCTCAGGGGTGCTTACAATCTAATCAGAATCCGTCCCGGGGACGAGTGGAAAACTGCATTCAAAACCCGTTATGGTTTATTTGAGTATTTGGTAATGCCTTTTGGTTTGTGTAATGCACCTGCAACTTTCCAACGGTTTATTAACGACATTTTTCGTGATTTACTAGACATCTGTGTTGTAATATACCTAGACGACATCCTGATTTACTCTGATACTCTTGAAGAACACACTAAGCATGTAAGATGGGTCTTGGGTAGACTCAGAACACATTGCCTTTACGTTAAGCTTGAAAAATGTGTTTTTAGTCAGTCCAGTATTTCATTTCTCGGGTATCAAATTACTCCAGAAGGAATACAGATGGATTCTTCAAAGGTTGATTGTATTCTTTCCTGGCCAATCCCCCATTCTAGGAAAGCATTGCAACGCTTTCTTGGTTTCTCAAATTACTACCGAAAATTCATTAGAAACTTCTCACAGATTGTCAAACCCCTGAATTCATTAACAAGCAAAAATACACTCTTCAAATGGACAAATGAAGCTCAAAGGTCATTTGATTCACTCAAATTATCTTACACTACTGCTCCGATCCTCCAACTACCTAATCCCTCATTTCATTTTACTTTAGAAGTCGATGCTTCACATTTCGCTTTAGGCGCTGTGCTTTCCCAACAACAAAAGTTGTCTGAACCTCTACATCCAGTGGCCTTCTATTCTAGAACTTTAACGTCCGCAGAGAAAAACTACTTAATTGGAGAGAAAGAACTCCTTGCAATTAGAGATGCTTTAGCCAATTGGAGACATCTTCTAGAGGGATCCACACATCCGATCACCATACTAACAGATCATAGAAATCTACAACATTTAAAGGCCTGTAAAACCTTGTCCGCCCGTCAAGTCAGGTGGAGTTTATTCTTTGACCGATTTGATTTCTATATTTCTTATAGACCAGGTACACAAAATTTAAAGGCGGATTCTTTATCTCGCATGTATGAAGATCACACTACTGAAACTCCACCACACTCTATCATACCTTCAAATCGCTTCATTGGCTTAACCACTTCTTTCAAACAACTACTCTCCCAGTCTATTTCTACAGATGCATCTGACTTACCTAAAGGAGTCCTAAAGCAATCAGATGGATTATATACCTACAACAAGAAATTATATGTTCCTCCAAAATTACAGTTGCTACTACTGAAACAACTACATGATTCTCCATTAGCTGGTCACCCTGGAATTACTAAAACAATACATCTTGTAAAAAGACATTACTGGTGGCCCCATTTAGCTAAAATGGTCCAAGAATATGTTAATTCCTGCGAAACTTGTGCCAGCAACAAACTCTCAAGAAAACCTCCATTTGGTCTTCTAGCATCCATCCCAATACCCAATAGACCATGGGAGGTTGTGTCAATGGATTTTATAGTCGATCTTCCAAGATCCAATAGTGCAAATACCATCATGGTCACTGTTGACCTACTAACAAAGATGGCACACTTCATTCCTTTAAAAAATCTACCAACCTCTCTTGAGACAGCAACAACTTTCATCAGTAATGTTCTCAAACTGCATGGTTTACCTTCTCAGATTATCTCAGACCGTGGATCCCAATTCATCTCCAAATTCTGGAAAGCTCTGTGTAATGCATTAAAGATTGATCATCGGATGTCTACTGCCTACCATCCCCAAACAAATGGACAGACGGAACGCATCAACCAGATCTTGGAACAATATTTGCGTTGTTATTGTACCCATCTTCAGGATGACTGGTATCAATTACTTCCCCACGCAGAGTTCGCATATAATAATGCTACCAGCTCTTCATCCCAATTCTCACCATTTTTTGCCAACTATGGTTTTCACCCAAACAATTTACCAAGCTCTTTCCTCTCAAACAATGTACCTGCAGTAGACCAATATCTCACTATTCTAAAGAACACACTTCCTATTTTACGTTCAAATTTAGAAGCTGCTCAGTCACGACAAAAACGTAATTATGATCTTCACAGATCAGTACCTCCTACCTATAAAGTTGGTGATTTAGTATGGCTTTCTACTAGAAACTTACGCTTAAATCTACCTTCGAAAAAGTTGGGTCGTCAATTCATTGGACCCTACCCCATCTCTCAAGTGATCAATTCAAATGCAGTAAAACTACAGTTACCTCCTGATTGGAAAATCCATCCTGTTTTTCATGTTTCT
This sequence comes from Rana temporaria, assembly GCF_905171775.1. Lineage (NCBI taxonomy): Eukaryota > Metazoa > Chordata > Amphibia > Anura > Ranidae > Rana > Rana temporaria. Next base: position 70,520,615 of record NC_053494.1, read on the forward strand.
CTGATTAAGCCATACGTACCCAACCCATTCTCTAACAGGGTTTCACGTCCTCCTCCTCCAGTAGAAATCATGGGTGAGACTGAATACGAGATTGAAAAGATTTTAGACTCTAGAAAGAGAGGTTCTGTCATTCAATATCTAATACGATGGAAAGGCTACTCTCAACTTGAAGATTCTTGGGAAAATAGTTCTCACCTTCATGCTCCCCGTCTTATCAGACAATTTCATCGAAGGTATCCTACTCGTCCATCACCTAATATTGTCACTGGTGGTGCCCCCTTAAGGAGGGGAGTATGTAACGCCACTGGCGTTATTCTATACAAGATGAGCGCAGCCTTACCTCTCTCCCTCGGCTGCGCTCCTCTCTCAACTCTGGCCGCGTCACTTCCGCCGCGCCACTGTTTGCGTTCCACGCTGGAACGCGGAAGTGCGCCCCAGCGTGCTGCGCTGTTTCCCGCGCCCCGGCGGCTATTTAAATCGCCACTAATGATGGCAGGGTGTTCCACTATTTTGTTGGACCCCTGCCGTCACCTGGAAGCAACTCAGGACTCCCCAGAGAACCTGCTCCAGTATACAGACTCTCCCCATCCACCATTGGAACCAGCACTACCGCTCCAGGCTTCAGTCCAAGCCCCTCCAGGCTGCAGCTCTACAGGCATTCCTTACCAGCTTATGTCCACTGGCAACAAGGAGGATTCTGAATAACCTACAGCAAGGCACTCAATCTACAACCTTCTCATCTGATGACAGCAGTACCGCAAGTATCCTTTTCTTTCATGCTAATAGCACTCAAGGTGTATTTAGCTGTGCCCTAAAAGGAACTCTGTATATTTATAGTTAACCTTACCTGCTTAACGGACATTGAGATTGAATACTCATCGTTAAGGTTGCAAATAGCAATGTACTTGTTTCACTAGCACTGTACTGAACCAGAGACTATATATATTACTTATATCTAAAAGGAACATACGCTACCTGCTTATTCAGATACCTTTGTTATTATTGATTGATACATAACATATGCTTATGAGGCAATAAGCACCCTGATTACTTTGGAATTCTATCTGAGGTTGTGATGATTCAAACCATTAACTCTTTATTAAGTTAATAGAGTGACTGTTGGTTTATACCTGAGAAACCTCCGCAGCTGAGATCCAATTAAAACAATTATAGCAGGACAGGATCATTACAACGACAAGGAAGAGGGAGAGAGAAAAAGAAAAAGAACAGATTAAGTGAAGGTATCTATAACCTGGCAGGGGTGGAATTTTCGGACCAGGAACTAGCTGTGTTACAGCAAGGTCTAAAATTCGCCCCAAATAAAGATATCGATAAATTCGAGGTTTTTATCGACGTGGAGAAACACATTAGAAAACTAAATATTAAAAAACATTTTGCAGGGAATATTGATCAACCAAGATCTCAAAGTCCAGAAAAGTTTGTGCATAGCGGTTTGAGGAATCAATCCGTATTCATTCCCTATAAGGGCTCCAACCATCATATTGAAGTTTTCCGTTCTCTGGTTCAGGACGATATACGAGATATGGAAGTTGTTTCCCATGCCTCTAATGCACAGTTCAAGGGAGCAATCAAAACGATAGAAAGCAATAAAAATATAGTAGTAAGGCCTGCCGACAAGGGCGGTGGACTTGTTATACTAAAAAGGGAATATTACTATCAAGAAATGCAACAACAATTAGATGACCCCAATACTTATCAACTCATGAGTAGTGATCCTACCCATAAACTTAAAGACCTTTTAAAAAATTGGGTGGATGAGGGACTTGACAGAGGGATCTTGAATCCCAAAGAGGCGGCTTATCTTGTCCCCCATGCACCCAAAATTCCGGTCCTATATACCCTACCCAAGATTCATAAGAACAAAGAGAATCCCCCAGGGAGACCTATAATTAGTGGGATAGGGGCCCTCTTCTCACGGTTGGGTGAATATCTCGACGTTTTTTTCAAACCACTGGTTTCCCAGAGTCCATCCTATCTGAAAGATAGTAAAGACTTATTACTAGCCCTTCAAAACATTGAAGCCACTGAACATATGATTATTGTTACAGTGGATATTGAATCGCTCTACACGAACAAAAGACATAGTGATGCTTTGACTGCCCTTCGGTGGGCACTCAAGCGGCACTCCAAATTGAAAAAGGTCCAAATAAACGTTTTGATTAGGGGACTGGAATTGGCCATGAAGAATAATTATTTTTGGGCGAATAATCAGTTCTTTAACCAAGTTGGAGGCGTGGCCATGGGTGCCAGCTATGCACCTAGTGTGGCGAACTTTGTTTTAAATAAATGGGAGCATGAAAAAAAAATTTTGGACCAACATGAATCACTCAGAATCTATAAACGCTACATTGATGACATCATTCTGTTCTGGGAGGGGTCAGAGGAATGTCTACAATGGTTTATAGCACAGATGAATGCCAACAAATATGGGCTAACCTTTGTGGCGGAAACCAGTATGTCTTCTGCTAACTATTTGGATCTCACTATAAGGAAAAAAGATTCTAAGTTTCAAACCGTGACTTTTTTTAAACCGACGGACCGGAATGGGTTTGTACCCACACATAGTTGCCACCATCCCTCTTGGATAGGTGCAGTGCCCAAGGGTCAGTTCATGCATCTTAAACATAATTGCGATACCAGAGAAGATTTTGAGGCACAGGCTGAACTCCTGACCACTAGGTTTCTAGAAAAGCCGATGCACTCCGGAGAGCGCATGATCAAGTTGCTGTCTTGGATAGACAATCTTTGTTAGTTCCCAAACCAAAAAAAGAGTTTAAGAACGAAGTGCCTTTTATCTCTGGGTTCCACAGGCAGTACCGGCAGGTAGAGGCAGTGTTTAAAAGACACTGGCACATTCTTATGAAGGACAAGGATTTGGCGAAATCCATCTCCGATGTGCCCAAATTTATTTACAAGAGAGCACCAGGCCTCAGAAATAAAATTGCTCCCAATGTCCCAGATCCGCCAAAGAAATTGGTTACCTTTTTGGACGGATCAGGGTTTCACTATTGTACGAGGTGCAAAGCATGCAAAACTACACGCAAGTCTGGTGCTAGTAAAAAGTTGACCCAGTTTAAATCTAATGCTACGGGTGAATCTTTCAAGATTAAGCCTTTTATTACGTGTGGGTCAGATCATGTTACGTATGTTCTTGAGTGTCCGTGCTCTCTACAGTACGTGGGGAGAACTACACGTAAACTAAAGACACGAGTAAACGAACATCTGGCGAACATAAAAAAGAGTTTTCCCAATCATAGCGTCTCAAGGCATTTTGCCAGTCATCATGACAGTGACCCTGGTCTTTGCACTTTCTATGCTATTGACAAAATCACTAGGAATTGGCGTGGGACCCATATGACACGTAGTGTCTCTCAAAATGAAATGAAATGGGTCCATAGATTGCGCACAATGCAACCATCAGGTCTCAACATTGAGCTAGATCTGAATTGTTTTTTTGGCCAATGATTGATTCCTCAATGTTTTTCTAAGGTCTTTGAAATTATTACCAGGTTTATTAATCTTCTTTTGCTCTATCGCGAGCTGGATATTATGATGTCTATCCAGTTCAAGTCTATCTCCCCAGGTTGGGTTCGAGGTAGTAATTGGGATGTACGGTGGGGGCTTCATGCCCTTTTCTTATATCATTTGACCTTTTATATAATATGTTTTTTGATTATATATTTTTATTTGGTCAGTCATCGTATCTGCCATATAATCTGTAATGTCTCTCCATTATTATTGTTATACACCTTGAGACAATTGGGTAGAAAGGTTTATTATATGTATCATCTGGCGAGTCTGGTGATTCGCCTTGATTATCAGTATGCTGGTAAATTTCTGCCAACTTTGTTCTATTTATGACTGATTTTTAGCTGCCCCTTAGATATATCGGTATTCCTAATTTTCTTGTGGGATGTTGGGTCCATCTGATCACTAGCTCTGGGGTAAAGACAGTAGGGGTTCTTCATCTGGAGGTAGAGCATGGATGTTGTTATGGTATTCCAGATTAGACTCATTTAGCTGTCCTTTTGCTCAAACGCTGGTTTGCTCATGCACGTGCAGAGGGGAGCTGGGGAGGCCGTTTTTCCAACATCCCTTCTGTTCAGGCTGCATACTATGTTAACATCACAACATCACTAATTTTATTTATTCAGATCCACCTGATCCAACCAGCCCTTTACTCAATCGGAGTGAACATTTTTTTCAATTTGTTTACCTTTGAGTATCATGCTCTCTGGATGGCTGCATTGCACATCCGGAGGGACCCGAGAGATGCCGTTTTTTATTTTTATTTTTATTTTTTTTCGTCTAGCTCCGTGCAGGAGCTATTTAAGAAAGAAATTTTGCAATACTATTGTAGGGATGTTTTATTCAATGTATGCATTTGCTTGATTATGGTATTGTTAATGATTTTGATGAATGCTTAAACGGTACTGGGGCTGTGTAGTTTGGAACTTTCCCTAATTGGACAATTGAGTAGCCATACTGACTACAAATACAGAGATGCATTGTGATCAGGCACGCCTCCCTGAAGACGAGTAATCGAAACGGACGTTGGAGGCAGTCCTGGTCACGAGACGCCCCCCCGCTCTGGTGAAGCTGACAGGAAGGAGTTTATGGTGGAACTACGGCGGTGGTATCCGATCCTGATAAACCAAGTTTTGAACCGCAGATTGGCGGTGACAGGCCTGCAGTCCCAGTGCCGGGTAGGCACTTTTAAAGTAAGAGGCCATTTGGCTTTCCGTTGTTTTTAGTTGTTTTTATTATTAAAACGTTATTACGCTATCGGCGTCTACCGGTTCTCTTTTTTTGCATATCATCCTTATCCGGAACGCCTGGAAACGAGATTCAATAGTCCATATCCACTAGCCCGTATGACCATCTTTTTAAGTAAAGTGGTCAACAGGCTCTGGTAAGAGCACTTTATATACAAAGCACCTTGGGTGGAAACAAGTGAAATTTGAAAAGTATGGTGGTGGCATTTTCTACTTTTCTCCACTAGGAAGATCACAGCAATTGTCAAGATTCGTTTGGCTTTCTATGCATGCTATTGGGACTCTATTTTTTTATTTTTTTGGTGTTTAACACAGTGAACTTCAGTGTTTTTTGCTTACACTGCAGAGGAATCTGCGTATTCATGCACATCTGTGTGGGACATTTCTGCTGTATATTGATTTATATTGTTTCAGCAATCACTGTTCACATATGCTTTTGGAAACGTATTTTATTATTAATTGTTGCACGTTGTTGTGTGGTATTCCACATTTCACAATCACTATTGTGTGGTTGAGCGCCCTCTACCTTCCATTTTCATTACCCACGCTGCGGCGTTTGGACACACCTTCTCATTCAAAGAGTTTTCTTTATTTTCATGACTATGAAAATTGTAGATTCACACTGAAGGCATCAAAACTATGAATTAACACATGTTGGATTATACATAACAAAAAAGTGTGAAACAACTGAAAATATATTTCATATTCTAGGTTTTTCAAAGTAGCCACCTTTTGCAGCAGACACATCTCTAGAACTGTTAAGAGGAGACTGTGTGAATCAGGCCTTCATGGTAGAATATCTGCTAGGAAACCACTGCTAAAGAAAGGCAACAAGCAGAAGAGACTTGTTTAGGCTAAAGAAAGGAATGGACATTAGACCAGTGGAAATCTGTGCTTTGGTCTGATGAGGCCAATGATGACGCTGTATACACAGCGTCATCACGTGTCAATAAAAGGTGGATAAATCCAAAGCCAAGCCTCGGTTTAGAATGGAATGCATGTTATGCATCCCTCCACGCATCATCGCCTGTGACTTAAGAGGGCGGAGGAATCTGCAGCCAAGCCTCAGTCTTGGATGGAACGCACATTGTGCGTCCTTCGATGTCTGGCTTCCAAAGGACAGCAGGGCGGAGTCACCGCACAACCGAAGGGGGCGGAAACACACTGTCAGGGCTTGTGTCCTATGCAAAATAGGATGCATAGCCCACGCTGCGGCGTCACTAGGGAGACCTAGCTATAGTGGATAGATCCGTTTGGTCATCCTAGTCAGTACCAGGAAAAGTAGTAATGCAACTTGTAGACAAGGGAAGCACGTAAGGCGCATGAGCGCTTTTGTAAACGATGGCCAGATTAGCATCCATGTACAGAGTACTCCCCAAGTCCAAAGTGCATCATACTACTATCTATTGAGCCTCACTTTTAAACAACAAAACACATGTCATCAATTGTGAACCATAATAGTAAATGAATAACATAAAATTAATAAAATGATAAGTATATTAAGATTATTAAAAAAAGGAGTAGAGAGAGAGTATGTAATTATAGAGAGACATCATGATTGGTTAATAAAGGCGTTCACATCCCATTCAACATTCATTCCATGGGGAGTGTATGTTTTTAATTGATAAATCCAAAAAGTTTCAAGCTTAGAAACCCCTCTAATTTTTGACTCACCCCTCCAATAAGGGGTAAATCTATCGATGACCTGAAACTTTCAGCCAAGAGGGTTTTTTTGATGACATTCTACATAGTGCCTGGGAACACTGTGGTTGGTTTTTCCTTTTATTATAGCTGCAATGTGTTCATTTACCCTCACAGTGAAAGTGCAAATCGTCCGCCCAATATACTGCCTCTTACACGGACAAGTGATCAAGTAGACAATATACTGGGTGGCGCACGTAGCAAAACATTTCATTTGATATTGTCGTGACGTACTTGTGGATTGGAAGATCTCTGATTTCCATCTACCACAAACATTGTGAACACATACGTTAAATTTTTTGCAAGGGTAGTATCCTTTCAGGTGTTCAAAATAATAAAGGTCTAATGGGAGGATCAACCACATTGAGGGCTATGAATCCACCAAGTTACTGGGTCCCTCTATAGATTACACCTGCTCTTTCAGGGAGTACAGGGCCCAACACTTTATCATTTTTGAGGACTTTCCAATGTTGGTTGACAATGTCCTTAATTTGTTTATGTTGTCTGGAAAATGACGTTATGAAGGACCACTTGAATTTCTCATTCTTAATCCTATGATTCTGATTGGACAGTAGTGAACTTCTATCCAATAACGATACTTTGTTAATTTCCTCATCTACGATCTGTGGATCATAGCCTTTCTCCACAAATCTCGATTTAAGGATAGATGCCTGATATCCAAAATCCTCTAGGTTGCTACAGTTTCGTCTTATTCTTAAAAACTGACCACGAGGAACGGATTTTAACCAGGATGCATGATGGCAGCTATCAACTGGGATATATCCATTCCTATCGTTAGCTTTGAAGAAAGTTTTTGTGACAAGTTGGCAGTCCTGAACCATAATTTCCAGATCTAGAAAGTGAATGGAGGTGGAACTAGCTTCATAGCTCAATTCAATACCCTTATCATTCTGATTAAGGACAGTCATAAAATCACACAAAGATGCATGATCCCCCTGCCACAATGGGAGGAGGATGTCGTCTATATATCGTGCCCACAGAACAAATTCTGGTCTGTTGAGGGCATAGATGACATCCTCCTCCCATTGGGCCATGAAGAGGTTGGTTAACTGGGGGAAAATTTAGCCCCCATGGCCACACCCCTGTGTTGCAAGTAAAAGGTTCCTTTAAACCAAAAATAATTCTGCTTTGTAGCAAAATGTAATAAATCCATAATGAAATCCTGTTGGATTTTTGGAATTGCATGGCTCCCATTAACCACTTAAGGACCGCCTCCTGCACATATACGTTGGCAGAATGGCACGGCTGGGCACATCCATGTACAGTTACGTCCTGTAATAGTACCCAGCCGTGACCTGGTCTGAAGCTCCGTGACCGGGACCGCAGGACTCGCGGACCCGATCGCCGCTGGAGTCCCGCGTTCGGTCCCTGGAGCTGAAGAACGGGGAGAGCCGTGTGTAAACACGGCTTCCCCGTTCTTTACTGTGGCGGCAGCATCGATCGTGTCATCCCTTTTATAGGGGGACACAATCGATGACGTCACACCTACAGCCACACCCACCTACAGTTGTAAACACACTTCAGGGAACACATAACCCCAACAGCGCCCCCTGTGGTTAACTCCCAAACTGCAACTGTCATTTTCACAATAAACAATGCATTTTAAATGCATTTTTTGCTGTGAAAATGACAATGGTCCCAAAAATGTGTCAAAATTGTCCGAAGTGTCCGCCATAATGTTGCAGTCATGAAAAAAATCGCTGATCGCCGCCATTAGTAGTAAAAAAAATTTTTTTTTATAAAAATGCAATAAAACTATCCCCTATTTTGTAAACGCTATAAATTTTGCGCAAACCAACCGATAAACGCTTATTGCGATTTTTTTTTACCAAAAATAGGTAGAAGAATACGTTTCGGCCTAAACTGAGGATTTTTTTTTTTTTTATATATTTTTGGGGGATGTTTATTATAGCAAAAAGTAAAAAATATTGAATTTTTTTAAAAATTTTCGCTCTATTTTTGTTTATAGCGCAAACATTAAAAACCGCAGAGGTGATCAAATACCACCAAAAGAAAGCTCTATTTGTGGGAAAAAAAGGACGCCAATTTTGTTTGGGAGCCACGTCGCACAACCCTCCCTCCTCCCCCTGGTGTTTGGCGACTATGGTTAATCTGCAATATTCTGCAGAAACCATTGGGGATCTGAGGCAATTTGCCGCAATACTACCAGCCATCACTAAAAAAGCCCTAAGAACTGAGCGACTTTTGAGAATTGATCGACGATCGACTATCAAAAATCTCAGCCGTTTACCCCAGCCTAAGCATATATCATGTGCTTTGATCAACACAAGATCGGCAGTAAAACACTGACTGGAAATCCATGATTTCATTCTACAATATGATTTAGACTGCCTCTTTATTACAGAGAGCTGGCTTACAGCCGACTGCAACACCATTTTAGGAGAACTGGTGCCAGAAAACTATTGTATCATAACTGAAAACAGAATAGGGCAAAGAGGAGGAGGACTGGCGGTGATCCATAAGACTCATCTTGCAATCACTAAACCTGTCCTTCAAAACCCTCTTCCATTTATGGAAACCCTTACCCTGCAACTACAAACAAACTCCCAGGAGACCATCCGGATTCTACTCTGCTATAGGCCACCTGGCCCAAAATCGCAGTTTCTCCCATCATTGACGGACATTATCTCCACCTATAGCCTTAACAGCAAACACCTTTTGCTGCTCGGGGACTTCAATCTCTGGGCCAACTCCCAGCAAGACCCCGTTGCCGACGCCTGCATTGATCACTTCAAAGGATTAGGGCTACAACAACTAGTATGTGGGCCCACACATGCTTCAGGTCACACACTCGATCTTATTTTCAGACAAGATCTGGAAATAAAAATCTTGGAAAATGAACCATTGCCATGGACAGATCACCATGCAATTAAATTCATTATTTCCGATTTCCCACCCTTAACTAAAACATCAAATCTAGTGACAACACACTGGACTAGATGTCAGAAGAAGCTCCACTCGGAACTCTTCAAAGCCACGTTAAGGAAAAAAATAAATACAATTCAGCCGCATCAAACGAAGAAACACTGGATAACATAAACACAGCCCTATTACAGTCAGCCGACTTAATAGCGCCGAAACATAAAACCCGCATCTGGAAAAATAACTCCAGCTGGTTTAACAACCAACTGGCATTACTGAAGCAAGAGCGTAGAAGGGCGGAAGCCGCCTGGAAAAGAAGCTCTTCAGATGAGAACCTCATCGTCTACAAAGCAACAACAAGAAAATACCACAAAGAAATCTTCAAAGCCAAGAAAAAATATTTTTCCGAGGCTATCAACAGCGCCCTTAATCGCCCACGCGAACTCTTCAAATTGGTCACTCAGACCATGAATCCAGGATGTCTTGAAGCCCCCAATTCGGACTCACAAGAATTTTGCAGTGAATTGTCGGATTACTTCATTAATAAAATCGAGGGGATCCGACAAAGCATTCAGCAAAATAATTCCCCCTCAACCCTCCCCATAATGATTTACACAATACCTGCAGTAATTCACCACAACCAGGTAAGTTCACGCTGGAACCTATCTCTATCCATGCCACTAAAAATATCATCGGTACTCTGCGTAACAGCACCGCGCCGAATGATATCATCCCCACTAAACTGCTGAAGGAATGCACCGACATCCTTGCACCTCCTATCACGCAGCTTATCAACCAATCCTTCAGGGAAGGCATAGTGCCCTCCCAGTTGAAGGAGGGTATAATTCGACCCATCTTGAAGAAACCCAACCTGGACCCCAAGGACCCACTCCACCGTCGTCCAATAACAGGCCTAAATGTACTCTCAAAGGTAATGGAAAAAGTAGTGGTACAACAGCTGCAACAGCATCTAGATACCCACAACCTACTTGATCCATTTCAATCGTGATTCCGGCCTGGACACGGGACAGAAACCGCATTACTCAAAATATGGGACGACGCTCTTGAGGCCGCAGACGAAGGAGAATCTTGTCTTCTGGTTCTGTTGGACCTAAGCGCAGCCTTCGACACAGTAGACCACAAGCTTTTATTGACTCGGCTAGCTGAAGTAGCCAGAGTCGCAGAAGGCGATTTATCTTGGTTCTCCTCTTTTTTGGAAAACTGATGAACGGACATTTCACTTCTGAAAAACGCACATTATCGTGCGGAGTCCCTCAAGGATCCCCCCTGTCACCGGTGTTATTCAACATCTATCTTCGCCCTCTTTTTGAGATTATTAGCAGTCAAAAACTGCTCTACCACTCATATGCAGACGACACGCAACTATATTTCCGCATTTGCAATAAAAAGGATCATCACCTCAATCTAGAGACATGCCTCTCTTTGATAGAGGACTGGATGACAAAGAGTTATCTTAAACTCAACGGAGAGAAAACAGAACTTCTCCTGTTTCACGCCAAGCGTATGAATCAACCTACAACAACTTGGACCCCCCACCCATTCTGGGCAAAATCATCACCCCTAGCGCCAAAGTCAAAAGTCTCGGGGTCATCTTTGACTCTCGCATGACATTGGACGCACAAATAGGGTCAGTAGTCAGCGGATCTCACAATCTGCTGCGCCTACTACGCAGACTTACTCCTTTTATTTCCAAGGAAGACGTAGCGGTCGTGGTGGGAGCTATTGTAAACTCAAGATTGGACTATGCAAATGCCCTTTACCTCAGACTCCCCAAGTACCAAATCGCTCGCCTACAAGTCGTTCAAAATACGGCCGCTAGACTTGTGACTGGGAAAAAACCTTGGGAATCAATCTCACCTTCACTGAGAACCCTTCACTGGTTACCAGTAAAAGACAGAATCACTTTTAAAGCACTCTGTCTAAAGCATAGATGTATCTATGGGAATGCTCTCCATTATCTATGCGAAAAAATAAAAGCTCATAATCCCAATCGCGTTCTGAGATCCACCAATCAAAATCTCCTCCAGATACCCAAAGCCAGATACAAGTCCAAAGGAGAAAGGAGATTCGCGGTCCAAGGGCCTAGACTATGGAATGCTTTACCAACCAGCATTCGGTTGGAGGAGAACCACTTGACGTTCAGGAGAAAGATCAAGACTCATCTCTTTTGATACCAAAGGAGACAGGAACAACAAGCGCCCAGAGGCGATTAAGTTCGCATGTGCTGCGCTATTTAAGTTTTTCATTCATTCATTCATTCATTGTCAGTTAAAGCGACGCAGTGCTGAATCGCAAAAAGGGGCCTGGTCTTTTACCTGCATTTTGGTCCGGGTCTTAAGTGGTTAAGGTAATGTTTAACCGCAGCTAGTCCTAAATCATGTCGTATGCATGTATATAGGGATGTTACGTCAGCTGTTACTAGTAGGAGGTTATCAGTATAGATCACCTGCTGTAAAAGATTTATTGGAGCCTTAGTATCTTTAAGATATGATGGTATAGTCTTAACTAATGCTTGCAGGTGAAAATCTATGTATTTCCCTATGTGGTATGTGATTGAATTAATCACATAATAATCACATAATCACATAATAATGGGACGGCCTGGAGGATGTACAGCATCCTTATGAACTTTGGGGAGATAGTACATAACTGGTATACGGGGAACCATGGGTATAAGATATTCTCTTTCTTTTTTAACTAGAATGCCCAGTTCACCACCTCTGTAAATCTAAGTAGTTAAAGCTTTTTTTAAATTGCTCGTAGGATCTTTAGCTAATATTCTATAGGTCTCAGAATCACTGAGGATTCGTACCATTTCTTCAAGATATGCACTTTTGTCAAGGATGACTATACCACCCCCTTTATCGGTGGGGCGTATAGTCAAATCCTTGCGTTCACAAAGGAGTTTGAGTCCTTCTTTTATAGCTGGGTTCTCAAAGAAACGTTTATTGGGTAATTGTTCCAGATCTTTGAGAACCAATACACAAAAAAAAATGTGAAATCGCATCTCAAATCGTCAGGATTTGCCGGCAATTGTCGGCAATGACATCGTCCTAATCGGTGCGACGCCGCACCGATTTCAAAAAGTAGTTCCTGTACTACTTTTTGCGATTTTGGCCCGCGATTTACATTGACATCTATGCAGAAACCTGCACAGATGTCTCTTAAATCGTGGCCGAAATCGGGACAGCCAGCGGGAGTGAAATCATGCGAGTTCAGCTGAACCCGCAGCCCAGTGTGAACCAGGGCTCATAGAGACTAACCAGTGCGGTAATATCCTTCCATACACATTCCTATTTAGATTTTCATTACTGCAGCTGTCCATATATTTCAATTGACTTATACCTATTCCTCACACCTTTTAAGATGGATGTGTTTGATTATAGGTCGAGTCGTTCCTTGAACACTGAAGAAATGTTTGTTGCACTCAGTGCAGATTCTGAAGTAGGGGGATTATTTATGAGGCCTAAAAACCTCATAGTTTCAGAAATGCAACTTGAATGGGATATAGCCTTCCTAGAACAATACTGCAAAGAGTGCATGGTCCCTAGAGGCCTTGAGTGGGACGTGCACCCCCAGCAAGGTGATTTGGATATGGAACCTTGGTTTAGATATTTTAATGAGGCAGGCATTAGCTTCCTCACATTCTTAACAGATAAAAAATGGAGTAGACTTTCAGCCATTGATAAAGAAATTAAAGAGTTGAAAGATAAGTTGTTACCACATAAATCTACACCAGAAAAACCATCTAGAGAAGAACAAAAAACTGAAGAAATATACAAGAGATGTCAATAATTATAAAACCCAGAATGTATTCAGTTGGCAGAAAAAATATGTTTTTGCTACTAATGAGGAACAGTCTCAAATGGATACTTCAGTGCCAGTACCATCTGGGAGCCAATTGAGACCACCTCTTGACTCCGGACCTATACCCAAAGTGGGGATGAGGAATCAACCTCCCACTCCGGGCGGCCCCAAATACAGACACCCCAATACCCAGACCCCTGACCATCATCAAAGGGAATCCTATACCCAGCCCTCAAAATTTCCACTCTTTGCTCGCAAAATGCGAGTGGAATTTAGTCCAGGGCGAGTGAGGACTTACGAGGGTGAACCAGGCTGACACTTTCCTGGCTGAAGCGATCAGCCAGGAAACTCAGCCGAATGACACAGCGAGCGGCAGGGCTGGACAAATTAAATTGAGGCGTACTAAGTGGGGGGCGGGCCGCACCGGGGTGCCACACACTGGGGGGTGTCAGGTCAGCGCCCCCCCCCATGTGACTGAAGCAGTGAAAGCACCGCCGCCGCCCTCCATGACTTTAGGCAGTGGTATTGGCAACTGAACTAAGAGATGCAGGCTGATACCGTGATAGGGGGGGCGGGGGGTGACACTGCTGTACCATTCCCACCCTCCTCTCACGGCCGCAGCTGAGCGGTCCTGATTAGCGGTGTTCGGCACACGGCACTTCTAACAGATCACCTGACAGCCCTGCACAGCCGAGTGAAGCCGCCGCCGCCTCCTCCTCCTCTGTTTATGTGTACAGAGGGGGAGGGGACCTTCTGTGCATGTTTCTGCTTGCTGATCTGAGGTACTGAAAGGGGGGGGACTGCACTAACGAGGGTTTGCACTGAGGGGGGGGACTGCACTGATGAGGGTTTGCACTGGAGGGGTGTTGCACTGTGGAGGGGTTTGCACTTAAGGAGGGTTTGCACTGAGGTGGGGAAGGGTTTGCACTGAGAGGGGTCTGAACTGAGGGGTGTTTGCACTGGGGGGGATGTTTGCACTGGAGGTCTGCACTGGGGGAGTTTGCACTGGGGGGGTTGCACTGAGGGGGGTCCGCACTGAAGGGGGATGTGAACTGAAGGGGGTCCAGAGCTGTGGGGGGCTGTGTAATGTAAAGGGGTCCAGAGCTGTGGGGGGCTGTGTAATGTAAATGGGTCCAGAGGTGCAGGGCGCTGTGTAATGTAAAGGGGTCCAGAGCTGTGGGGGGGCTGTGTAATGTAAAGGGGTCCAGAGGTGCAGTGTGCTGTGTAATGTAAAGGGGTCCAGAGGTGCAGGGTGCTGTGTAAGGTAAAGGGGTTCAGAGGTGCAGGGGGCTATGTGATGTAAAGAGGTGCAGGGGGCTATGTGATGTAAAGAGGTGCAGGGGGCTGTGTGATGTAAAGGGGTGCAGGGTGCTGTGTAATGTAAAGGGGTCCAGAGGTACAGGGGGCTATGTGATGTAAAGGGGTGCAGAGGTGCAGGGGGCTGTGTGATGTAAAGGGGTGCAGGGTGTTGTGTAATGTAAAGGGGTGCAAGGGGCTGTGTAATGTAAAGGGGTCCAGAGGTGCAGGGTGCTGTGTAATGTAAGAGGGTCCAGAGGTGCAGGGTGCTGTGTAATGTAAAGGGGTCCAGAGGTGCGGTGCTGTGTAATGTAAAGGGGTCCAGAAGTGTAGGGTGCTGTGTAATGTAAAGGGATGCAGAGGTGCAGGGGGCTGTGTAATGTAAAGGGGGTCCAGAGGTGCAGTTGTGGAGAGGGGGTTACACAGTAGTAACAAAGAGACATTGAAGGATGCAGAGGTATGCAGGGGGCACAGTGGGGTGTTTTTACATTTTACCGTGGGGGGGGTGCCAAATGCTCTAGGTACGCCCCTGGCTGGACTGCTTCTGTTGTGTGTCATGGAGCTGGGTCTGTGTTTAGCTGCAAGGTCCAGCTCCCCTAGATCGGCTAATGTGATAGTAGATTGAATCAGTGTTCTGCCTATCACATTAACCAGTCTAGGGGGCGGGACCTTGTCACAATGTGCCGCCAAACACAGACTCAGCTCCATGACACACAGCGGAACATGCATACTGTGTGTGTGATACAAGAGGAGGAGAAGGAGAGCGCTGCAGCCTCGGCTTAAAGCGGCGCCAAGAAGTGATGATGGGGGCACAGTAAGGCTGCAAGTGATGGGGGCACAGTAAGGCTGCAAGTGATGGGGGCACAGTAATGCTGCACTGATGGGGCACAGTAATGCTGCACTGATGGGGGCACAGTAATGCTGCACTGATGGGGCACAGTAATGCTGCACTGATGGGGCACAGTAAGGCTGCATTGATGGGGCACAGTAAGGCTGCATTGATGGGGCACAGTGAGGCTGCGTTCATGGGCACAGTGAGGCACAGATGGGTACTGATATGCTTTATGTTACTATTGTTAAAGTTGTTATTTATTTTTGGAACGTAATTCTGCTTAAAATATTTAACAGTGTCATTTCATGAGATAATTTACAAGGTCGTGTTTTGGGCGGACTTAGGGGTGGGGCAGGGGAGGTGTTGGGTGGGGCAACTGGTGGCGAGTAACTCTTAAGGCCTGGCTAGTGGCTCAGGACTTGAAATTTTGAGCCCTGCTATACCCATAATGGGAGGGGAAGGGGTAACATTAGAAATAGAGGTAGAGGTCATTTATCTGGTAATAGACACTATCCTCAACAGCGTGATAAATCGAGATCACTCTGCAGATGGCAGGATGATCAACAGAGAGAGAGTGTATATCCTCAGTGGATACCCATTTGTACTTCTAATAGATATTCACCTTTAAGAGAAGAATATCCACAGGAATCTTATTCTTCACAATATCCATATATGGAGAGAGAACAGGATTACTATAATAGATCCCCTTACAATTATAATCAAAACAATTCAGGATCCTCTTATATGTCAGGTTTTCGGAGGGAAACAGACAACTACAAACGAGAACCAGAAAAAAACGTGGCACATGAGGGGGAGGCGGGCCCACAAAAAGAAGGTGTGTGTGAATGGGTCAGGCATTTTCAATCTTAGCCAAGCGACTTTCACTGAAGCCGAAAAGCTTACTTTAGATAAGGGCCTCAAATATGCCCCCTCCAAAAAACTCAATAAATTTGCCACATTTATTGATGTTCAAAAATATGTACGTAAATTAAATATTCAAAGATACTTTGCCTCAAATCCTATTTCCTCATCTACTAAGAGAGTTAATGACACTGTGCATTCAGGTTTGGCTAATCCCTCCCCGTTTAATCCCCCAGGTCCGGTGGCTCCCTCTATTACTGTGTTTTGTGAATTGGTTCTCAAAGATCTGGAACAATTACCCAATAACCGTTTCTTTGAGAACCCAGCTATCAAAGAAGGACTCAAACTCCTTTTTGAATGCAAGGATTTGACTATACGCCCCGCCGATAAAGGGGGTGGTATAGTAATCCTTGACAAAAGTGCATATCTTGAAGAAATGGCACGAATCCTCACTGATTCTGAGACCTATAGAATATTAGCGAAAGATCCTACGAGCGATTTAAAACAAGCTTTAACTACTTAGATTAACAGAGGTGGCGAACTGGGCATTCTAGATAAAAAATAAAGAGAATATCTTATACCCATGGTTCCCCATATACCAGTTAAGTACTATCTCCCCAAAGTTCATAAGGATGCTGTACATCCTCCATGCCGTCCCATTATTAGCGGGATTAATTCAATCACATTCCGCATAGGGAAATATATAGATTTTCACCTGCAACCGTTAGTTAAGACTACACAATCATATCTTAAAGATACTAAGGCTACATTAAATCTTTTACAGCAGGTGAACTATACTGATAACCTCCTACTAGAAACAGCTGATGTAACATCCCTATATACTGTACAGTACATGCATACGACATGATTTAGGACTAGCTGCGGTTAAACATTACCTTAATGGGAGCCATGCGATTCCAAAAATCCAACAGGATTTCATTATGGATTTATTACATTTTGCTACTAAGCAGAATTATTTTTGGTTTAAAGGAACCTTTTACTTGCAACAAAGGGGTGTGGCCATAGGGGCTAAATTTGCCCCCAGTTTAGCCAAACTCTTCATGGCCCAATGGGAGGAGGATGTCGTCCATGCCCTCAACAGACCAGAATTAGTTCTGTGGCACGATATATAGACAACATCTTCCTCCTGTGGCAGGGGGATCATACATCTTTGTGTGATTTTATGACTGTCCTTAATCAGAATGATAAGGGTATTGAATTGAGCTATGAAGCTAGTTCCACCTCCATTCACTTTCTAGATCTGGAAATTATGGTTCAGGACTGCCAACTTGTCACAAAAACTTTCTTCGAAGCTACCGATAGGAATGGATATATCTCAGTTGATAGCTGCCATCATGCATCCTGGCTGAAATCCGTTCCTTGTGGTAAGTTTTTAAGAATAAGACGAAACTGTAGCAACCTAGAAGATTTTGGATATCAAGCATCCATCCTTGAATCAAGATTTGTGGAGAAAGGCTCTGATCCACAGATCGTAGATGAGAAAATTAACAAAGTATCGTTATTGTATAGTGAGGTGAGGGGCGCTATATCAAAATAGTGGATGCGTGTCACAATGTGCGTTTGAGTAGTACACAGTGTAACTGTGTACCCAAATCTATGTGAAAAACCAAACAGATTATAGTCTAAACTCTATAAGTACAATAGTGCCAAATGCTGTGGAAAATAAATAAAATATATAAAAAAAAAAAAAAAAAAAAAAATTTAAAAAAAAATGTAAAAGAATGTCCAGCAAATAAATAGTTAAGTGCAAAATGGATCCAGTGTTGTATCAAGTCCAGGTGCAAAATGCAAATAATCCAATCCCAAATCGCAGGGAAAAGTGCAAATGCTAAAGTGCTTGTGAATCTTCAAAATGGCCAAAGTGCGAGAAAGAAGTGATCCGCCTTCACCTATAGGTCACCAGAATAATAATGGATGGCTCCTTACCACACGGTGTTGACCAGATTACTTAAAATATGGTCGATCAGGCTTGTTTTAAATGAGGATCAGCAGGGTCTCATTGGATTCCAATGTCAGCGATTGCAGCAAATGGTGTACCAAGAAAGGAGAAGAGATACCACCATAGTGTAAAACCATTTAATATACAAAAGTTAAAATTACAATGCCAAATGGCCTCTTACTGTTGCTGGTGCCCGTTCCCGGGTGGTGGGGATAGTAAGACAAGATAAGAGATGGCCGCGTCCTGGTCCACTAGCGTGCGTTCCACCGCTAGTTGTCCATCAACCAGTGAGACCGGAAGTGCGTGGCTATGCGTGTGCGCTCGGATACCGCCTCAACGTCACGTTTCAGTTAAACCGTCTTCAGGAAGCGTATCCAGCACACGCAACAGACATCTATTATATAGGTCTGTTTATCAGCCTGTGGGAGGGGCAATCGGATCATGTGACAGCCTCTGTCCCAGCTACCAAAGCTCACATATTAAACACATTATGGCTGTGCAAACTGTCTCCAATCATAAATCAATACATACATGTATCTGCTCGCTGCTTAAAATACCTGAAATGTATCTTTGGATTCTTATTTGGATGTGTTGAATTTGTTTAAAACTCTGGCATTTTTAATATGCTATGCAATGGGTCCATAGTGTTCTGTGCGCCATCTAGAGGGGTTATGTGGTATTGTGCAAAATAGCACCAGTATTCTAAATCCATCTAGATGCAGTGCGTTTTTAGTTCTCCCAGTTATATTATTATTTAATATGTGTGCCATTTGCGTAGCCTGTAAATTAGTTAAAATAGGTTATAAAATAATAAAAATTAATAAAAATTATACAATCCTACTCGAGTAGTACAAGGAGTGTGTATGTAACTTTAGTTGTAAAACAATCAAAATTCTACACTCCAAGGCTCAGGTGGTGCAAGGAATGTGTGTTTTCCCTCTACCCTTTTGTTTTGTGTGAGCCCAATTCAAGATGGGTTGGCCGATGGGTGATGTGCAAACTGCCCAGCCCCTTGGAGTGGGGATCTCCCAAAGTCCTCTGGACTTTGGGAGTTATTGGATAAAAGTTCACTACTGTCCAATCAGAATCATAGGATTAAGAATGGGAAATTCGGTTGAAATCTGCCAATATTGTACTGATTAAGGTACCTTTCCCTTTTTTTGATGATTGTAAATGCAGAAAACTAATAAACAAAGTTTTTAAAAAAAAAAAGAATGGGAAATTCAAGTGGTCCTTCATAACGTAATTTTCCAGACACCATAAACAAATTAAGGACATTGACAACCGACATTGGAAAGTCCTCAAAAATGATAAAGTGTTGGGCCCTGTACTCCCTGAAAGAGCAGGTGTAATCTATAGAGGGGCCCAGCCACTTGGTGGATTCATAGCCCCCAATGTGGTTGATCCTCCCGTTAGACCTTTATTATTTTGAACACCTGAAAGGATACTACCCTTGCCAAAAATGTAACGTATGTTTTCACAATGTTTGTGGTAGACGGAAATCAGAGACCTTCGAATCCACAAGTACGTCACGACAATATCAAATGAAATGTTTTGCTACGTGCGCCACCCAGTATATTGTCTACTTGATCACTTGTCCGTGTAAGAGGCAGTATATTTTGGGCGCACGATTCGCACTTTCACGGTGAGGGTAAATGAACACATTGCAGCTATAAAAAAAGGAAAAACCAACCGCAGTGTTCCCAGGCACTATTTAGAATGTCATAAAAAAAAAACTCTTGGCCAAAAGTTTCAGGTCATAGATAGAGGGGTGAGTCATTGGAGGGGTGAGTCAAAAATTAGAGGGGTTTCTAAGCTTGAAACTTTTTGGATTTATCAATTAAAAACATACACTCCCCATGGAATGAATGTTGAATGGGATGTGAAAGCCTTTACCAATCGTGATGTCTCTCTATAATTACATACTCTCTATCTACTCCTTTTTTTAATAATCTTATTATACTTAACATTTTATACATTTTATGTTATTCATTTTACTAATATGGTTCACAATTGATGACATGTGTTTTGTTGTTTAAAAGTGAGGCTCAATAGTTAGTAGTATGATGCACTTTGGACTTGGGGAGTACTCTGTATATGGATGCTGATCTGGCTATCGCTTACAAAAGCACTCATGTGCCTTACGTGCTCCCCTTGTCTACAAGTTGCATTACTACTTTTCCTGGTACTGACTAGGATGACCAAACGGATCTATCCACTATAGCTAGGTCTCCCTAGTGACGCCGCAGCGTGGGCTATGCATCCTATTTTGCATAGGACACAAGCCCTGACAGTGTGTTTCCGCCCCCTTCGGTTGTGCGGTGACTCCGCCCTGCTGTCCTTTGGAAGCCAGACATCGAAGGACGCACAATGTGCGTTCCATCCAAGACTGAGGCTTGGCTGCAGATTCCTCCGCCCTCTTAAGTCACAGGCGATGATGCGTGGAGGGATGCATAACATGCATTCCATTCTAAACCGAGGCTTGGCTTTGGATTTATCCACCTTTTATTGACACGTGATGACGCTGTGTATACAGCGTCATCATTGGCCTCATCAGACCAAAGCACAGATTTCCACTGGTCTAATGTCCATTCCTTTCTTTAGCCTAAACAAGTCTCTTCTGCTTGTTGCCTTTCTTTAGCAGTGGTTTCCTAGCAGATATTCTACCATGAAGGCCTGATTCACACAGTCTCCTCTTAACAGTTCTAGAGATGTGTCTGCTGCAAAAGGTGGCTACTTTGAAGAACCTAGAATATGAAATATATTTTCAGTTGTTTCACACTTTTTTGTTATGTATAATTCAACATGTGTTAATTCATAGTTTTGATGCCTTCAGTGTGAATCTACAATTTTCATAGTCATGAAAATAAAGAAAACTCTTTGAATGAGAAGGTGTGTCCAAACTTTTGGTCTGTACTGTATATGATTGTGGTTTTATTTATATTGATGGGACGTATACCCTATGTTGCGGCGCTCTCATTGGGCGTCCATCTTATGTTGGCCAGCACTTCTGAAGTCAGAAGTGTTTGGTGATTGGCTGGTGACTGCAAGGCTTGGTGTACAGCCGAGACCTCTGACCTGGAAGGTAATCTCCTTACAAATGACCCATCCATGTCACTATACTATTTAAGCGCAGTAGTCACTAGGCATGTGCATTTTGTTTCGTTCCGAATCGAAATTCAGACAAATTTTTCATTATTCGGACATTTGGATGCATACGAATTCCCGAATTGTAATATTAACGAATTTACCGAATCCGAACGAATGTTTTCGAATCGAAAACCCGCGGACGAAATTCGATCGAACATCAAAAACAACTTCTATTCGAAAACAAATTCGAAAACAAATTCTAATGAAAATTGAAAGCAAATTTGAATCAAAATCTAAAAAATATAAATCGATTTCTAAAAAAGAATACAATAAAATAGAATATAAAATAATAAAACAATAGAATGAAAATCAAAGAATAGTAAAGAACAGAATGGAATTTAATAGAATGTAATCAAATACAATAGAATATGACCTGGCTTCTTCTATCTATCTTCTATCTATCTTCCATTTTCTGAAATTCGAAATTTATATAGAATTAACTCAAATTCGAATAGAAAAATATTAGAAGAGTAGAATAATATATATATATATATATATATATATATATATATATATATATATATATATATATATATATATATATATATATATATATATATATATATATATATATAATTTATTTTTTTCTGCTATATTCTAATATTTTTCTATTCGAATTTTAGTTCATTCTTCATGAATTTCTAATTTCAGAAGATGGTTATATATATATAAATGTAATTATATATATATATATATATATATATATATATATATATATATATATATATATATATATATATATATAAAATTACATTTATATATATATAACCATCTTCTGAAATTCGAAATTCATATAGAATGAACTCAAATTCGAATAGAAAAATATTAGAATAGAGTAGAATAAAATATATATATATATATATATATATATATATATATATATATATATATATATATATATATATATATATATATTTTATTATTCTACTCTTCTAATATTTTTATATTCGAATTTGAGTTAATTCTATATGAATTTCAAATTTCAGAAAATGGAATATAGATAGAAGATAGATAGAAGAAGCCAGGTCATATTTTATTGTATTTGATTACATTCTATTAAATTCCATTCTGTTCTTTACTATTCTTTGATTTTCATTCTATTGTTTTATTATTTTATATTCTATTTTATTGTATTCTTTTTTAGAAATTGATTTATATTTTTTAGATTTTGATTCAAATTTGCTTTTTAATTTTCATTCGAATTTGTTTTCGAATCGAATTGTTTTCTAATTCGATTTGAATAGAATTTGTTTTCGAATCCGATTGAAATATTATCGAATCCGGTCGAAATATTTTCGAATTCGACCGGATTTTTCGAAATTCGGTCGAAAACGAACGAATTCCGAAAACAAACTTAACACATGTAACGAATCTAACTTAATGAAATTAACTAAATAACGAAATAAAACGAAACAAAACAAAACAAATGTTTCCCTTTTGCACATGCCTAGTAGCCACAGGTTAGCACACACCCCTGTAGAAGTCCTATGGGACGAAATGCATAGGGTGCTTTACATCTGTTGCTATTTACTGCACCTACAACCATTTTTGTGATCACTTATGCTACATTCATTTACCAGATGTCTGTATTTTATCCTTTTTTTATCATTAAATTCTTTGGTCATTTTTGATCCATGCCATATGGAGGCTTCCTTTTTTTTTTTTTTATCTGAGGTATCCACTCACCATCTCCATCTACCCATGAAGTAGAAAGTGGGATCCTTCCCAATCTCTCACGCAGGGTGCGTGTTTGATCCGACAGCCATCAGGAACCTCACCGGTCACCTACTTTGATTAGCATCTGAGGAAAAGAAGATCCTGATACTCTTGCCGTTTTGCAATTTTGACTCGCCACTGACCAGTGTGTGAGTTCACCAATTACGGTAAGAGTACCGAACCTTTCTTTATGGTGGCGGGTTTTACTAGCCTTGTATCTGATGATTTCCATCATGCGATACCATGATGGAAGTCCTCCTTCTTTTCTTGCACCTTTGCACTATGGAGATCGCTTATTAGCGATTTAGAGACACTTTTATATATTTTTTATGGGACTTTTTATTCCATGTGTGATCAGTATTATTTTTCACTTTATTTATCACTCCACTCTAATCAGGGGGGGTGTGTTTTTCATGGTTCTGAAGTCTTTAGGCTCCTCTGGTGTTATTTCACCTGTGACTGAGACACACCTGTTTCAGTGTAATTGATTTACACCATTTATTCATTTGTATATTGTTTGACATGTTTGTTTGATACTTTCGAACACATTGTTTACCCAAAGTGTATTTATGGTCAACATTTTAAATAATGTAATAATTTCCACATTACATTTAAATTCTTTTTAGCCTACTACTATTATACTGACAATTTTTGAAGATTGAGAACTTACATTGTAAAGGATTCCATACATTCATTTTTTTTTTCTTGATTTCTGTGACACATATTGGCTATGCCCCGTGCGTATTCACTGCTGTGTCACACATATCACAGAACCTGCCTCCTTAACTACCTAGGTGCTGAAAGGATGGGCTTTAAGAGGTGGAGTCAGAACAGAAATCACTACTTGCAGGAAGCAAGGTATGGCATGGCATATTTAGTCCTTGCAAACCAAAGGAATGGGGAGGGGACAGGATGGTGTAGGAGGCAGCTGGCCTGTCTCAGAGTGAGCAAATGAAACCCTAATCCCAATAATTTAATAACCTAATCCCAGCGTTTTAAGGTAATATACAGAGTGGTTTTAATATCCAATAACCTAATCCCAGCATTTTAAGGCAATATACAGAGTGGTGGACTGACGCACCAAACCCATGTGAGTACCCTAGATTGGGGCTTTGTGTATACAATAAACTGTGTTAAAAATGTTACACTATGGAGTTTCTTTTTACTGTTTATATGTGAGGAGACAGCATCATTGAGCTGTTTGGGATCCTGCAGCTAACCTAGAATACCATGGTGATTCACATACGTGATTTGACCAAATTTATATGTGAGGTCACACGCTCCGAGGTGAGCAGTTATTACCTAAAGGTGGGGAGCACCTGAGTGTGGACACTGCAACACGTTTTATGATCATGTCTATCAATGAAGTCACAATTATATGTTTGATAAGGACTTTTTTTTGCCATATATGTTGAATTGACCCTATATGATCAGGATATCACAATCTGTATTCACTATGGCACTTTATGTTTCACGTTTGTGTCACTATATATTATATTTAGAATTTTTTAATCACTTGCTGATATTACACTAGTGAATTTGAAGCATGAGTGACAGAGGTCACAGGATATGCCACTGCAGAAATTTTTGTACACCTTTTGTAAAGTTTGTTATTGATTTGATTTTCCACCACTGCACTATTGGTACTTTAAAATTACTGCTGTTATAAGCAGAATATTGTGGAGATTTTATTAACAAAATGTTATATTTATGAGCAGAGGATAGATTGCCTCCTCCCACCTATGGAGAAATTTGACAGTGGGTTTCTTGGTCAGAGTGGAGTGCTGCTAATGGTATTTGTTTGTCCTCTAAACTCCAACAAGAATTGATGCGATTGTACAGCATGCTTTCTGCCTGGACTGTGGTGCCTTGTTAATATGCTGACAACTGGCTGCTGTCATGTAAGTCTGCCTTTGTTTTTATTGTATAAAGATATACATATTTTAGCTTAACATTTGCTAGTATTTGCTACATGCTTGGACTGTATCTTTAGCTTTTTAACCCTTTGGATCACAGCTACTTATTCATGCAATATATACTGAACTGTAACTGAATTTGATGTATTGGACTGAGGCTGCCCAATTCTAGACAGGAGACATCTTTGCCAACCATTCATAAGTGTTTTTGGCAGTGTATTTATATGAGCATACAAATATATAATCGCTGAGTGTGGAGTACACATATATTCAGCATTTTTTATTGCAATTATTCACCATCAATTGTTTTTGCATGCACAGTGTGCTTGCTACTATCATAGCTCCTACATCTACAGTGGCTTTGATATTGTACTTTCTTCCATTTACAGCTTCTATCCAGTGCAAGACTATTCCAGAGCTGCTGTATCTGAATGGGGGTATGTATATTTATTCCTGCAACATATGCTTTTTTTGCATGTATACATACACCTGAGACCTGCCCACTAAGGCTAGGTTCACTCTACTGTAGTGTGATTTTGATTACATTTTCAGTGTGATTTAGTAGTGCAGCTGCAGTGTGACTTGGTGCATTTTTAGATACAGTCATTGGCTGTTAAGAAACTAGCACCCACCGATGGACCCATTCAATAACGATGAGTCATCCCTGCTGTCAGCAGAAGATTCCCTGCTGACAGCAGAATGTAAACAAAAGAATTGACGTTAAAAAATAAATAAATATGGGGATCCACTCCAATCCATACCAGGCCCTTCCGGTTTGGTATGGTTTTTAAGAGAACACCATGGCAAAAAAAAATAAAAAATTCTGTGGGGTCCTCCTCAAAATCCATATCATACTAGTATGCAGCCCAACAACCCAGGAAAGGGAGGAAAAGCAGCCACCCCCACCTGAACCATACCAGGCCACATGCCTGGTAATCTCAAACCATGCAGAGCTTATTACTAATGTTCAGATAAAGGAACACCTGGGTAGCAGTGATCATAACATGATTTAATTTAATGTTAACTATAAGCAAGAAATACATACAGGAAAGATAAAAACACTCAATTTCAAGAGAGCAAATTTTCCAAGGATGAGGGCTTCTCTCCAGGACTTAGATTGGGAGGGAATATTGGCACCGATGAACACAGAACAGAAATGGGAATTGTTCAATAAGACCGTTTATGAACTCACTACAAAGTATATTCCCATGGGCAATAAGTTTAAAAGGCTAAAAATAAAACCTATGTGGCTCACGGTCAAAGTTAAAAAAGCTATAAACAATAAGAAAATAGCTTTAAAAAATATAAAAATGAAGGAACACTAGTGTCGTTTAAATGTTACAAAGAATATAACAGGATATGTAAAAATGAAATCAAGGATGCAAAAATTCAAAACAAACGACGGATTGCAAAAGATAGTAGGACAAACCCCAAAACATTTTTTAAATATATTAATAGTAAAAAGGTGAAGTCTGAGCATGTAGGCCCCTTACAAAATAATCTAGAGTGGGTGACTGGGGACAAAGAGAAGGCAAATGTATTAAATGCTTTCTTCAGCTCTGTGTATACAAAGGGGCATGGGGGAGCTCATGTCCATAATGGGGGTGGCAGTGACACAGCCCCAAATCCAAAATGGCTCAAAAGTGATATGGTCCAGAAGTATTTAGACAGAATAAAAGTGGATAAAGCACCTGGACCAGATGGCATCTACCCACGGATCCTAAAAGAATTGAGCTCTGTAATTTCAAAGCCACTGTATCTAATATTTAGGGACTCATTAATGACAGGAATAGTACCACTGGATTGGCGTAGAGCCAATGTGGTGCCCATTTAAAAAGGGAACAAAGTATTTGCCAAGTAACTATAGACCTGTTAGTTTAACTTCTATAGTTGGGAAGATACGGGAATGTTTAATAAAAGACCACATGGATGAGTTCTTGCTGGAAAAAAAACTATTTAAGCAACAGACAGCATGGATTAATGAAAGACAGAAGTTGTCAGACAAACCTGATTTCCTTTTACGAAGAGGTAAGTAAAACCGTGGACAGAGGAGTGGCTGTGGACGTGGTATACTTGGATTTTGCAAAATCGTTCGATACAGTTCCGCACACACGGCTCATGTGTAAGGTAAGGTCTACAGGATTGGATATAACAGTTTGTAAATGGATAGAAAACTGACTAAAAGACAGAATTCAGAGAGTCGTGGTTAATGATTCTTACTCTGAATGGTCAAAGGTTATCAGTGGTGTACCTCAAGGTTCAGTGCTGGGACCCTTACTTTTTAATATCTTTATAAATGATATTGGGTCTGAGATCAAAAGTAACATTTCTGTCTTTGCAGATGACACCAAGCTATGCAGTGGAATAATGTCTTTACAGGATGTCTCCAATTTACAAGCCGACCTCAATGCTCTGTCTAATTGGGCGACTATGTGGCAGATGAGGTTTAATGTTGATAAATGTAAAGTTATGCACTTGGGGGCTAAGAATATGCATGCATCATACATGCTAGGGGGGATCTGTAGTGGAGAAGGATCTTGGGGTTTTGGTAGATCATAAGCTCTAAATTGGCATGCAATGCCAAGCTGCGGTTTCCAAAGCGAGCAAAGTCCTTTCTTGTATTAAGAGAGGTATGGACTCCAGAGAGAGAGATATAATTTTACCCCTGTACATATCATTAATAAGACATCTCCTGGAATATGGAGTTCAGTTTTGGGCCGCAGTTCTCAAAAAGAATATCGGAGAACTGGAGAAAGAGCAGAGAAGGGCAACCAAACTAATAAGAGGAATGGAGGAGCTCAGCTATGAGAAAAGATTAGAAGAACTGAATTTATTCTCTCTTGAGAAGAGGAGAATAAGGGGGGATATGATCAACATGTACAAATATATAAGGGGTCCATATAGTGAACTTGGTGTTAAGTTATTCACTTTACGGTCAACACTGAGGACAAGGGGGCACTCTCTACGTCTAGAGGAAAAGAGATTTCATCTCCAAATACGGAAATGTTTCTTCACAGTAAGAGCTGTGAAAATGTGGAACAGACTCCCTCCAGACGTGGTTCTGGCCAGCTCAGTAGATTGCTTTAAGAAAGGCCTGGATTCTTTCCTAAATGTACAGAATATAACTGAGTACTGACATTTATAGGTAAAGTTTATCCAGGGTAAATTCGATTGCCTCTCGGGGGATCAGGAAGGAGTTTTTCCCCCTGCTGTTGCAAATTGGATCTTGCTCTGCTGTTTTTTTTTTTGCCTTCCTCTGGATCAACTGTGGGTATGGAGTTGGGTGTATGGGATTGTATTGTGTTTTTTATTTTGTTTATTTTTATTTTTTTGTGGTTGAACTGGATGGACTTTTTTCAACCTGACTAACTATGTAACTATGCCCTCAACATTTTTTTGTGGCATGGGTTTTCCCTTAAAGTCCATACCAGACCCAATGGGCAATATTGTCTTTTTTTTGTTGTTTACAGTCTGCTGTCAGCAGGGGGGGGTGACATTGTTAGGATGCTGGTGGGTGCCAGCTCCTTAACAACCAAAGACTCATCCCTGAGTCACTGGTTGTTAGGATTCAGTGCCCACCGGCATCCTAACAATAAGCACATGTCGCACACATAAAGATTTTAATTGCATGTCCATTGAAGTCTATGACCACAAAATTGCACTGCATTGCACCAGAGTAGCACAGGACCCTTCCCCAAAGTTGCATCACAGCTCCACTGCATTGATATGAATGGGCACCATTGGAAGGACTGTTATTTCCATTCTGATGCAATTAAGTGCGACCCAAGTTGCATCTGAAATTGCATCAGTGAACCGGGCCTAAAAGACAGGTTAAAAAGGTGGAAAAACATTTTCTTCCTTTTTTTCTAGATGGAGTGGAGAGAGATTAGAATAGCTGTCAGTTTTTTTTTTTTTTGCTATCTGCGCACCCCTTAGAGAGATTCACATTCTCTATGTGTCCTGTTTACCACTATCAATGATTGTGAAAGTGATGAAAACTTGGGGTTTTTCCCAGAATAGTAATAGAGGGGAAATCTTCCAACATGGACACTAATTCTGGTGACAACCAGGGATTCCCTCACTTTGGAAGGATTTACTCTCATTTCCTCTTGTGTCTTTGGGACAGGAAATTAACCTGCTGAGCGGTATTCCCGAGTCTGGCTCGGGGTGTAATTTCAGCATCAATAGCGGTAACCCCGGTCCAGACTCGGTATTGCATCGTAGGATACAGGCAGGGAATTACTTACCTTGTCCCTGGATCCTGTGAGGTCTCCCCGATGTGTCCTCCTAGCTTGATCCACAGTGCCGAGTGCCACCGAGCTCCGTTCCCTGCTACGTTACGACGCACAGAGGTGGAGATTGGTGCCAAATCCAAAAAAGTTAAAACACAGTACACATACAGTATACTGTAATATTACAGATTACAGTACTGTATGAAATAAATACACACCCCCTTTGTCCCTAGTGGTCTGCCCAGTGTCCTGCATGCACTTTTATATAATAAAAACTGTTCTTTCTGCCTGGAAACTGTAGATTGTCCATAGCAACCAAAAAATGTCCCTTTAAGTCAAAAGTGCTTTTAGACCAGCTAGAAAACAGCGATAATAAATTAGAATCATTTGCAGAATTGAGCGATAGCGATTTGTGGGGAAATTCGTCATCAAACACTGAAAGTAATGACAGCGACAATTCTGCAACTGAGCAAATTTCAGTGTTTTTTGATTTAATTACATTATTGAATAATTTTTTATTATTATATTATTATTATTAGTTATAATTATTTATAGTTATTTTTTATATTATAATTTATGATTTTGTGTTTCAAACTTTCATACCCGGGATGTCTACTAGACTCCTGTTTGGTCAGATTTAAGTGAGTTAATCCTAAGAATTACAGGCCTACAATATAAAACGCCTAATTTCCATGCAAAATTATGGTACCGCTTTCAGCACCTAAAATCTGACATAATCATACCGCCAGGGAGGTTGAGAGAAATCTCCCCACTGGGACACAGATGAAGGATAAAAACCTAACAGGGGTTATAATCCCCCCTTACACCTGAAATGAAAAATAAATATTTAGTTCTACTATATTCTATTTAGGTTCACCCTAAAAACATATATATACACCATTCCATCCAGCATTCTGCCGACATGTACAGTATGCTGTTTTTTTGTTTGTTTTTTTCGCTGTACATACCCTCGTATAGCTATCCCCCCCCCCCCCGGCTTCCGGGTAGTGGCTCCCACGGGAGTGGGCGTTCCTATTCAGAGACTAAGTAATTGATGTGATGACAAAAGCTTTCCCCCGGCGCATAATGCGCGTCACCAGTTTCCGAAAGAAGCCGATTGTCGGTGCGCAGGCGCCGTATAGAGCCGACTCGCAGTTAGGCTTCTTTTGGAAACTGGTGACGCGCATTATGCGCCGGGGGAAGCTTTTGTCATCACGTCAATCACTTAGTCTCTGAATAGGAATGCCCACTCCCACGGGAGCCACTACCCGGAAGTCGGGGGGGGGGGGGGAATAGCTATACGAGGGTATGTACAGCGAAAAAAAACAAAAAAAAAACAGCATACTGTACATTTCGGCAGTATGCTGGATGGAATGGTATATACATGTTTTAGGGTGAACCTCCGCTTTAAAATAAATGTATTTTCACACAGTCCCAAAGAAAGTAAAATAGAAGGTTGGATGATTTATAATAAACAGGCTTAGGCTCACATATAATTATTTTTATTGCCATGTAAGAAATTTATATAGCATAGAATGCATACATATGTTAACAAAACATTCTTCATATAAAAGATGGTTAAAAGGAAACACAAATATGCTATTATGGGAATTATCAGTGTATTTGATTCTTGCTGTTGACAAGTATAAAATACCAGCCTACTTATAGAACATACATTTACTTAAGAAGTTCCACATAAAATATGCCCACAACACTTGTAATGAAAGCATTATAAACAATAAAATAAAGCAACTTTATATAAGAGGGCAAAAACAGAATAAAACATAGTAAAGGATAAAAACATTGCAGTCCATAAATACAAATGCTATGTGCAATTACTGATTTTTTTAAACAAAATACATGACCATATAACTTAGCCCAACTTGCAATAAAGATAATAAAAAACAGAAAGGTATGTAAATGTTTTGAATGCAGATTTTCAAACTTAATGTCATTTCTAAAAGAAAACTGGTTATCAATTTGCATCCATAATCCACTTTTAAGTTCAACGTTTATTGGAATTCCTTTATAATATTAATAGTAATATCAATAATTACCAGTGTTTATAAAATGTAATTGAATTATAAATTATTTTTGCATTCACGCTATTGCATTACCGTAATGCGTTCATTACCGCAAAGCATAGTAACATACGCTATGTGCACTGGTAAGTTGCAGCATCATTCATTTTGTATTCTGCCTCTACAACACACCTGCATTGCAGAAAACATTAACCCATGGTGATGCACATGGTGATGTTCATTGGGAAAAAAAGGTCCATGTCTGTTTTTAGTTCACCTACACAACACCACCTGTGCTGCTGTGCACTGCAATGCATGATAATCCACTACAAAGAGTTGCTCTGCACTGCATCAGAAAAAAAGGTATAGGTATGTTTTACTGTTCACTGTGGTGCATTGCAAACCCATTTAAAATGAATGGGCTGCCTTAATGCAATGAGCATAATGCTTGAAAAACAAGTATTAATGCAAATACATCCGAGTGGACAGATGTGTATGGACCCCTATTTTCTTAGAATAAATAGTTTAAGTTGCAAACCATGTTTCATACATTTTCTTTAAAAAGGTCACTCCTGTTAGACATGTGTGAAAATGTGCCCTTGGTAAACCACTTTGATAAATATTTGCAGGTTTCTTACACACCAGATCAATAAAGCATATCTAAAGCCCAAACCAAATCTTTAGATTTGGTGGCTGCATCTGTTTTCACTTTTCAGACTAAAAATATGTTTAGCAAGAACAGAAAATACATGTTGAGCAGTGTGCTTGTCAGTTCCTGCAAGCTCGAAACAAAGCACAAACATTCTTTTTTTTGTGTAAAATGCTAGAGACATGGATTCACCATGTCTTAGCTGTCTCCATAAATAAAATGGAAAATAAGTGCAGACACAGAGGCAGGCACATAAACTGTGATACTTGTAGAATTATCAGGGTAAAACAAATAAATAAATAAAGTGAAAAAATAAATACAGCCACCGTATCTAAGGCATAGTAACCTGCAATATGTTATAGAAGAAGCTACAGTATTGCACAAAATAATGAAAATGCAATATGGAGTTGGTCTTGACATATTAAAATATACACTGTGTTTTTTGCTACCTTTGAAATCATTGATTGGCAACAATGATAGGTCTGTTACCAGCCTTTTAGCAGCTGCCACTACATTTGTGTTCTGCTCTAGAAATTACAAAACCAGTCTAATAAGATTGAGATCAAGATGATTGGGCATATAGGTGCTCAAAATCTCAATCCCCCTCATTCACTTTTTTTTAACATATTTAAAAAAAAAATCTATTATATTGAATTTGTACCCCTTACTCCTCAGCAGATACAGGGGAGAGAAGGAAGCACCGACAACAAATAGGCCACTGAAGCCTATGGGTGACATGACCACTCCAGGCTTTACCAGTCATTGTTGATTGTCTGTCCAGACCGTAGTAGCTTGAAAACATCTTTGTTACACAGATTAGCGTGCATAGGTTTTAGGAGGGGGAGGGAGATTTTTTTAGGATTAGTTGGAATATTATTGTAATTCTGTTACAATTCCTACCTTTTTGTTGCTGTTCTGAACAACATTTTTCATTATGTCCTGATTCCTGGCAGGACTAGGTTTAGCTTGTTAACCACCCGTTGAATCAAGTCTCCCTCTAGCTGTGGTTAACCCCTTAAGGTTTGTTACTAAGCAAACTATTTTACTGCATTTAATTATGTTCATGGGATAGTTTGTCTAATGGCACACAAACCCTGTGGAAAGGTTATCTATTGGTAATTACCAGTTCCGGATCAAAACAGCCCTCTTCAGGCTCTTCAATAAAGAAGACATGGATGAACATGACTGTGTGAATCTTGCTTTGATTAAGCAACCAGAGATTAAGATGATTCCTAACAGGTTGTATTATAAATAAAGTGGCCAATACACTCAAAGGCCCCATACACACGAGAGGATCGATCCGCTGGAATTGATCCGCGGACCGGCTCCAGCGGATAGATCCCCTGGTGTGTACGATCCAGCGGATCTGTTTCCGCAGATTTTTGTCCCCGGGGATGGATTTCCAGCGGATCAAAATTTCTTGACATGCTAAGAAATCGATCCGCTGGAATCCATTCCAACGGATTGATCCGCTGGTCTGTACAGACTCACCGGATCAATCTGTCCGAATCCATCCCCCCCGCATGCGTCGTAATGATTCGACGCATGCGTGGAATTCCTTATATGACAGCGTCGCGCACGGCGCTGCGTCATCATCGCGGCGACGGCGCGACACGTCACCGCGGACGGAATTCTGCTGGGATTTTGATCTCATGGTTAGTACAACCATGAGATCAAAATCCGCCAGAGGATTTATCCGCGGAAACGGTCCCCCGGACCGTTTCCGCGGATAAATCCTCTCGTGTGTACCCGGCCAAAGAGTTATTCCCACTTACCCTGTGAATGGGGTTAAATTCTCTGGCAAGGAGCAGTCTTATAGCTTTCCCAAGCAACCATCCCTTGTCAGACTCTAGAAGAGGAATACATGGATGGGCATGACAGTATGTATCCCACTGGCACTAGCAGCCAGGGATAAGGATGACACCTAATAGGATGTCACATCCAATAAACACATTGCCAACACACTCTAAAGAAGTGTTTTCTGCCCACCCTTTCAAAAGATTATCTGCTCTGGCAATGAGAAGCTGCCTAGCCATACCAGGCAAAAAACAGTCCTTTTTCTCGAATTTCCAGATGGACATGACAGTATGTATTCCACTGGCTCAAGCAGCCAGGGATAGGGATAACACCTAAGAGGATGTTCATTCAATCAACACATTGTCAATACACTCTAAAGGAGTGGTTTCTGCTACTCTGGCAATGAGAAGCTGCCTAGCCATACCAGGTGAAACAGCCCATTTTCCGAATTTCGGAATTAACATACATAAATTCTGCTTTGTTCAAGCAACCAAGGGTAAAGTTGATGACGCCTAACAGGTTGTCACATTAATTAAGCCTGTGGTCAATACACTCTAAAGGAGTGTTTTCACTCACCCTGTGAAAGGGTTACTGAGCAATCTCCAAGCCTTCCCAGGCAAATAATCTGCTTCAGATTCTTCCAAAGAGAAGACAGATGAACAGGACTGCAAGAATGTTGCCTCTTGTTCAAGCAACCTAGGATAAGGATGACAACGTCACCTAACCGGTTGTCACATTCATTAAGCATGTGGTCAATACATGGTGAGTCCTTTCCACTCACTCTGTGAAGGGGTCATATATGGTGCCAATGATTAGTCTCAGAACCTCCTCAGAAAAATTAACCCTTGTCAGCTTCTTTCCAAGTAGAGGTGAATGAACATGTGATTCCTACTTTGTTCAGGCAGGCTGTGATTAAGATGATGGTGACCAAGTTGTCACAATTAAGCATATGGTCAAGACACTCTAAAGGAATTGCTGAATTCAGATTCTGAAAGGGCCATCTATTCTGGAAATGTCCAGTCTTCAATTCAAGGCCTTCTCAATCCAATTAATCCTCTTCAATCTCTTCTGAACAGAAAGATGAGGATGACCTTTGTCTAGAAGTGAAGCTTTGGAAGTATTTTAAGTACCTCCAGAAGACAACTTGACAATGCCCTTATGTTGGATGGATCAAGTGCTCATTCTATAAGATTGGAGTATATTGTCACAGCAGGATGTTAAAGTTATGCTCTTTTGAGCTGAAAGATGTTCAGAGGTTGAGATCACCCCTCTGGTCAGTGTGTGTCCCTTTGTGGGATTGGCCATACACATGACCTTACCATCAGAAAATGTTGCGGGCTTCAAGGACAAATGCTATCACTGCATTTTGCTTGATCATAGAAGGCCAAGCCTAAATTTAATAGTGGTTATAGTTTGGCTTCCTGCCTCAAGATGAATGCCCGCTGAGTTAAAGGATACTGAAAACTCAAGAGTCAGTTTCCACGCTCACTCCAGAGAGCTTAGCTTCTGCATTTCTGGCTGGGAGTCCAAGGAAAACTGGGAAGCCAATGCATAAATCAAGAAATCAGTAAAGAGTTACACTTTAGGATGCTTTCTGTTATTTTGGGATTGTGCCACCCATACATGCCTTAGGGGCACTATGTGGCCCCTCTGTGGACATGGACAGGTACGGCTTTGGTGACTTACACGTGGTCCCTTAACCACTTAAGGACTGTCTAACACCAACATACGTTGGCAGAATGGCACGGCTGGGCACATAGACGTATATATACATCCTCTTTAAGAGCCTAGCCGTGGGTCGTGACCCGGTCGGAAGCTCAGTGACTGCGCCTGCGGGACCCGTGGGCCCGATCACCACCGGTGTCCCGCGATCGGGTCACAGGAGCTGAAGAATGGGGAGAGGTGAATGTAAACACACCTTCCCCGTTCTTCTCTGTGGCAGTGTCACTGATCGTCTGTTCCCTGTTATAGGGAACGAAGATCAGTGACATCACACCTACAGCCACGCTCCCCTACAGTAAGAATCACTCCCTTAGAGCACACTTAACCCCCTAGTGGTTAACCACTTCACTGCCATTGTAATTTTCACAGAATCAGTGCATTTTTATAGCACTTTTCGCTGTTAAAATGACAATGGTCCCAAAAATGTGTCAAAAGTGTCCGATGTGTCCGCCATAATGTTGCAGTCATGAAAAAAAATTGCTGATCGCCGCCATTACTAGTAAAAAAATAATAATAATTAAAATGCCATAAAACTATCCCCTATTTTGTAAACGCTATAAATTTTGCGCAAACCAATCGAAAAACGCT
Organism: Rana temporaria; assembly: GCF_905171775.1. Classification (NCBI taxonomy): domain Eukaryota; kingdom Metazoa; phylum Chordata; class Amphibia; order Anura; family Ranidae; genus Rana; species Rana temporaria. The sequence continues at coordinate 70,556,584 of NC_053494.1, forward strand.
TATTGCGATTTTTTTTTACCAAAAATAGGTAGAAGAATACGTATCGGCCTAAACTGAGGAACAAAAATGTTTTTTTTTATATCTTTTTGGGGGATATTTATTATAGCAAAAAGTAAAAAAATATTGAATTTTTTTCAAAATTGTCGCTCTATTTTTGTTTAAAGCGCAAAAAAGAAAAAACGCAGAGGTGATCAAATACCACCAAAATAAATCTTTATTTGTGGGAAAAAACGGATGCCAATTTTGTTTGGGAGCCACGTCGCATGTGCAATTGTCAGTTAAAGCGACACAGTGCCGAATTGCAAAAAGGGGCATAATGGTCTGGGTCTTAAGTGGTTAAGGCAAGCATTTTTAGGCCATATTTGGAGACCTTTCATCTTTCACATCTCAGATTGAGCCATAGAAATCGCCTAGCTCCAGCAGCTTAGGTAGGCTCAGTTTGACCTTGGTATTTTTCTTCAAGAGGTAGACCACTTACATCCTCAGTCAACACTAAGTTGCTGAGGTTCCATTCCAGAGCCCAGAATCCGCAAGCAATTTGCAGAGTGGATCTCCAAGACAACTTATGCCATTCTGCTGCTCCCTCTGATTCTCGGCTTACAGCTGAGTCTGTGGCGAGGGAAGGTGACCGTTCTGGTGATGATCACAGATTGGCAGAAGGGGCCTTGGTAACCTCTGCTCATCCTTATGAGTGTCAAGGAGTGACTCCCTCAGCCTATAAGATCAAATCTTCTCCAAAGTCCAATTCATCCAGCATCTGACAGGCTCCGGCTGATGACCTGGGTCTGGAGAGGCAGAGGCTAATGGATTTGAATGCTCTGTGAAGATTGTAAATACTCTTACGAAAACAAGAAAGGACAGCGCTAACCGTCCCCATAGTAGAATATGACATAAATTCCGAGTATTATTGCTGATCAAGATTTTACGCTGGACTCTTCAAATGCCTGTTCTGAAATGCCTGCAGGCGTGGCTTGATTTAGGTCTATGCGCAAGTATTCTATAGGCATGCATTTCGGCTATCTCTGCCTCCATTGGCATACAGTGGGCATTAAACGCTTAATTATACAGTTTTCCAAGATGCAATTTGGTTAAAACCTTGAATTGTTTCCGAAATTAAATCTTCCAATGCTATTGGAAGTTATTGCATCAGATGCCTTTTATCACCCTGTGGCACCTCTCACTGAAAACTGCTTTACTGGTGGCAATTACATCAGCCAGAAGAGAGTCAGCTTTGGTGGCCTTGGGGTTTAAAGAACCCATACTCACGTACTCCCCAGACAGGGTGGTACTCGTGCCAATGCTCAAATTTGTGCCTGAACTGACCTTCAGAGTCCATATCACACATGAGGTTGTCCTCCTACGTTCCTTTCAGGGAGTACTCAAGAAATTAGTCCATTGGATTGGACCCAGCTTTAAAATGTTTAATCAAGGCGACTTCTGCCATCAGGAATTCAGAGCATCTTTTTGTCATTTCCGGTGGAACACATAATGATTTCATGGCTTCCAGCAAAATTATTGCCTCTTGTTTTTTTTAAAGCTCATCTCCTTGGCCTGCAAGTTGAAAGGGTTGGCTGTGCCAGGAGAATAACAGCACTCATCACTAGAAGGGTCTCGACCTTGAGAGTGGCAGCAGGCAGAGTGTCTTAAACTATCTGCAAGGCAGCTACGTGGGCACCAAAATACTCATATTCATGGCTTAATGACAATTAAGTTTGGCAGAGGCATCCTGGCTTCTGTTTTTTTAGTCATAATTGAGGGGTGTGTAGCATTATTCTTTCCCTGTTTTGGCTAGTTAGTTCCCAGCTGTGCTGACATCGAGCCGTCAGGAAAATGGAAAATGTAATTCAAATACTGTAGGTGACCGCGATATTGTGTTCTGAGCATGATGGGACTGTGACGTCATAAGAGGCCTATATAAATCATCACGCACCAGACACCCGACATTACAGCGGGAGGAAGCGGCGCATCAACATCTGAAGAAAAGAGAAAGGCGGAAGACGGCAAAGAAGAGCGGGCTTGCGCCGCCGCTAGTAATTGAGCTAAAAAGAAGATAGCGGCGGCCAGCCCTGAAGAAGGCACCGGAGAGCGAGCGAGAGAAGAACCGGGGAGCGCCGAGATGACAGCGGAGAGCGGAGAAGATGGAAGAAGGCCCCACGGAGAGTGGAGAAGACCCCCCTGGAGAGCAGAGAAGACCCCCGGAGCTGATTAATAAATTATTTTAAAACCCTGTCCCAGAGCACCCAACCCCCCCATGTTGGTACGGCTCAGGAGGGGGGGGCGCTCGCTCGTCCCCACTCCTTTCCTGACTGGCTGGGCGGTGTGCTTCGGATACGGGTCTGGTATGGATTGTAGGGGGACCCCCACGCCGGTTTTTCGGCGTAGGGGGGTTCTCCTTACAATCCATACCAGACCTAAGAACCCATGCCGTTTTTCTATTTAAAATTTGGCGTGGAGTTCCCCCTCATGATTCATACCAAACGCTGCGGCTAGAATTGGCGGGAATCCAAGTCGGATCCCAGTCGCTTCTATGACGCGCTCGCTGGAATGTGCTTTTTCTATTTCAGCGAGTGCGAGATGTCGGCACCATGTCGCCGAGAATCAGCGCAATGCCGTCGTGCTGGAAACACATTCTCGGCGACAGGTATTGTAATTACCATAATTTTCCTTTCCTGACGAGCTTCATGGCAGCACAGATCCCACCCAGCTTGGTAGGAATAGATACAGAACTCAGAGGATGTAGGTGGGCTCAAATTTATATGAGTTCTGGAGGCATGGGGGCGGAGCCTATACCCAGCTGTGCTGCCATGGAGTTTGTCAGGGAAGGAAAATTAGGGTAAGTATTTGAATTCAATTTTCCATTATGTTGCCACTATCCAATGCTTAGATGTGATTGCGGAATTCGTTTTCTTTTTTAGGCTTTCTTTCTTCTATTTTTACCCGTGATCCAGTAAGTCTGTTGTTCTTTACAAGAACTAGTTCTCCTGCAGATTTATCAGTTGCAGGGATGAGACAAACTATTTGACAGGGGTGTTTATAATGATCAACGTTTATTTAAATAGAATCTTTATCTCAAAAGGAAAAAAAAAATGTTTGCTGTGACTGCTTATAAAATATTAGCAGGAGTTTGGCTTCATATTCAACTCCTAGTATATTTGGCTAGTATATTTAACACCTAGTATATTTTCCCCCCTCCAAGACTGACAATGTTGCTGTCTGCTATGTCCCCTGTGCTCCTTCATTCAGAGTGGGGGCACTCTAATACAGGAGGTGTGTTACTGACCAGATCACCTAGTGAAAACAGAGGAAAAAAAGAAAACGAATGAAGCCATCAAATCTAATGCTTGGTAGGCTGCAATACAATACATTTTTGGTTATGGGTTTAATATCGCTTTAACATGTATGTAAAGCCAAACCATCTCTATTAGTTTTGGATATTATAGGTAATGGTTAGTACTCCTGCCAAGTTTTAATGCTTTCTAGGGCATTGTTAGACCCCTTTCACACTGGGGTGGTTTTCAGGTATTTTCAGCTAAAAATAGTGCCTGTAAAGCACCTGAAAAATGGCTCCCCTGCAGTCTCAGCATGAAAGCCAGAGTGCTTTCACACTGAGGTGATTTGCTGGCAGGACGTTAAAAAAAAGTCCTGCAAACAGCATCTTTGAAGCGGTGAAGGAGCCGTGTATACACCACTCCTCCACCACTCCTGCCCATTGAAAGGAAATAGGCACCGCTGCTGAAGCGCCTGCAAAGCGATTTGGCAGCGGTGTTACACGGGCACATTTAACCCCTTCATCTGCCACTAGCGGGGTTAAAAGCACCCCGCTAGCAACCGAATAGCGCTGCTAAAATGACAGTAAAGCACCGCTAAAACTAGCAGCATTTTACTTTTACCCGCTCAAGATGGAATTTTAAGTCGGAATTCCGATGAAGCTGACTTTCATCAGTCTTGCCTACACACTATCAGACTAAATTCCGACCGTCCAAAACGCGGTGACGTAAAACACTACGACGAGCCGAGAAAAAATTAAGTGCAATGCTTCCGAGCATGCGTCGACTTGATTCTGAGAATGCGTGGATTTTTCTCTGATGGATTTCCACACAGACGATTGAAATTTCCTATTGTTTTTTTTCCCATCAGAAAAATTTAAACATGTTGGAACAAAGTCCGATGGGGCCCACATACGATAATTTTTTCCAATGAAAAAAGTCCCATCAGACTTTTTTCATCGGAAAAAAACGATTGTGTGTACACGGCATTAGAGAAATTTACCACCACTTCTTGTCCTGAAGTGAGGGGATATTTCCAACAGCAACACAGACAGAAAGAAAAATGCTTTTCTTTAGTAGGGTATGGCCAGAGCCTTTGTTAGATTTACATTTTTATTTCTGTTTCTCTCCCTGTTACATCTTTTCTTTAATTTCTGTCCGGTGACACCACTGTCAACAAGACAAGTTGTGAGGGTAAAACTCTCTAATGGAGCTCTGGATAGCTGTAAAAACAAGCATTCTTATTATTCCTTACTCTACCCAAAACTAGTCAAACAGTTTTGTGCTTGACAAACACTCTAAAGCCGCGTACACACCATCACTTTATGTGATGAAAAAAAACAACGTTTTTAAAAACGTCAATCAAAATGACCGTGTGAGGGGAAAACGTTGTTTTATGTCTTCTGAAAAACGACAAAAAAATAATTGAAGCATGCTTCAATTTTTTGTGTCGTTTTTCAAAATGTCGTTTTTTGTGTCATAAAAATTACTGTGTGTAGGCTAAAACGACGTTTAAAACGACGTTTTTAAACCCGCGCATGCTCAGAAGCAAGTTATGAAGCAAGCTTCAATGGAAAAGAGTGCTGAACGTAACCGCGCTTTGCTAGAGTATTTTTAAAAACCGATGGTGTGTAGGCAACGTCGTTTTTGAAAATGAAGTTTCAAAAACGTTGTTTTTTTACTTCACAAAAAATTACGTTTTTTTTCATCACATAAAGTGATGGTGTGTACGCGGCATAAGTCATAAAGTTGTGTGAAAGCCAATATCAGGGACAGTGATGCGGGTCTTTTACTGAAAATTAAGTTCTACTTTAAAAACCACCAAAGAAAGCAAAAGCATAGTGTGCGATTTAGTATGTCAAGACACTGAATCTTCAATAGTTCAACCAACACATTTTTACAGTAAGATACAATCTCAAGTATGCATTAGGTGTTGGGCCCATATAGCAGTTATGCAACATCTGATAAGGGGGAAGATGGTTACTTAACAGGCTATCTAAGCACAGACTGTGCAGCCAAAGCACTCCCTTGCCCTTTACATGACAAAGCAACTCAAAAGAAAAAAAAAAATCTCATAGAGACCCTTCAGGTTGGGTTCACACCATTGCGAATTGGGTGCGGGTTCCCCGCAGCCAATTCGCAATAGCAGGAGATTGTGACTGGGTCTCTATGGAGCTGGTTCACATATCTCGGATGCAGCTCCGGTGAGAAATTTGTCTTTTGGTCTGTTTTAGGTCCAAATTCAGCCCAAAATTAGTGTGAGCTGCATTGGCATTAAGTGTGAACTGAGCCCTACACTGCGATTGGCAAAGCTGCCAGGCACAGGCCAAAACATGTTGGGCTTAGATAGTCCCCTAAGCAGAACTGCAGCTGCATTTCCTATACAAAATGTTATATTATAATTATTTCCTGAAGTATCCTTATCTAAACTTGCAATGTGGCTCCACTTCTCTTCAACCACAGACATCTCTAACCTTGCCTACTTCAGCAATAAATTAATCTTTAGTTAATGGAACACTCATAGTGCTACGAGCACCTAATTATAGGGAAGATAATAGGCGGCAGTAGGGAAGTAGAGTTATGGGGTTGATTTATTAAAGGTAAAAAGGCTTTTCACTTTAAAAAAAAAAACAGTTTTGCTGTGCAAGGGATTTTTCCCCAGAGCTTAGTGAATGTGTGTTCTACTTTCAGTAGAAATCTTTTTTTTTGTCCTACCCCCCACCCCCACTGCCAAAATCTTCCAGTGTGGCAGGAGTTAATATAGCTAAGGGGCTGTCAGGGGCTCTCATCAAGCGAGCTAAACTATGCCTGCCCTTTCCTGTCAGATCCGTCATAATTGATGCAAGGATCTCTGAATAGGGAATGAGAAGATGATTGATAGCGCCACCACATCTATTCACAGATCTTGTGTCTGGCAAGAAAGGGTAGAAATAGCCAAGCTATCCTAACAGCCCCTTAGCTGTATTGACCCTTGTTAGACTGGAAGATTACAGCAGTGGAGGTGGGAAGGGGGATGAGAGATATGAAGATTTCTACTGGAAGGAGAAGAATCAGCATAAGGGACACATCACATTAACTGTACGTTTTGCCACTTGTGCTGACTTTGATATTTGTATTTTTAGCAAAACTTGGGCCTTTACATGTGCAGGAGATGGGGGAATGCTGGAGTAAAGATATTTAGAATAATTCAGGGTTATGGGGAGAGGCTCAGCTCCTGCACCAAGGCCTGTGAGGCCATAGTTTTGCCCCCAATGCATAGCAATATATTAAATATACCATATATACTTTTATTAATAATAATTTGTATTGCATACAATGAATTACCAGAATTCATTAATTTAACATATAAATACTTTAATGTAATATGTGTCAAATAAGACAATTGTAAAATTGTGTTTTATTAGCAAATATAGAAAAAGCTGGGAAAAAGCTGGTGTAACGGTCACACAGACACTGAGTTGGTACAGGCCTGCACTGCTACACGGATGAGTAAATGTATTCCTGTTTCTGCCCAAACACTCACAGTATGAATTATATAATTTGCTAACTAATATAAATTGAAAAAAGTGATAGTTGCCCATGGAAAACAGTGTTTTATTTTTCAAATGCATGATATAAGATAGTTGCAGTAGGTGGCAGTTGGAGTTCTCTTCCCTTCAGTTTTTCATTCTTTTTCTTAACACACACTCTTAAATGCATTCTATGCAAAAACTGCAGATAAAATAATCTTGTTGAATACACTGATGTTTATAAAATTGTAGCCTAGTGTATTGGTTCACGAGTTTTAATTGAATTTACATTAAAACAAAACATGTAAGTAATAAGATGAATATCATATTTTAGTGTAATACATTACTCACAGGTAAAATAAAATTATTAGTAAGAAGTTTTATATTTTATCTTTCAAATTGAGAGAATGGATTCATAGTGTGACTAGACTGGGTGAATAGGACTAGATGCAGGTGCACTGGCCATGTGGTCAGAAGCACTGGTGTATTCACCACATAATGGTGTCATTACACAATACACTGACTATGTTCATTTTCCTGATATAGACCCAGGAGTCATTAAAGAGGAAGTAAAGTGCCGCCTTTATTTTTCCTGACCTGCAAAGTGGAGGCATAATGTGCTAGTATGCATTGCATACTAGCACATTTTGAGAAACTTACCTGCAAATCAAGCCCTCATTGTCATCACTGTAAGTCACACCCATCTTCAACCGTCTTCCTTCCGGGTCTGTGGAATCCAGCTGTGTGACTGTCAGGAGCCGCGTGATGTCACTGCCACGCATCAGGTCACAGCACAGGGCTCTGAAGAAATGGCACAGGTGGCTATTCCTTCAGAGTGCATGCACAGATTACGTCAGCGGCTGCATATACAGTAAACCCCTCCTAAACAGTGCACATTTACAGTACCTATATGTAAGCCTTATTATAGGCGTATCTATAGGTACAAACAAACAATGAAAGTTTACTTTCACTTTAACATTTTTGCAACTAATGTAATATACAATCTTCCTGGGTGTAAAACTCTTAGTATGAAACAACTAGCACAGATGGTGAAAAATAGAAAATGTGTTTTGGGGATTAACAGAAGAGTTTATTTTGTGCTGTCAGAATACAGCATATCACGCAACTGATGTTTACTTAATATAGATTATTATTATTATTATTATTATTATTATTATTATTATTATTATACAGGATTTATATTATAGGAAAACAAGCTTATTTATAGATGCATAATATTTCCAGGAAAATTATTTTTGTTTTAAATGATGGAACATTAGCATTTTCTTTTGTTGCACTTTTGTCTTAATGTGATAGATAAGCAAATATTTCAGTTTACTTATTATGTTATTTAAAAATAAATATGAAAATATATCTGTCACTGATCTGACTATTGCTTTTGATAATTGGGCAATAAAAAGGTACCTCATTGCAAGCAATATTAAGCATTTAAGGTATTCAAAAGTGCTTGTTTGAAAGAGATTTACTAAAAAGCTGGACAATCTATGCAGATATTCCACTGCATTTTTTGGCATAGAAAGCAGAATACTTTCACTGTGAATGTTGTTATTTTTTATGTTACTTGAGGATGAACATCCTCAGTGAGTCTGGCAGCGTACCTGTGTGGACAATGATGCAAAGATCACTCAAAACGTATTATTACTGAGAAAGCTTTCTCTGCCGGCACACACTCTAAACTACAATTTCAACAGATTTAAATGACTCTTGGGCTGTTAAATGTAAAAAAAAAGCAACACATTACTCAGAGCACTTCAGTAAGACAGTATTTAGTATTAACTAGTAAGGTAGAAATGTTTGTTTGCTATATCATTGTTGTCATATTAGTACAGACAAGTGCATTATGCCATATATCACAAAACATAAACATCCTGATACCTGACTTTTATTAAGTCTATGAGCATTCTTGTTTATTTAGTTTGCCTGAATAAGTAAATATTTGACCTTAGTTTAAACCCATGTAATATAGGTAGAGAGACATCAGGGAGTACTATCTTGAGACTAGCCTCATAAAAAAGGGAAATCTTTTCCAGGCAAATGCTATCCTTGCACCTCAAGCCACTGCTAAGTAAATGCCATGTCCCCTGGATATTCACTTAAAGGCCTACAATGTTGAAGCAGAACTCTTTTTTTTTGTTACAAGAGGTGTTTGCTACTTTAAGTATAGTTGTACTTTCATTTTAAGGTTGGTTAATATAGCTCTTTCTATACTTCTGGACTGCTACAGCTATGAGTGCTACAGCTCTCATTCACAAAAGTTTCAGTGCCATATATGTTGTTTGCCCCCCTTTCCCATTCACAGAACACTTTTTTCTGTGTGAACAAGCAATAGTGCAGGTTTTGTGCATGAGACCCAGAGCTCTCATAGCCAAAGTGCCGGAAGCATAGCAAAAGCTATACTTCTGGCCTCAATTGTAATGTTTATATTAAAGAATGTACAACCATACCTAAATTGGAATATATCTCTTGATACTTTTTTACATTGCACATTAAAAAAATGCCTGGAGTTCTGCTTTAAAATATAATTTGCCCATCTTTTGTTAATTAATCATTTAATTTTATCAGAAAACGTTTTTGCAATAGGTATTTCTGTGTCTTTTTGAATTAGCATTTAGTTTATAACTGTTTTCTTTAGAAAAAAATGTACAAATGGTACAGCTAAAATAATTTTTTGTTGTGCTGTTGCTGGAAATAGACTCAAAAGAATTTAGGTTTTTGTTCTTACCCTAGATCCCCCAATATAATAAAATGGTCACTCTTACTAGTGCTCTTTATAGAGCGATGGATGTGTTTGTATATGTCCAGTTCACATGCTACAGGTGTGTGGTATGTTGCCTAAAAATGCAGCATGCCTGCATATTTTTGCAGTACAACTCACCACAGTTCACTGCATGTCACCAAAGCACGCTACAAGGTGTTGCAGTGCACATAGTTAAATTAAATGTCATTCTGTGACATTTCAGTGAATATAAAGAATAAAATAAAAAGGTCAACAGTGCAATGAGTCGTAACAACACCCCCCTCCCTTCACAATGCACACCAGCGCGCATTCATTAGCATGTAGCATAACTCAGGCAAACTGGTATGAATGAGCCCTAAGACCCTAGTAAAATGTTGCTATAAACTTAGAGTAATCTAGGAACTCACAGATTGAGCACTTTGGGTAAACAGTACATAAAACTAGAGTGTTTCTTAACTTTCAAATATAACACTGAATTCTCTGTGTTGTATGATGGCTAAAAAGGAACTGCCGCTCCTTTTTTAACTAATAACAATAAATAACAACATCATAAGCTGATAAGAACATTTGCTGATTTTTTTTTTATATTTGAAAGGTACATACCTTCCAACTTTGTGAGATGGGAATAAGGGATATTAGTATGTAGGCATAGGACACACCCCGTGCTATTCTTCTTAAAGGAGAATAAAAAAATGATTAGTTAAATCCAGTTATTTACCACTACAATTACTTTATACTTGTTACTGGCTTTTGAAATTTACAAATGCAGCAATTTAGAAATTGGATGAAAGGTTTAGCACTGGGAAACACTTTTTGAAAGATAAAAAGTGCACTTATACACAACTGTATAGATCAGACCAAATGAGGAGGAAAGTAAGACAGAGGGACTTTGTTCCAAATCAAGGACAGTCCCTCAAAATCAGGGACAGTTGGGAGCTATGAAGGAAGGTTAAATCACAAGTTATTTTCAACAGGCTTTAAATGGCCTGCATGTTTGTTTCTGATGGCAATACATAAATAGGGTGTGAATTTGGCTGATAACGACTTCTCATTTAATGTGCTTTTACCTTCTAGTCGCTATCTAAAAATAAAGGTGAGCATCAAGAATGTGAATAACACTGTCTCTGAAATACAAGGTGTTGGTATCAATGAATATTTGGTAAACAGTGTTTATTACTTTTTAGTTACTACACATTCCACACTTGCACAAGGGATTACCACTGGCAAATTTACTACTGTATATCAAGAAAGTGTCTTCCTAAAAAATAGCGTTTACATATGAATAAATAATGGATTACATTATGTTTTTTAATGTCTCAGTATCTTATAACCACATGTATATATCCAAAGACAGGGATAAATGTAGACAGCTGAGACATGAAGCCCTAAAATGAAATGCCCTCTTATAATAATATTAAGTCTGCACAGTCTTCAGTATTTACACATATATGCAGTTTTGATAATTTGTATTGGATATTAGCTCCTAATTCACAGAAACATGATATACTTATGTGAAAGAATGCAAACTTTAGAAATGTAATTTAATATTCAATGTAATATACATAGACAGGAACAATTATGCAATTTGATTCATAACTGATGCTTGTGTTCTTTAAACATTGGATCGACATTGTACTGCAGTCAATACTAGATTATTGAATCACATTTGTATTATAAAAATGTAATCAATTAGAATTTAAAATTCTCAAGCAATCAGTACTAATGCATGTACCGTATTTTTCGCTCCATAAGACGCACTTCCCCCCTCCATTTCCCCCCTCCCAAAAAAATGGATGGCGATGTCTGTGTATCTTATGGAGCGATTATTGACCAGGCCTCCCTGTCGAATACCAACACTCGGCTTCTCCGTTGCAGAAGAGAGACAGGATGTGAGGTGCATCCTGGCAGGGGCGTACCAAGAGGGGGGGCAGGGTCGGTCTGCCCTGAGTGCCACACATCGGGGGTTGTCAGTGGCATCGCTATGGGGGTGTGCTCCGCACCTAAGTCAGATGACACCTGCCAGAGGTGATACCATCCAGAGAGCAGCGAGAGCTCTCAAGCCTGGTCTAGTCTGTCACTGTTTTCTTCATGCTCCTTCCACCACTGCTGTGCTGCCTAGCCAGGCCTGTGTGTGTCATTATTCCCTGCCCGGGCAGTGTGGATCATCAGCTACTGCTGCAAACTGTGTCCACAGTCCTCAGGACCTTCCTAGCTGCCACCCGCCTAGGTGTATCTGAGGCTGAGAGCCAGCCAGCTGCCCGCTGGGGGAAGGGCTGTGGATTGCAATGGCAAGTGTCCTCCGCTGCGAGAGGTGAGCTGGTGATAGGGGGGTGGGAGGTGTGGGTTGGCATGGTATCCACTGCCCAGTCACCTGAGCTAGTGTGAGAAGAGGCTTAAGGAGTGTTTATTTCTACCCTTCCACCCTGAGCTGATCTGGGAAGGGGGGAGGTTGCTGTGTCCACCACCACCCAGTTATAGTGTAGCTGAGACTATTTGATGGGGAGGTGGTATTGCTGGTGTTGCTGTGTCCACCACCCACCTATAGTAGTATTAGTAGTAGTATAATATTATTCTGTTATATTTTATTAAATATTTTTAGTACACCATTTGGTTCAGAATATTTTTTTTCTTGTATTCCTCCTCTAAAACCTTGATGCGTCTTATGGCCAGGTGCTTCTTATGGAGCGAAAAATACAGTAATTCAAAAACAACATGGTATGCCAAAATATGAACTTGGACTTTTTAAAGAAGCAATCAATTACAGTGAGACTTTGGATAGCCAGTGCCAGATAACTGTAAAAATTCTAGTCCAGTCCAACCCTGTTGCCAATGTGTTGCTTCTTAGTAATGAAAATGTGAAAGCCGGACATACAGGAAGTACTGAGAGGTTTGAATTTGTGACTAATTTTTTTCCATTGCAGGTTGTCTATCTCAAACTTACCAGATAATAATAGCACAGAACATAAAAAAAATATATATTACATGTTGCAGTTTCTGTCTCTATACTATCCAATGTCCAAAGAAGTTTGTGGACACTACTTACAGTAGTTGATAATCTCTTATCTCTACAAGGCGATAAAGCTCATTGTGCAATTACACATGAAGACAACCCTGTACTAGATCCACTACATAGATGATACAATTTTATTATTGGAGTTTGTTCACCTACGTAAAGATGCAGTGAGTATTTTACTTGACAAATGTGACTCTTTCTAATAGCTTTCAAAGGAAAGTTGCTGTGTCAATGCTGTATGTTCTTGTATTATGATGCTGGGTCTCATCTTACATCCTATGATTATCATAGGGGAGGTAATGTAATTGTGGTGAGTGTATTATGTATGTTTCTACAAAAAAGTGACTTATAATGCATCAACTTTTTCACTACCAAGTAGAAAAAACATTTGTAGTATATCTCCATTATTTACATTTGCAGCATAGTCCAAGATATATTATTTTGCAAGTATAAACCTTTTGCAAAGTCTAGTTATTTGACAATATTAGATTATTACACGAGTGCCTCTGATTTATTATTTAAAGCTGAACTCCAGGAAAATATCGAAATTTACAGATAAAATACATATATGGACCTGCCACAGGATTTGTATTTCTGCCCATCCAGTCATGAGATTTACACAACCCTGCCATATTGCAATGCCCTGTCAGACAGAACAGAAGACTTAATTTTTCTCTGTTGCAATTAACACTTACAGGTCTTGTCCCCCAACATCTAATTGACTATCTGATTGGATAGTGAAAAGAGGAGCAGAACATTAAATGATCTCATCTCTCTGTCACTTCCCTGTCTCCTATCAGTATGTAACATGTTAGCACATAAGCACTGCTGCATAACTAAGTAGCTACTAGTGCTGCTTTGCTTTTCCATCTCATATTCTGTTCTGTTATACAGGAAAATGCAAGATGTGGATACCAGGTTAAATTCAGATACCTTTAAATGTGAAAAAAAAATCCTTGATGTATTAACCCCTTCCTAGCCACAATCTATTCTATAACTTTCCCAGCATGATGACCCACTCCCTTTCAAAGACAACAATCACTCCTTTGTGGGGCTCTTAATCTGGGTGGTTACTGAAAGATTGGTTCCCACTGTTGATCAGAGTGTTTACTGATCACGTACTACTCACTATGCTAGCTATGGCATGTTAATGCGCAGGCTGGAAGGTTACAAGACAAATAAAAGCCTTTAGCCTGCAGATAAGCATTGCCATCTTCACACTGCAATGGGATCCCCAGTATTATTCCTTCAAATTTGTAACTGTCGGTTGCATTTTTTAGAATAAGTAATATATATATATATATATATATATATATATATATATTTTTTTAAATACATAAAAAAAAATGTACATTTATCCACCTATAATAACACAGAGCATTTTATAGATTAAATAGATGTACCAATTAGAGCCCAGAACGGCATTAAAATCGATATAAACTTTATTTAGGTATGCACACTAGTTATAAAGTTACTGTTAAATTATCCAACTGCATGCTAAATTTGATGTGAGCACCAGTGACCTTTGGTCACAAAGAATTCATGAATAAAGAGCTGGATTAATTTTTGCCTTTTATATATCTGCCTGGAGTTCAGCTTTAGAATAGTTTTTATTTTATTTTTTAATTAGGAATGAATAAATATTTTACTTTCTTTGATAAAAAGAAGTAAAAGCAAAACTTTATATAATTTTATAGGTATTTTTAAATAATGTGACACATGCAGTTAACCTGATATTATGGATATGGTTTTGTTTCATTCTTATATGGTTGAATATCCATGAGATACCAGTAAACTGGGTATGTCAGATAACGTAGTCCACATGCAAACTGAAGCAAGCATTCACAAAACTATCCCAAAAGGTTATTTTTGAAGGACTTTTCCATTACTTTTTGCTGGTCAAAACAAAAATGTCAAAAGTCTAAGGCAAACTTTACCTAAAAAGTAAAAACGAAACATGTCCCTAACACACTGCAAATATATAAAGCAGATATGCAAAACATTATTTAAATATCTTAAACATACTTTGAAACATTACAAAGAAAAAACTAGTACTCGGCAAAATGTAAAGAATTAAGCAAAAACATAAAAAGGGTCAAACAAGACTTTTCATTGAACGATAGAAATACATTAAAGGCACCGCCCACTTTGTATGTTTCCAGTCGTAAGCGAGTGAAAATAGGCAAACACTGAAGATTTTCTTAGTTGACAGTGCATAATAGTTTTTCCTATCTGCCTATTTGTGGAACACCAGGAACGGAAGAACACATGGATTATAATTTTCAAATCTTCCAAAAATCTTTCCCCAAAGAGGATTCCTTGTTTTCCTGTACTTTGCAGAAGGTTCACTTCTTTTTATTTCCCCTTAATATATTCAAAGTTTTTTGTTAACAGCTTGGAACTTTCCACCAATAAGAAAGGCTCCATTCCCTTTTTTAAATTGAATGTAACAGTCTTTTTAAGGTTCTTGACCTCATTTTTTTTTTGCTTCTTATAGATGGAAAGACCTAAATTCCAATTGGTTTTCACAGATTTGCAAAGTGATCATAATGAAAATAATAATTTTCATAACATTTTGTTTCCCTTATTATTGTTTTCTTACAAAAATATTGGCCAATATGACTTCCACCTTAGTGTGTCCTCTTTGACAGTTAGGAATGTTGATTTTTGCAGAGATGAAGGTTCTTTTTGTGCTACTTCGTATCATAAAATTCTCATTTCTATGTTTTTGTTTTTGTTTTAAAAAAGTGTAGGCAAAAGTATTTTTCTTTCATTATCTTCACTGTGAAGTAAAAAATTGAATCCCTAATTGCATTCCTTGACAGTATTGCTAGACATATGAAATCCAATCTGTTCTTCTGAGGACTTCCACTTATCTACCCTCAATGGTATATATTCCAGTAGCATGGACTTTGTAATTTCAGACAGTTACTTCTGTTTTGCTGTTAGTTACAAAGTATGGCTGTGGAGGAACATAGTGCTGATTTTGAGACTGTTCATTTACAGACTCCACTGGGCAATGCTTTTTAGCTGCATAAGCTTGCCGTCGTAAAGAATGCTCACTATGATCCCAGGTTTTGTAGTCTGGGTTGTATGATGAGGCCAGTGGATGATTATGAATTTTATTGACTTTGGATTTCTGTCCATTTAATTTCAAAGTGCCACCCAATGTGCCACTATGTGTGCCAGGCAGTGTTCCACTACCCAGAGTGCCACCTAAAGTACCACTCACTGAACCACCAAGTGTGCCTCCCATTGAACCACCAAGACTGCCTCCAAGACTGCCACCCACTGTGCCTCCAATAGTGCTGGCTTCTGGGCTGTACGATCTTTCTTGATCCACTCGGACAGGATGTAAAGGTAGGCTTCCCTTTGCTGCAAGCTCAGCAAGGTGTCTTCTTTTTGAATAGAAGTCATCATTTCCCTTTTCAGCTGTGCAAGATGTAAATAGAATTGATTAGTAAATTGCATATGTGTAAATATAAAAAGCTTAAGGTAAAGGACACATATTTTTAGAAACATTATTAGAAATAACACTTAAATTATGATTATAACAGATGCAATAAAGCTATTATTTTATGTGCACTGATTAACAATAATGTAACTAAGGATGTTCTTAGACATAATAGGACTGCCTTAATCCAAGCACAATCTGACCATTTAAAATCATGTTCCTTAGCCAGCTCCTGTACAAACACAAACCCTCTGCTTGACTGAGTATTATGCCACGTACACACGATCGGTTCATCCGATGAAAACGTACCGATGGATTTTTTCATCAGATATCCGATGAAGCTGACTTTCATCAGTCTTGCCTACACACCATCAGTTAAAAATCCGATCGTGTCCAACGGGGTGACGTAAAACACAATGACATGCAGAGAAAAATGAAGTTCAATGCTTCCGAGCATGCGTCGACTTGATTCTGAGCATGCGTGGATTTTTGACCAATGGATTTCCCCACAGACGATCGTTTTTTTCTATCGTTTTTTTAACCATCAGAAACCATCAGACGAACCGATCGTGTGTACAGGGCATTAGAGTGTCTGTGCTTTGAATTGAGGGA
Organism: Rana temporaria; assembly: GCF_905171775.1. Classification (NCBI taxonomy): domain Eukaryota; kingdom Metazoa; phylum Chordata; class Amphibia; order Anura; family Ranidae; genus Rana; species Rana temporaria. The sequence continues at coordinate 70,573,196 of NC_053494.1, forward strand.
AAGGAAATGGTTAATTGCAAGAACCAGTTTACTTTAGAGAAAACAGTAACAATCTGGAACATGGAATGCAACCTATTAGATCACTTTGTACCATAGAAGTTTAGAGAAGGGCTGTCTCATGGTACTCAAAGAAATATGCAAAGGAAGCTGAACATCAAAAGGATTCTGTTATTACATTTCTACATTTTCATTACAGAAAAGCCTCCTAAGTCTGTCTCTTTGAAATTATATTCACTTTGCTACCTGGTATTAGACTTACCTAAATTTAGAGATAGGCCTTCCTAACTGGCATTCTATTATCCCATCCACCTTATTGACTCCTAAGTAAATTTCATTTGACGGGAGAATGAAACCAGCAGGTGTTATGCCGCGTACACACGATCATTTTTCAGCATGAAAATAAAACGTTGTTTTTCAGCATGTCCAAAAAACGACGTTTTCCCAACTTCATCATTAAAAACGATGTTGCCCACACACCATCGTTTTTAAAAAATGATCTAGCAAAGCGCGGTGATGTGCAACACGTACGACGATTCAGTGTTAGTAAAAGACGATTCGCGCTTTTCTGTCTGTTACAGCGTGATGAATGCGCTTACTCCATTATGAACAGTAGTTTTACCAGAATGAGCACTCCCATCTCATAACTTGCTTCTGAGCATGCGCAGGTTTTTTACGTCGTTTTAGCCCACAGACGATCATTTTTTACAACCTGAAAAACGACATTGTTTAAAACGACATTAAAAAATGCAGCATGTTCGAATTTATTTTTTTGTAATTTTTCAGAACCTGAAAAATGATGTGCAGCCCACACACACAATCATTTTAAAGTTTTTTAAAAACAACGTTTTTTTCATGCTGAAAAATGATCGTGTGTACGTGACATAAGTCTTAAAATCGTTGAACACAAACTACAGAAACACAAACTTATGGCTACAAAAAGTAATGGATTACTTCAGTGATACCTCCCTGAAAGCATCCATTGTATATATTTTTAGAAGTAATAGTATCAATAAAAATCTATATTGGAGAAAAATAACTCAATCCTTTATGCTGTTCATGCACTTTGGTTATTTTTTAGCAATTCCAACCACTTCCAACCAGATGGCAAAAACAATTATGGTAACCTACCATCAACTATTTCAACTGTTTTATGGGTTTCATAAAAACTTTACGATAGACTGGACTTCCATTGTTTTTGCAATTTACATCTTCATAAAAACGGTTGAAATTGCTAGACAATGCCTAATGCCTAATATGGTTAACATTGGGATAAGGTGTTATTATAAAGAGGCGTCAAAGTTAAATGCATTATTCTTTTATTACATTTTGTTTTGATAAATGACCTGCATTTGAGATTAGTCTGAGACTTATTTAGGACAATAAATGTACACTATTCCATACAATCCAATTCAAATGCTAACATTGCATTCCAGATTTTTTAACCACTTGCCGACAGCCTCACGATGATATACGTCAGCAGAAGGGCACGGCAGGCAGAGTAACGTGTATATATACACTTTACCTCCCCCGGTTCCCGAGGCCATCTGCATCGTTACAGGAGCGATCCGTCCTGAGGGGGAGGTCACTGATTCATGGCTCCTCCCTCACGATCGCTCCTGATGAATGAGCTGCTTCCTCTGCCTGTGTAAGTGTAAACACATGCAGAGGAAGTGAGGTCATCTCTCCTCGAGCTTCCTTTTATGTTCAGGAGCCAAGGAGAGATGTCTCAGAGTGAGTTGCACAACACTACACTAACACCAGTACACATAGGCACACAAATCATCCCCCAATCACCCCCCATTTAACCCCTGTACCCCCTGTCACAGTGTCACCAATTGCAGTTTTCATATTTTTACTAATCACTGCATTTGGTGTCATTTGTTAGGGCAATTAGTGGCAGGCCCTGTTAGGTCTAGGGTACCCCCCTAACCCCCCCTAATAAAGGTTTGACCTCTTGATCGCCCCCAGTTAACCCTTTCACCCCCTGTTGCCAGTGTCACTAATCAATCTTTTTTCTGATCGCCGTATTGGTGTCACAAGTGACGCTAGTTAGCCAGTTAGTTATTTAGGTTCACCGTCAGGTTTTATAGCGGCAGGTACCCCCATATACCCCCTGATTGCCCCTTAGTGAACCCTTTCACCACCTGTCACCAGTGATCACCGTATAAGTATTACGGCCGACGCTGGTTAGTTAGTTTGTTTTTTATAGTGTCAGGGCACAAACCGTTTATTACCCAATAAAGATTTAAACCCCTGATCGCCCAGCGGGTGATATCAATTAGGTTTTAGTGTCAGATAGGGTCTGTGTTGCCCCAGGCAGTGTCAGATTAGTGCCAGTAGCACTAACACCCACGCACCATACACCTCCCTTAGTAGTATAGTATCTGAACGGATCAATATCTGATCTGATCAGATCTATACTAGTGTCCCCAGAAAATTAGGGTTCCACCAAGATACCTGCTAGCACCTGCGTTTTGCCCCACTGCCCAGCCGAGCCCAGCCCACCCAAGCACACTATCGAATTGATCACTGTCAGTTACAAAACACTAAACACAAAATTGCAGTGTTCGCAGAGTCAGGCCTGATCCCTGCTTTCGCTAACATATTTTTTGGTAGCGTTGCTGACAGTCTAGGAACTTTTTTTCCTGTGAGTCTCACTAGTTTACCATTAAATTTAGAGACCAAAATGGCAAATCAAAGAGGCCTACACATTTCTGAGCATGACAGATAGTGAAGAGGAAGTCACTTATCTGTCAGACTCAGAATATGATCCTGTAGACAGCAGCGGCTCTCTGAAAGATAGCTCTGATGACAGAGTTGTGGTCCCTGCCAAGGTCACACATACCCGACCCCATTGTTCTTCTGCTGTTGAGGTGCAAGAACCGAAGGGCTGGAGCAGAGAACCAGCACTAGTGCCGCTCATCCTTCTGGTGAACCGGCAAGCACCAGTGGCCTAGTACACCCTGGTCATAGTCAAACTAGAACTGCAGTATCACATGGTGACGTGGCAAGTTCCATAAGTGCAGTTCAAGCTGGTGAGGTGGCAAGCACATCTAGTGTCCCGCTGCCACCAAGAAGACATGCACTTCAATGACAATGAACTCTGTTATCCTCGGGGAGACCCTGGATACGATCGGCTCTACAAAATTCGGCCCCTCATAAACCACTTCAACAAACGTTTTGCACCCTTGTTTATTCCCAATCAAGTTGTCTGCATTGATGAGACCCTGATTACATTTTCTGGCTGCTTGTCTTTCAAACAGTATCTTCCCAGCAAGCGAGCCAGATATGGGGTCAAGATGTATAAGCTCTGTGACAGGGCAACAGGCTATACATATAGTTTTATGGTTTACGAGGGAAGAGATTGTCACGTAGAGCCAGAGAACTGCCCAGACTACATAGGGAGCGTTGGCAAGATTGTGTGGAACTTGGTGTCACCCTTATTAGGAAAGGGGTACCACTTGTATGTGGACAATTATTACACGAGCATTCCACTTTTTAGTCACTTTTTTGATCATCAGATTGGCTCATGTGGTACCATGCGATCTAATCGTCGGGGCTTACCCCAGCGGCTTGAAGATTCCCATCTTAGGCTGGGAGAGAGAGCTTGCTTGAAGTGTAATAATTTGCTCGCTATGAAGAGGAGGGATTCACGTAAAAGATTTTGTTCTGTCCTCCCTTCACGCAGACATGGCGGTCCAAATTACTACAGTGTTGTGGAGTTGCCTGTAAGGTCAGACGCTGGTACAAAAAAGTGTCTGTATACTTATTTCAATTGGCTTTGCTAAACGCTTATGTGCTACACAGAGCTTCAGGATGGACTGGATCCTTCCTTAGATTCCAGGAAGAGATCATCAGAGCCCTTCCAGACAGTGCTCCACCTCACCTTTCCAATCCAAATGCAGTAAGCCAGGCATTTTCCGTATGTCCTCTCTGGTACCCCAACCCAATGAGCCCCAAAAGAAGATATTGTGCCTGTAGCAGGTGCGGATATAGGCGTGACACCCGCTATTATTGTCCAATCCTGTTCTTTTCATTGGTGAATGATTTGAAGGCTACCATACACTACTGGAGTTTTAGCGTAGGGTACAGCACTGCACAGAATAGGACACACTTTCACACTTTCTTTTTAAGATGCCATCCCATTTTGAGAGACCCGAACCTGGAACCGAACAGTTACAGTTACAAATAATAGTGTAAAAAAAGTAAAAAAAAAAAAAACACAAAAACGAAATAGAACAATAAAACAACTATTTTTGTATCTCTCTCTCTATTCTTTCTATTGTTCTGCTCTTTGTTACTGTATTATATGCTTAACTGCAATGTTTTATTGTTATTATGTTTTATCTTGTTTGCTTTCAGGTGTAGCGCCCCCTTACTTTCAGTATGGGCACTACGCTAAAGTTAGTGGGAATGGGAGAGTTATTTTGCTCCCATTCATAATTTGTTAAATTTGGTCTGCTGTCATTCTTGAACTGTCCTGTAGGTCAGTCTGCATTCCAGGGGTGCCGATTCCACCCCTGGGCGACAGTTGGCGCTAGAGGGGTTCTGGCAAAGCCGCTTTTCCCCAGCTGCCAATTAGAGGAGTTTTTCCTCGCAGGGCATGCTGGGGAGAGTATATCTGTGGCAGACGCCATTTTTGTTGGTTCTTCGCGGGTTCCAGGTTCGGCACCCACCTTTAGGGTATGCGCATCCAACGGACCACAGCGATATGGCCTACCAGGCCGGGGTCGCATGCTACGCGGAGCTCCATGCTGCTGAAAGGGGCCCCAGTGACTTACTGGGTCCCCAGCTCTATTGAAGAGATCCCAAGCTATGTGCTGTGCGGTGGGGAATCGGCTCAAGGAAAACCCGGAGGCAGGTTGTCTGAGGGGCCTGAATGAACTATCTGGGATCTGGTGACCGGGACATTGACAGGTCTCTTTTTAACTGTCACCCGGTGACTCTAACCTAATCTACTGGGAGGATTCGCTCAATCCAAGTACTAGGCCTGTGGCAGAGGTCCCTAGAGCCAGGTCTGTGGCAGAGACCTGTTCCTCCCAGCAACCTTAAAGTAGCGCTTCGGCTGCCAGGCTCGTGGCAGGAGTCGGTCCGGAGGCACTTCACCCACTCTTGCTAGAGTGGCGACTAACCGTGTTTACTCTGAAAGCAGGATTTATTTCTTCTCATCCAAAAGCCTGATACTGCAAAGTTCCTTTTCCTCATCAACCTTTTCTCTCTACCTCTTGTTAATGTTGGTCGTGTTGGGCAGAGAAATAAAGCATTCAGAAAACCTTTATTTGCTGACTGGACATTCGCTTACTAATCTACTCATCAACTTCACCCCTAGACAACGGTAAGAGGTAACTTAAAGCGGGAGTTCACCCATTTCTAAAAAAATTTTTTTTCTTCCCCTAGATTCCTGCTCGTTCGGTCTAGGGGAATCGGCTATTTGTATTAAAATAGGTGCAGTACTTACCCGTTTTCGAGCTGCATCTTCTTCCGTCGCTTCCGGGTATGGTCTTCGGGAGCGGGCGTTCCTTCTTGATTGACAGTCTTCCGAGAGGCTTCCGACGGTCGCATCCATCGCGTCACTCGTAGCCGAAAGAAGCCGAACGTCGGTGCGGCTCTATACTGCGCCTGCGCACCGACGTTCGGCTTCTTTCGGAAAATCGTGACGCGATGGATGCGACCGTCGGAAGCCTCTCGGAAACCTGTCAATCAAGAAGGAACGCCCATTCCCGAAGCCCATACCCGGAAGCGACGGAGAGGATGCGTCTCGTAAACGGGTAAGTACTGCACCTATTTTTAAATAAATAGCCGATTCCCCTAGTAATAACGAGCAGGAATCTAAGGGGGAAAAGTGCCCTCTAAGGGTGAACCCCCGCTTTAATATGCCGATCCCAAAAACAACCACAGGTATGCATTTTTTTTTAAAACTTTAATGTTTACTGTGTTTTATTGTTAACCATTTTTATTGTTTTCAGGTACGTCATTCAGCAGCAGCGCAGATTCATTTATCTTGACAGCAACAGCGTTTGATCCCACGATACATAAAGCCATGACTTCAGTGCTGTAGAAGGTGATTTCACCACCACAGTTAAAAAAGAGCATATATGCCGAAGCATGGGGGGAGGGGTGGAGGAGCAATTTGCTTTTAACTTTTGGGGTGTATTGCCCCCATGCTTCGGCATATATATATATATATATATATATATATATATATATATATATATATATATATATATATATATATATATATATATTTTAGGCACAGATTGTGTTAAAAAATGTTTTATTTTTTACTATTTTTTGTATTTGCTTTGCAGGTATGGTATATCTTGCTGTTATACTGTAATACTGTAACTGTTTTATTGTTAACCATCATTTGCTCAGCAGGCATGCCATTCAGCTGCAGCACTGATTCATCTATCTTGACAGCAACAGCGTTTGCTCCCACGATACCTAAATCAGCGACTCCAGCACTGTAGGAGGTGAGTTCTCCACCACAGTTAAAAACAAAATGGTGCATGTATGCCTATAATTGGAATGGGGTGGATGAAGGGAGGTAATCTAATGGTGGGCATACCCACCGATTAATCTCTTTTTCTTGATCATACATCACCTGACACAGAGTCCTAATTACTTAATGAGTTATGTAGTCACCACAGGTGATTGGACACTGGTTAACCCAATTAAAATCGAGTTCCTCCCCTATATAATCCCTCCCAAATGGAGAGTGCCTCAGTTTTTTCGCCAGTGCTTAAGGTGGTTGGTCACGTTCAACATGTGCTAAGAAGAAACGTACTCTTTTGATGGTCTGGCTGCGGAGACCTAGGAGCTATAACCGGATCCATACCTCTGGCCGATATCAAAAGCCTAAGATGGGTGGTACCCGGGCCTCATGTAAAGAATAAACAAGGTTTGCCTGTAATGTCTCTCTGCAGAGGTCTGAGCTCTGGGATCCAGACTATGATGTACTAATACATCTGTGGCACGAAAAGTTTCTGGTAGAGTCTTCTACATGTCCAGGTATGAGGTTTTCTCTAATGGAACCCTTGATAAACCTGAAGGTTGGCACAACTTGCCCGCCGTGATGGGTGAAAGCTGGAACTACTTTTAGTAGCTTTTCCTGCGGCGTGGATAAGGTAATAATAGGATAATTTATGTTGTATTATCTTCTGTGAGTAGGATGTCTTTCCTGGTTTTCACCACTGGAGGGAGTAAGTGCATACCTGGTGTATTCTTACATGGCCATCCAGGAACAAGCTAAGTGAAGTCAGTCAAATAAAAAATGCCACTCACCTCCTCCGCTGAAGGCTCTGCCGCAAAAACGCATACAGGGGTCCCCACAATGATGCCCCAGTTATCTCTCCCCCTTCTCCTCGTCGCCAAGAGGCTGATTTAAAGACTAGCACGCCAGAAGCCTTCTTCAATCAGCATGGACACAGAGCTGTGGGCTGTAAGCACCCCTGTGGATTTGAACCAGGCAAACCAAGACTCCTACTTGGCATCAGGTTGTGCAGTGAGCTAATATATGTGTATTGTAAGACTATAACACAACAGTGATTGCATTTTTTTGTGGATAGTACCTTTGCTTACAGTAAGGGCTATGTCCCCGAGAAGAGGGACAAGGGCTGGTAAAAGGCATCAGAAGATCCCCGCTTATGGCTAAGGCCCCGTACACACGACCGAACATGTTTGCTGAAACTGGTCCGCGGACCAGTTTCAGCAGACATGTTCGGTCGTCTGTACAGCCGAGCGGACAGGATTCCAGCGTACATTTGCCCACCAGACCGTTTTCGAGCGGGCAAATGTTTCTAAACTTGCTTAGAAACATGCCCGCTGGAATCCTGTCCGTCGGACATGTTCGGTCGTCTGTACAGACTTACCGTACATGTCCGAGCGGCCGCCATCCCTCACATGCGTCGAATGACTTTGACACATGTGTGGAAGCATTGAACTGCCAGGGCCGGGCACGTCGCCGCGTATCGTGTATGCGCGGATTTCTGTATGATGGTGTGTACAGCCATCATACAGAAATCTCCGGGCGGGCATGTCCGCTGAAAACGGTTTTCATCGTACATGTTTGCCCGTCTGTACGAGGCCTAAGAAATATGGGCCAAATTCACAAAAGAGTATCTCAGAGTATCTATGCGACTGATTCATAGAATCAGTTACGCATAGATATCCCTTAGATCCGACAGGTGTAATGGACTACACTGTCGGATCTTAGGATGCAATACCGCGGCCGCCGCTGGGGGGAATTTGAGTTGTAAACCAGCGTCGGGTATGCAAATTAGGAGTTACGGCGATCCACGAAGGTTTTTCCCGTCGTTACGTCATCGCAAGTGTTAGATTTCCGTCGCAAAGATAGTGCACCTTTAACATGGTGGAAAAGTACTCCACCATCTTAAAGTATGCCCGTCTTTCCCGCGTCGCTTTTGAATTTTTTTTAAAAAAAATATTTTTCCCAGCGTAAGTCCTTTGTTGATGTTGCGATTCTCAAAACGTTGGCGCGTCGTAATTTCGCGCAAAGCACGTCGGGAAATTTGCGACGGGAGCATGTGCAGTACGTCCAGCGCGGGAGCGCGCCTAATTTACATGGTACCCGCCCCATTTGAATTGGGCCGCCTTGCGCCGGACGTGTTTACGATACACTGCCGCAAATTTCCAGGTAAGTGCTTTGTGGATCGGGCACTTAGACTGAAAACTTGCGGCGGTGTAACGTAAACGGTTTATGTTACGATGCGCCGCGGGTATGTGAATCTGGCCCTATGAGCTTGCCTGCAGTTTACCATCCCCCTCTGTCAGCCTGATAGGGGCTCATCCTGTGAGGATGCTGTCTGGTTCTGCAGCTTCTCCTAGGGCAGCTGAGGCATACGTCACTGAGGATGCTTTAAAAGTAGCTTTGGATGGCTTAGAAGGAAGGATTGCTACTATTAATGCAACCTCCTTCAAAAATAGCAGAAAACAGGGTAGATCCCCTTCATCTGCGCTGGCTCTCTCATCAGAAGAGCCTTCAGAGGGTGAAAAATCCCTCTCTGGAGATGAGGATCATGTGCAGTCTGAGGATTCAGAGGATGAGAGGATTCCTTCTACCTCTCAGTTGCTAAAGATGCAGGTGCAATATTATGCAGAGATGGTGTGTGCTACTTACAAATTGCCTTTGTCCTTTTTCTTTTGTTTCCTCTTTTGGGGTCTCGAAAGTCCACTTAGACTGCATGCTCCTTTCCAGTTCATCCCTTGCTGGATAAACTGATGTATGATGACTGGGTTCTCCCAGATAAACAGTTTCTCCTCCTAAACAGTTTTCCCTCCTTTATTCTATGGAGGAAGGTTTCACTAAGAAATGGGGGGTACCTACTATTGATGCAGCTATTTCTTGTGCAAACAAAAGCCTGACCTGTCCTATAGACAATAATCAGGGTTTTAAGGATCCAACTAATAAAAAGCTGGAGTGCCTATTGAAAGTAGTACAACCTGCAGTTGCAGCTATTGGTGTATGTCAGTTCCTCAAGGAACAAATGAAGCAGATGACTAACCTCCTCCCTACAGAGGAGATTGAGATTTATGAGGACCTTCTTAAGGCCTTGTGTTTTGCGATTGGTGCGATTATGAACTCTGTTCAGCAAGCATCCCGCTTGAATCTCCTGCAGGTACACATGCGCAGGTCGCTTTGGTTAAAACATTGGGACGCCAAGGTTTCTTGCAAAAGATACTGGGCAGTGTTCCCCTTTGGAATGACCTGGATATATACATCCAAAAGATTAATCGGAGGCAAGTCTACTCTTGCCGGTAAAAAAGAAGAGAAAACTTCCTTCATTTAAGCATTCTCTTTCTCCAGTCCCTGGAACTTCATTCTCCAGGCAGTGGCGACGGCCTCCCCAGTCTAAAGCTTTGTACACACGGCACAGAATCTCGTCAGGAAAAAAATATGTTTTTGCCCGCCGAGTGTACAGACACTCCATTCAAAAGAACCGCCGTTCTTTTGAATAGCACGAACGCAGTGACGTCATCGAATACGACGAGCATGCGCTTGTCACATTCGATGCCATCGCTGCCATCTTGCTACACCCTACCTATGCCTTGGAAGCTACCGCGCATGCGTCAAAGTCATTTCGAGCATGCACGGGTTTCCACGGTGACAGGTAAGTATACGACGCTCGGGTTTCTAGGCAGGAAAACACTGCCGAGAATCACGATGAGAAAATAGAGAGCAGGTTCTCTATTTTTCTCATCGAGATTCTGGGCAGTTTTGACGAGAAACCTCAAAGCCTCGTACACACGCACGGTTTACTCGGCAGAAAACTGTGCGTGTGTACGAGGCTTAACACTAGGGGAAAGGCCCAGAGCCAAGCCCAAGGGCAGAAAGGACTTGGGGTCCAAAGTCTAAGCAGAACCCCAAAACTTCACTATGAAGGGATGCCCCCGCTTGGCCGAGTGGGGGGAAGGCTGCTGCAATTTGCAAACACCTTGCAGAACAAAGTTCGGGACAAGTGTGTCATCTCCACAGTGTCCTCGGGCTACAAGCTAGAATTCAGAGAACTTCCGTTACTCCGTTTTCTGAGATCAAGGGTTGCAAAGATCCAGAAAAAATAAGGCCTTTGCTGTTGGCCTTGGAACACCTGTTATCCCAAGGTGTAATCATGGAGTTAGCCCCAGAGGATCAAGGATCAGGGTTTTACTCAAACCTTTCACGGTTCCAAAACCAAATGTGGATGTCAGACCTATCCTGGATCTGAAAGGCCTGAATCAATTTCTGAACATTCGCTCCTTTCGCATGGAGTCTGTCCGTTCAGTTGTTTCCACCTTTCAGGGAGGAGAATTCCTGGCATTAACCTCTTGACCACCGCCCCATGTCTAAAAGACGTCCTGTTTTTAAAGATGAATATCTCGGTAACGGCAGCAGCTGCTGCCACAACCGAGATATCCATCTCTTCAGTGGGCGGTGGTGTACACGATAACGGCTGTCTCTGTGGCGGATTCACCGCAAGATCACCGTTATCGGTGGCGGGAGAGGGGTCCCCCCCCCTCCCGCCGCTCTCCCGCGCCCTCCGCCGCTTACCGGAGCCGTGATCGGGACCGTTCGGCAGCTGTGCGGGGTTGCGAGTGAAGGAAAAATCTCCTTCACCCGTCCCCATAGCTCTGCTGGGCGGAAGTGACGTCAAAACGTCAGTCCCGCCCAGCGTCTTAAAGAAACAATTTTTTTTTTTTGCATTTAAGCCTAAATATGAGATCTGAGGTCTTTTTGACCCCAGATCTCGTATTTAAGAGGACCTGTCATGCTTTTTTCTATTACAAGGGATGTTTACATTCCTTGTAATAGGAATAAAAGTGATAATTTTTTTTTTTTATTTCAGTGTAAAAAATTATAAAACTAAATAAAAATAAATAAGAAAACAAAAACTTTTTTTTTTAAAGCGCCCCATCTCGCGCACAGAAGCCAACGCATACCCGAGTAGCGCCCGCATATGAAAACGGTGTTCAAACAACACAAGTAAGGTATCACCGCGATCGTTAGAGCGAGAGCAACAATTCTAGCCCTAGACCTACTCTGCAACTCAAAAAATGCAACCTGTAGAATTTTTTAAACGTTGACTATGGAGATTTTTAAGGGTAAAAGTTTGACGCCATGCCACGAGCGGGCGCAATTTTTAAGCGTGACATGTTGGGTATCATTTTACTCGGCGTAACATTATCTTTCACAATATATAAAAAAATTGGGCAAAATTTATTGTTTTTTTTAATTAAAAAAAGTGATTTTTTTCCAAAAAAAGTGCGCTTGTAAGACCACTGCTCAAATACGGTGTGACAAAAAGTATTGCAATGACTGCCATTTTATTCTCTAGGGTGTTAGAAAAAATATATATAATGTTTGGGTTTTAAGTAATTTTCTAGCAAAAAAAAATGTTTTAGTCTCGTAAACACCGAATCTGAAAAATTAGCCCGGTGGTAAAGAGGTTAATAGACATCAGAAATGCATATGTAGTTCTGCCATTATTTCCCAAATTTATTTATTTTACCAAAAGTTTCTAAGGTTTGTGGCCCTTCCTTTAAGGCTGGCTGCAGCACCTCGAGTGTTCACAAAGATACTGGCCCCGGCCCTGGCAAGGCTAAGGGCACGGGGCATAGCAATAACAGCCTATCTGGACGATCTGTTGATCATAGATCAGTCCGCTGCACGCTTGGGGCACAATGTGCTCAGCACAGTGGAATATTTAGAGTACCTAGGCTGGGACCTCAATCATGAAAAATCCTCCTTGCAGCCTCAAAGAAGGCCGAAGTACTTGGGCATGATTATAGACACGTCCCAAAGCAAGGTATTACTTCCCAAGCCAAAGGCAAAAGCCATAGGATGCAAAATGAAGGAAAAACTTTCTGGACAGCCGCACTCCAAAAATAAATTGCTTTTATTTTAAAATAAAAAAAACACGCAAAAAGCATGCCACAGCAGACGGGGTAAAAAGCTGATGCGTTTCACACCAAACTTTAGTGCTTATTCATAGCTTACTCATAGTGAAACAGGTGGTTGCTCCCCCAAAATATGTCAGAAGGAAATTCCTTCACTCCGGTTACCTGGAAATTGGTAACCACAGATGTCAGCCTTCTTGGCTGGGGGGGGGAGTGCAGTTCTGGAAGAAGCATCTCCCCAGGGGAAGTGGTCCGGAGCCAAAAAGCTCCTACCCATCAACATTCTGGAGATTCTGGGAATTCATCTGGCCCTCAGAATTTGGTCTTTCAGACTGCAGGGTTGGCCTGTTCGGATTCAGTCTGATAATGCTACAGCCGTGGCCTATATCAATCATCAAGGAGGCACCAGAAGTCTGGATGCCCAAAGAGAGGTGAATCACATCCTGGCCTGGGCAGAAAGCCTGTCTGTAGTCTTCATTCCAGGGGTAGAAAATTGGCAGGCCGATTTTTTTTAACCTGCCAGCAGCTGAGTCCAGGAGAATGGTCTCTATACCCCGACATATTTCAAATCATATGTCAGAAGTGGGGTACCCCAGATGTGGACCTGTTGGCTTCCCGGTTCAATGCAAAGCTAGACAAGGGTCAGATGCCCTGACAATCTCATGGGATAGTTTTTCTCTGATTATGCGTTCCCTCCGGTTCCGCTCCTCCCACGATTCCTTCAGAGAGTCAAGAGGGAAGGAGAGCCGGTGATTTTGAAGACCCCGGCTTGGCCCAGGAGACCCTGGTACGTAGAAATCGTAAGGATGGCAGTAGGTAGACCTTGGGTTCTCCTACTATGCTCGGACCTACTATCGCAGGGTCCAATATTCCATCCTGCCTTACAAAGTCTAAATTTTATGTTTTGGCTGTTGAGACCCACATTCTGAGAAAATGTGGGCTCTCAGGTCCAGTCCTATCCACTCTGGTTAATGCTAGGAAGCCGGCCTCTAGGCTCATCTATTACAGAATCTGGAAGGCATATGTTTCCTGGTGTGAACTCAGAAGGGGGCATCCTAGGAATTATGCCATTAATAGGATTCTTGCCCTTCTTCAGTTGGGCTTAAATATGAAGTTGGCCTTGAGCACTATCAAGGGCCAGATTTCGGCCTTGTCAGTATTCTTTCAAAAACCGATTGAATCTCATTCCCTAGTCCAGGCCTTGTTCAGGTAGCACTGCGCTTGAATCCACTGGTTAAGTCTCCCGTGTGCCCATGGGATTTGAATTTGGTATTATCTATTTTACAGAAACTACCTTTTGAACCATTACACCATGCTTCTTAAAGCCGAGGTTCCGCGGTCCATCTTTTTTGTTTGCATGCATTGAATGGTTTTATGTTTAGCAACCTAGGGCCAAATTCTCAAAAGAGATACGCAGACTTAACTAAAGTTTTCTAAATTTACACGGCGCGTATCTTTGCGCCCGATCTTCAAAACGAGTTAAGCCTAGATTTCTGGATTTTCCATCCTACCCAAAATAATTACACCTGCGCATCCCCGGACGCAAATTACGCTAGTCACGCCACTGTTTTTGATAGGCAAAGATGCAAATGAGGGAGATAGGGCGATCCACAAAATTAAGTGTGTGCGCCGTAGATTACGCCCTGTGCGCACCTGTTAGTTTCCCTGGGCAAATTTACACATTATAAAAGCAGACCTAATTTTACACATGCCGTGTAAGGGTCTGCTCAAGCAACTGAATAGAGGTAGAGCTGACAACACATCTCTGCAGGACAACAATCTGACTGCCAAAATGCCCGGCACATCAATGATTGTAACGGCACTCGCCACTTTACAGGCACAAAGAAGGAGGAGGGCACAGAGGAGGAGGATGCGGGCACAGGAGAGGGTTTACCGCCCACGGCGCGATCTGTTTGCCATGCCTGATTATGAGGTGTATGGCAACTTCAGATTTGACAGGGAAGCCATCCTGGAGCTCACCCAAATACTTCAGGAAGATCTCACCACCCCAACCCAACGATCCCATGCCCTGCCACCTCTACAAAAAGTTATGGCAACCCTTCATTTTTTGGCCACTGGGTCTTTCCAGCGTGCATCTGGAGGTCTGGCTGGGATGGTGCAGTCGACAATAAGCCGATGTGTCCATCAGGTGGTCCCTGCCATACTGCGGCGCATGGGCAACCAGTTTGAAAAGCCCACCCAGGAGGAGCAGCGTCTGCAAGCCATGACTGACTTCTACAACATTGGTGGCTTCCCACGGACCATCGGGGCGATAGACTGCACCCATGTGGCACTACAGCCCCCCCATGAAACTGAGCACCTGTTCAGGAACAGAAAAGGCTGGCATTCGATCAACATCCAAGCTATTGTAGATGCTCATGGCCTCATCCGGCACGTTTGTGCCAAATTTCCAGGGTCGTGCCACGACAGTTTCATTCTCCGGCAGACCAAGATCTACCAAGACTTGGAGCAGAATGTGTATGGAGACAGCTGGCTGATTGGTGAGTGACATTGGTGTCAGGTATGCCCCCCCCCCATGATGCAGACATCACAAGGGGCACATGCATGACTAATATTCTCCTGTCTTTTCCCTTAAAGGTGACTCTGGATATGCCTTGGGACCCCACCTAATGACACCATTTAGGAACCCCCAAACACCAGGAGAACACAAATATAATGAGGTGCACATTCGCACCCGGTCAATTGTAGAGCGGACATTCGGGCTTCTCAAGTCCCGCTTCAGATGCCTTGACAAGACTGGGGGTGCATTCTTGTATTCCCCAGACTTTGTCTGTCAAATAATTGGGGCATGTTGCATACTACACAATTTTGCAATGAGAAGGGGCCTGCATATTGAGTTATGTCCTGACCTGACCCCCCACCCAGGCAATCCCCCCACCCCCCAACCACCTCTACCCGGTCTGCTGAGGGCACAGCAATAAGGAGACGACTTGCTGAAGGCATCTTTTCCCAGTAAATGGACCTTCATTATCTCACTTTATTGTTTGGTTTTACACCATAAACGCACAGATATTATGTGACATTTAAAATGTTTCTTTGCACAGTAAATGCACATTAATTATATGACAATGAGAATTTCTTTTTTCACAGAAAACGCACATTAATTATCTCACAATGAGAATGCATGAATGCACACCACTGTGGTCCCTAGCACAGACACATCACATGCACATCGAATTGGATTAGATCCAAGTACCCCCCCCCCCCCTTTGGTACTTGGGAGCAGTAACGCCCCGCCACGGTTCCAATTATGTCACTGTGCATTCATACACCATTCAGGAACCTGGGATGACTTCTCCCTGGTCCTGGGGATCCCTACTCCACCAAAACTGAGGGTGACACCCTTATGTTATCAGGAATGCCACCCCCCCCCCACATTCACACATCATTCACACACATAAACCAAATCATAAGTACAGTATAATAAAAAATAAAATAAAAAAAAAGTACCCCTGCAACTTAGTGATGTTGCCGAGTGCTCCTTCTGGGCTGACCACGGGCACGGGCACGGGCACGGCCACGGCCACGGCCAACTGGAGGATCTTCACGGGGGGGGTCTGTGCAGGGGAGGGAGTATCTTCATGTGGGGGGTCTGTGCAGGGGAAGAAGAAGCCTCCCCTGGTGTATGTCCTCCTGCTGGCCTGCCCTCCAAGGCCACGGCTATCCTTGTCAGACAGGCAGTGATGTCAGCCGTATTAGCCTGGCCAGCCCGGGTATTGTCCTGCACAGCCCGGGTATTAGCCTGCACAGCCTGGGTCAGGGCAGTCACCTCCTGGGCCACGCCTGTTGTGGCGTTCTTCAGGTCCCACAAACAGGTGATGACCCCCACTGAGTTGGTGGCCACATCACCCAGTGAATCCCTCATTAAACCCAGGCTGTGCTCCACCTTGGTCATTGTTTTTTTAATTTCACCCAGACTGCGGGTCTGCCGGGCATTGTCCCTCAGCAGACTGACCGGCAGACGCTCAAACCCCCCCTGGTTTCCGGGGTCGGCCTCCTACTTGCCCCTGAGGCTTGTGGCCTTGGAGGAGGGGTTGGAGTGACCCATGGGGGCTGCTGCATGTTGGAGGAGGGTTGGGAGGGGCCACCCCTGATGGTGGCCTGACTGCTGGGAGCCTCTGGGGTACCCTCAGGGGATGACTCAAAGGTCCTATCCTGGCCCATCAGGATTTGCCGGCCAATAACAATATTTTCATCTTCCTCCCCCTCATCCTCCTCCCACTCAACATCCAAATTAAGGGAATTGTGGGCACTCCCCTCCCATGGCGAATCCTGCCCTTCTTGGGACTCAGCATCAGCCTGTCTTGGGGGTGGTGCAGCAGCCTGCCCTGATGGGCCAGCAACCTCCTGCCCTGATGGGGCTGCCACCTCCTGCCCTGATGGGGCAGCAACCTCTTGCCCTGATGGGGCTGCCACCTCCTGCCCTGATGGGGCTGCCACCTCCTGGGCTGATGGGGCTGCCACCTCCTGGGCTGATGACCCAGCAACCTCCTGGGCTGATGGGGCTGCCACCTCCTGGCCATCTGGGGAGGACACAAAACAATCACAGGTTGGTGGATCCACACACTTGGCACATCTTCCCTTCCCCCACCCACACATGCTAATCATCAGATAGAAAAAATAAAAAACTTACCTGTCCTCACTGGAGCATCAGAGTCAAAGCCAGGCAGGCCCACCACCTACTGTGGGTGGAAACACTGGGCCACTGCCCATTCCTCCTCACTCATCCTGACTGGGCAGGGTCCCCCTCCTCAAGTGCCCCTGGTATGGGCATGCAGCGTTGCCAGCTTGTTCCGGGACACGCTCTTTAAGTCGTTTATTTTTTTTTGGATTCCAGCGATGGTCCTGGTCTCCCCCCCCCCCCCCACGCATTGATCCAATCGGTGATCTTTTTAAGGATCTCCTTCCTCCTGGCCGGGGTGGTGTTCTGGCTCTCAGGGCCATGTAGAAAACGACCATATTTTATGATGCCCTGAGCAAGAATATGCTTCTCTGCCACTGAAAAATTTAGCTTCCTGCGCTTGGTGGCCATCACAGACACCACCCAGCAACAGGAAACTCACCCAAAAAACAATCAACAATACATACACAACAAAGAAAAAAAATCACAGCAAAAACAAAAATAAAACACAAACAGACAGCTACTATAAATTCAAAAACAAACAGGCAAAAAAGGGAAACAAAAAACAATCACACACCAAAAAACAAACACTTATCAAAAACAAACAGGCAAAAAATCAAAACAAATAACAAATTATCAAAAACAAACACCAACTATACTCTACAACTCCTCAACAACTTTTCTCACAAACAAATCTTACCAACAAACACTGACAAACGTTCAAAGCAGAAGCAACTTGCTTTAGGAAGGGAACACAGGGAAATACTTTTGCAAGGGAAGTGTGTTTGACTGGGGCTATTTAGACACAGGGCGATCCTCAAACTAAGTACGCTTGGCCTTTTACCTATCTCACTGATTGCGATGAGAAAAGTTCTGCACATGCCCAGTGAGGTCCAGATTCGTGCGCGCATGCGCAGTACGGCCGGCCATTCATTTGCATGGGGTCACGGCTCATTACAATGAAGCACGCCCACTTCCTTCCCACTTGCCATAACCACGCCTTACGCCGAAATGAAAGTGAAAGTGTTTTTTGAAAACAGATCCCCGTACGCTTGCACAGTGCGCCTGAACCTCGGGAGGTTCATTTGCATACTGGGCATGCGTAGAGAGAAATTTCGGAGCTTCCCGTGCGCCGTGTCAGTACGCCGTGAAAATCTTGGTAAATACCAAGCAGCGTACCCGTGATTGCGCTGCGTGACGCGGCGCACGGGAATCTCCGAGCTGTTTTCAGCCATGAAGGGGAACTCCGCGCCAAATTTCAAACTTGAAATCGGCGGGGGTCCCCCTCCAGGGCTACATTAGGCTCTTAGGCTTGGTCCGGAACGTGAGGGGTTAAACCCGCGCCGATTCGGCGCGGGGTTCCCCCCCAGATCCAAACCAAGCCCTCATCCCAAGCACGCAGTCTGGCCCGGACAGGAATGGGGGTGGGGACGAGCGAGCGCCCCCCCTTCCTGAGCCGTACCAGACCGCATGCCCTCAACATGGGGGAGTGTGTGCTGTGGGGGAGGGGGGCACTGCCCCCCCACCCCACAGCACTCTTGCCCCCATGTCGATAGGGACAAGAGCCTCTTCCCGACAACCCTTGCCATTGGTTGTTGGGGTATGCGGGCGGGGCTAATCGGAATCTGCGAGCTCCCTTTAATAAGGGGGCCCCCAGATGCCGGCCCCCCACCCTATGTGAATGAGTATGGGGTACATCGTACCTCTACCCATTCACCTGGGGGAAATGTAAAGTTAAATAAAACACCACACAGAATAAAATATTTTATTAATCAGCTCCGGAGCCCCCCCTTTCTTCTTTCACAAGGGGGGGTTTCTTCTCTCCCGATCTTCCGCCGGGACCCTGGGCTTCGGTGATTTCTGCCGGGGGAGGGCGCCATCCCTCGGTCCTCTCCGGAGCCTTCCGCCGGGTGCCCACACCCCATTTAAGCTCTTTTACATTAGGGGGGGGCCATCCGGACTTCGGCGACTTCTGCCGGGGGATGGCGCCTATCCCCCGGTCTTTCCGGTACCTTCCGCCAGGGTTCCGGTCTTCCTGGTCTTCTGCCGGGGGTGCGCCAACTCCCCGGTCTTTTCTCTGCTCCCTCTTCTGCCTGGCTCCCCCGCGGAGCCAGGGCTTTCTTCCGTCTTCTTTCTTCTCTCTTCCTTCTTCTGCCTGTCTCCTCCGGGAGCACAGGGCTTGTCTGCGCTGTCCTCTCCCTTCTCTTCCATTGGATGTTGACACGACGAGGTTCCGCGCTGACATGCCGTGTCAGCGGCGGGCATGGACTTATATAGGGCAATGCCACCATGTGACCTCAACCCATGTGACATTACATTGCCTGGGCATGATGGGAATGTGATGTCACATGGGTTGAGGTCACATGGTGGCATTGCCCTATATAAGTCCATGCCCGCTGCTCAGACGGCATTCCAGCGCGGAACCTCGTCGTGTCAACATCGAATGGAAGAGAAGAGAGAACACAGCGGAGACAAGCCCTGTGCTCCCGGAGGAGCCAGGCAGAAGCGTAAGGCACCGCAGAAGCCCGGAGGGTGGCGCCCTCTGGCGGAAGAAAGCCCTGTGCTCCGCGGAGGAGACAGGCAGAAGCGGAAGGCATCGCAGAAGCCCGCGGGTGTCGCCCCCCGGAGGAAAACACCGTAAAAGCCCGGGAACCTCCCCCAAAGGCAAGGAGCCTCACTGGTGAAGGGGGTCCCGGTGAAAGACGGCGCTGCACCCCCGCAGAAACCGACGAAGCCCGGGACCCTCCCCCAAAGGCAAGGAGCAACACTGGTGAAGGGGGTCCCGGTGAAAGACGGCGCTGAAGACCCCCGCAGAAACCGGCGAAGCCCGGGACCCTCCCCCAAAGGCAAGGAGCCTCACTGGTGAAGGGGGTCCCGGTGAAAGACGGCGCTGAAGACCCCCGCAGAAACCGGCGAAGCCCGGGACCCTCCCCCAAAGGCAAGGAGCCTCACTGGTGAAGGGGGTCCCGGTGAAAGACGGCGCTGAAGACCCCCGCAGAAACCGACGAAGCCCGGGACCCTCCCCCAAAGGCAAGGAGCCTCACTGGTGAAGGGGGTCCCGGTGAAAGACAGCGCTGAAGACGGGGGGGCGGTAGGTGAACCCCCCCGCAGAAAGCGACGGAGCCCTCCCCCATAGGCAGGAGCCTCATGGTGAAGGGGGCTCCGGCAGAAGACGGCGAAGCCCGGGGCCTAATGGGGTGGTGGTGGGGGGCCCCGGCAGAAGACCCCCGGCAGACTAATAAATTAATTTATTAATGTGTGTTGTGTTTTATTTCTTTACATTTTTTTCCCCAGGTAAATGGGTAGGGGTACAATGTACCCCATACTCCTTCACATAGGGTGGGGGGCCGGAATCTGGGGGCCACCTTATTAAAGGGGTCTCTCAGATTCTGATAAGCCCCCCGCCCGCATACCCCGACAACCACAGCCAGGGTTGTCGGGAAGAGGCTCTTGTCCCTATCGACATGGGGACAAGAGTGCTTTGGGGTGGGGGGCAGTGTCCCCCTCCCCCACAGCACACACTCCCCCATGTTGAGGGCATGCGGTCTGGTACGGCTCAGGAGGGGGGGGCGCTCGCTCGTCCCCACCCCCATTCCTGTCCGGCCAGACTGCGTGCCTGGGATAAGGGCTTGGTCTGCAACTTGGGGGGGACCCCACGCTGGTTTTCGGGGTGAGTTTAACCCCTTATGTTCCAGACCAAGCCTAAGAGCCTGGTATGCACCTGAAGGGGAACCCACATTTTTTTTTTTGGTCTGGAGTTCCCCTTCATGAACAGCGATCTGTCATTTACCCATGTCAGTCCCACCCCCCCCTTCAGTTAGAACACACCCAGGGAACATATTTAACCCCTCCCTCGCACCTATTGTTAACCCCTTCCCTGCCAGTGGCATTTTTATAGTAAGCAATGCATTTTTACAGCACTGATCGCTAGAAAAATGCCAATGGTTCCAAAAAAGTGTCCGATGTGTCCACCATAATGTCGCAGTACCGATAAAAATCGCTGATCGCCGCAATAACTAGTTAAAAAAAAAAAATAACAAAAATGCCATATTTTGGAGACTTTTGCCAAAACCAATCAATAAACGCTAATTGCGATTTTTTTGGAACCAAAAAGATGTAGAATATGTATCGGAGGGATTCAATTATTTTTTAGAATATATATTTTTGGGGATATTTATTATCGCAAAAAGTCAAAATTATTCTATTTTTTTTTTTAAATTGTCGCTCTATTTTTGGTTATAGCTCTAAAAATTCAAAAAACGCAGGGGTGATCAAATACCACCAAAATAAAGCTCTCTTTGTGGGAAAAAAAGGTTGCCAATTTTGTTTGGGAGCCACGTCGCACGACTGCACAATTGTCAGTTAAAGCGACACCGTGCCGAATCACAAAAACTGGCCCGGTCATTGACCAGCAATATGGTCCGGGGCTCAAGTGGTTAAAAATTCAAAAGGTCGCCTATGGGGAATTTCCAGTACTGAATGTTGGCCCCATTGCAGGAGTGTTTTCAATAGTAAAGCGTGACATGTAAGGTATCTATTTACTCGGCGTAACATCATCTTTCACATTATCACCAAAAATTGGGCTAACTTTAGTGTTTTGTGAATTTTTAACCACTTGAGCCCCGGACCATATTGCTGGTCAATGACCGGGCCAGTTTTTGTGATTCGGCACGGCGTCGCTTTAACTGACATTTGCGCAGTCGTGCGACGTGGCTCCCAAACACAATTGGCAACCTTTTTTTTCCCACAAATAGATTATTAAATGTGCGTGTTCAATTCTGTCTTTAACACTTCCCCTTCAGGCTGGAAAGCATCAGATCAGGGGGAAAAAAAAGCTCTCATGCCATTTCAGCTTGGTTCCTACATGTGTGATGAACCGAGTCTGCTCCAACACTTAGAAAAAAATTATCCTTTCTTTTTAAAAGGTGAAAAACACTTGGATGCTCATAGAGCGTGGTTTGGGTTAATACCAGGTGTGCGCAATTACAAGCTCACCCAAACTAGAGACTGCAATTTGTTCATGTGATTTCAATTGCTTCATTACTAGCACTGTTATAAAAAGCATGGATCGATCAGACCTCAGCTGCCCTCAGAAGGGGCAGGCTGGCAGAAATTCTGTTGCTAAACACAAATGTGGTTTGTTGCATGTGTTTTTTTATTTTGCCAATGGTTTTTGTTTATTTTTAAATGATGTTCACTTTGATGTATTTGTCTATGTGGCCTTATTTTATGAAAAATGTGTCACGATGTGACTTTAAAACTATGTTTATTTTGATTATTGAAATGTATTTTTGTTTGTGTGTTTGTTTGTCTTTTTTTGCTTTCCTTGTTTTGTTGACCAATAAAAATTACTTTAAAATTTGGAAGTTTGTTTTTTGTTACTTTTTCATGCTATATTTTGACAGCTGCAGCTGAAATAGGTTTGGGCCTAACAAATTATGTGTGATTTTTGTCTAAGCTTCTTTCCTGGTGTGTAGGCATGAAATGTTTGCCATGTTTAATCTCGAAATTAAAGACAAACTAGTAAGTATTTTCTTTTTTCTGCAGTGGTCCTCAGCCCTCAAGTACCCCCGACAGGACATGTTTTGTGGATTTCTCTTATCAAGAATTGCTGTCCAGACTGTCTTTTAAAGCACATGTGCAAGATGAAGGAAAACCTGCAAACATGGCCCGTGGGGGGAGGGGGGGTTTGCTATTGGTGGACAGGCTTGACGTGCTGATTTACAGCACTGTGCTTAAATCTAGCGCAAGGCAATCCTATTCTAATTGTGGGTGTTTGAGGGAAGCCAAGTGAGTGTTAGAACCCCTGCTTTGTTTTTTTTTGGGGGGTTGAGCTTTGTGTCCCTTTTCTTAAAATTGGCTTCACTTCCTGTCACACAGCTGAACAGGAAGTGAGGTTAAAACCCTACCAGTGTCTTTTCTTGGGGACACAGGTCAATCTAACTAGTGTCCCCATTAAGCAAATTGCACTCCAGCACTGCTGTGTACACCCCAAATCATGGGTCTTCAAACTACGGCCCTCCAGTTGTTCAGGAACTACAATTCCCATCATGCCTAGTCATGTCTGTGAATGTCAGTGCATTACAAGGCCTCATGGGATGTGTAGTTCAACAGGTGGAGGGCCGTAGTTTGAGGATCCCTGCCCCAAATGATTATTTAGTTTGGGGTTTAGTAAAGGCAAAGCCACTCTGCAGTACAAGCATAGTTGCTGAAAATCAGAGAGGAAGCACTGATGGTTTTTTTTTTTTTTTTTTTTTTTTTTTTTACTTGAACCATGCACGTTCATTTTATTCGTAATGGACTATTATTTTATCAGTTCACATTTTTTTTTTCTGATTATTTTGTTTTATTTAGATACACATTAATAAAACATTATACATTATACAATTATAGCAGTGCTTATTACTTTTAAGATACTGTTGTTGTACACATCTTCATTATATATATATATAATTCACATAGGTTGACCTTGTCACTGCGTTCTGTAGCGTATCCCCTCTAACCTATGGATGTGATCCTAAACACTCCTACCCATCTGTTAGAGGAGCAAAGAGAAGAAAAGAAAGAGAAAAAAAGATATATAAACCAGAAAAGAGAACAAAACCATAAAGAAAAGGAGAAAAAAAAAAAAAAAAAAAAATTCGCCCATACTCTCTCCATTATCCCACACCCCCATTCCCCCCCCTCAAGCCCTGGAGTCTATAAAAGATTTCCAGGGTGTCCAAATTCTTAAATATCTTTCCTTTTGGTGTTGTGCTGTTTGTATTAATTCTTCTAATTTACTGATTTCTTTTACTTTATTTATCCACATCTCTATTGTGGGTGATGTTGAGGACTTCCATTTTTTTGTTATGCACATTTTTGCAGCATCTAATAGATGACCTAGACTTGTCTCCCTATATGCTTTCTCTTGTATTTGGTTCACATGTAAGAGGTAGAATTCTGGATCTTCCGGTATCTCATATTCTGAGCATATCTGAAGTATCCTTTTAATCTCCAGCCAAAAGCTCCTTATCAAAGGACAGTCCCAGAATATGTGTAACAACGTCCCTTTGTTCCCCAGGCACCTCCAACATTTATCTGACACCTCCGGGAAGATTTTGTTTAATCTCTCCGGTGTCCTGTACCACCTCGCGAATATCTTATAATTTGTCTCCTGTGTCCTTGCGCATATTGATGTTTTATGTATTCGTTTATATATGCATTGTCGCTGTTCCGTGCTAAATACCTTTTTTAGTTCCTGTTCCCAATCCTGGACACATTTCAGAGGATGATTCCCTGACTGTGTCAATATATCATAACACAATGATAGTGTATGTTGTAATCTTTCCCTCTCGCTACACATTTTTTCAATTCTCGTAATTGGTCTTTTGAAAACCCCTGGGTTTGGTAATGTATTCAAAAAGTGAACCATCTGGAGTGCATTCCAAAACTTTAGATGGAATCCCCCCCCTTGTTCCATCAGTTCAGCTATTGTGAGCCATCTTCCCCTTCGTATATAACTCACTACCTGTCTACACCCCCCCCTCCCTTAAGTCTCGGAAAACTCCATCCTCATCTCCCGGGGGAAAAAGGGGGTTTCCCAGTACTGGGTATAGTGGAGAGGTCCTAGGGTCCATGCCCATCATGGAAAAAGCTGTTACACATATCTTCACTGTATTTCCCAGTATCGGGTTTTTGTTAAGTTCTTTTGGAAATGAAGCATACCACCATGGTGCCCTTTCTAATGGCGTTTTAGATTGGGATTGTTCAATTTGTACCCAGAGTTTAGTGTCTGCGTGCCTATTCCAGTCTATTAATCTGTTCAAGTGGGCAGCATAGTAGTACTTCCGTATATCTGGCACTCCCAGACCTCCCTGTTGTTTGGTATACATTAGTTGTTTTCTTTGTATTCTGGGATTTTTGTGTGCCCAAATAAACTTGAAGATGACTCTCTGGCATTGTTTGAAAAACTGCGCTGGGATATGGATTGGTAATGTTTGCAATAAGTATAGGATTTTTGGAAGTATACTCATCTTAATGACATTACATCGGCCTAACCAGGTGTGGAACCCCTGGTTCCACTTATCCAGTAGTATCTTCACCTTCTGAAGCAATGGTGGAAAATTTAATTCAAAAATCTTCTCTACTCTCCCTGAAAGTTGTATACCCAGGTATGTTAATGCTTTTTCTGTCCATTTAAACTTACATTTTTGTTTTAAGTGATTTATTAATGTTTGTGGGACGTTAATTCCCATTGCTTCTGATTTATTGAAGTTAATACTTAAGTTCGAGAGAGAGCCATATTTCTCGAATTCCCTCATTAGGTTCGGGATAGAGATCAGTGGTTTCGTGAGTGTGAACAGCATGTCATCTGCGTATGCAGATATTTTGTAATGGTTTTTTCCTATGTGTATTCCTGATATATTTTTATTTAAGCGTACGGTACACAGGAAGGGTTCTAGCGACAGGGCGAAGAGGAGCGGGGACAGGGGACACCCCTGTCTTGTACCATTCCATATCTGGAAGGGTTCTGATACTATTCCGTTGGCCCGAACTTGGGCCGTCAGGCCAGAGTACATAGACAGTATCCATTTTATCATTTTATCTCCAAAACCTCCATGTTGTAAAACTGCCCTCATATAGCTCCAATTCACCCTGTCAAAGGCCTTTTCTGCGTCCGTATTTAATAGTACACATTGTGTCTGTGTTTTGTTTACAATCTGTACTAAGTTACTGGCTTTTATCGTGTTGTCGCGTGCTTCCCGTGTGGGGACAAATCCCACCTGGTCCAAATGTATCAGTTCTGGGATATATTGTTGTATTCTATTTGCCAGGATCTTAGCGAAGATTAGTCTAAATTTAGTAACGAAATCGGCCTATAACTTTCACACAAACTCAAGTCTTTCCCCTCTTTCGGTATCACCGAAATATAGGCCAGTAAAGTTTCTTTCGTAAAGCTAGCTGATGTCCCTAATGCGTTAAAGAATTTCGTCATATATTTCAATAGCGATGGGAATAGAGTTTTATAGTATTGACCCGTATACCCGTCGGGCCCAGGCGCTTTCCCCTGTTTCATTGAATTAACTGCTACTTTGATTTCTTCTTCAACTATAGGGGCATCTAGCTTCTCTTTATCTGCTTCCATTAGTTTTGGTATTGCTGATTCCATAAGATACTGGTCGATCTTTCCTTTGATCGGGGGTTTACTTTTTATATTATAGAGAGAGCTATAATATTCTTGAAACTCTTTCGCTATATCCTTTGGTTTAAAAACTTTCTGTTTCTTTAATGGTTTGATACATGGGATATAGTTACTCGTCTTCTGTTCACGTAATAATCTAGCCAATCCCTTCCCACACTTATCTCCTGATTCGTATGCATACTTTTTACACCTCTGTATTGCTGCTTGAGCTTTATAGTACAAAAGATCTGTAATTTCCCTTCTTTTCCTCACCACCTCTTCCTCTCCTGTTGTAAATCCTGCCTGCTTATGTCTACTCTCCAACATGGCCAATTCCTCCAGTAACTTTTTCAGTTTTTCCGTACGTTCCCTTTTTATTCTAGACCCATGTTTAATTAGAACCCCTCTAATGACCACCTTATGTGCTTCCCAGATAATTCCGGGATCGCACTCCGGGGTATCGTTGGTGTTAAAGTAACATTCCAATTCTTTAATTACCTCTTCTAGAGTTTTTTTGTCTTGCAATAGACTTTCATTTAGTCTCCACTGGTTAGATCTAGTCTGTCTATAATCTTGTATCTCATATTCCAGAAAAATCGGGGCATGGTCTGACCATGTAATAGATCCTATTTTAGCTGATCGTACTGAATGTAATTGGGCATGTGGGATAAGAAAAAGATCTATTCGAGAGTAGGTTTTATGTGGTGAAGAGTAGAATGTATAGTCTTTTTCTTTGTTATGTAGCAATCTCCATATATCAGTCAACTGGTTTTTAAATAGAGTTTGGTTGAGACGATTTCTAACCCCACAAGAGATAGATGACTTTCCCGTTGATGTATCCATCTTGGGATCTAGCGGGATGTTCAAGTCCCCTCCCAGTATCAGGTGACCTTCTGAGAAGTCTTGAAGACGTTTAATCGTTTTACCCAGGAAAGTTTCCTGTTGCTCGTTCGGTGCATATACGTTGGCAAATGTTACCCCGATTCCTCCTATTTTACCTTTCACAAATAGATATCTCCCTTTCGTGTCTCTCATCATATCCGTGTATGTCCACTTAATTCTCCCTCCTATAACTGATGGTTTTAACATCCAATCCTGTAGAAGCAAAGTTGTTTTGTTTTCTTCCTTGCTTTGCACTTGTAGTGCAAAGTGGATTTGCCTTTAGTAAATGGACCCCAAAGTCCAAGATCCCTAATAATTTGGGGTGTACACAGCAAAATGCTAGAGTGCAATTTACATAATGGGAAACTATTTAGATTGATCTCTGTGTCCCCAAGAAAAGATATTAGTAAGGTTTTACCCTCACTTCCTGTTTGGCTATGTGACAGGAAGTGAATGAATTAGAAAGGGTGAAGACACCTCACAAATGTTGTCACTATCAGGGGTGCAGACATCCCCAAAAAAATGAGCAGATACTTATTTGCAAATTAATAATTTTTTAGTTAACATTGGGTGGGGTGCTCTAACACACACATTCATACATATTAGCCACGCTGTATCCTGGCCTATTGGCATGGTTATATTTTCTTAGGCCTCTCAATAAAACTCTATGAAATTTGTGCTTAAACTAGAACCAGGGGCGGACTGACAACTCATGGGGCCCCCGGGCAATAGAAGATTATGGGGCCCCTCTGGCTTACAGATGGCCACCACGCCAGGAGGCAGTGCAGAGGCGGGGCAGCTAAAATCTTGGGATATTCACATTAAAAGCATGTCAGTTTCGGACATATCAGGGACAGATCTAAAAAAATAAAAGATTTTTACATACTGTCATTGGTTTTACTGAGCCTGGCAACCCTGATGGGGGCCCCCTAGTGGCATGTGGCCCTCGGGCAGTGCCCGAGTGACTCAATGGTCAGTCCGCCCCTGACTAGAACTATAATCAACACTTTTTATTTTCTTTAATTTTGGATAGAGTGAGGGAGGGTTATAGGCCCTGTCAGTTTATTTTGTATTATCTGTGTCCAATGTACCCCATTACCATTTCACATAGGGGGGGGCAGGATCTGGGGGTCCCCTTTGTTAAAGGGGTCTTCCAGATTCTGATAAGCCCCCCGCCCACAGACCCCCACAACCACCGGGCAAGGGTTGTGGGGATGAGGCCCTTGTCCCCATCAACATGGGGACATCCTCCCCATGTTGAGGCCATGTGGCCTGGTACGGTTCAGGAGAGGGGGGGGCGCACTCTGTCCCCCCCTCTTTTCTGCGGCCGGCCAGGTTAACGTGCTCGGATAAGGGTCTGGTGTGGATTTTTAGGGGGACTCCACGCCATTTTTTTTTTAATTTGGGGTGGAGTTCCCCTTAAAATCCACACCAGACCTGAAGGGCCTGGTATGGATATTTGCCGGGAACCGCACGTCTTTTTTTTTTTTTTTTTACGGCGGGGTTCCCCTTAATATCCATATCAGACCTGAAGGGCCTGGTAATTTAATTTGGGGGAACCCCTACACATTTTTTTTTTGTTTTATGAATTAATCCTGTCAGAATTGTCAGAGCCGACAATTCATTATAGCCGCGTGTGAATTTTAAATGGCTTTTTTTCCTTCTGAATGTCACTTTGTGCAGGGGCAGTTCTAAGTGCGGTAAAAATGCGCTATTTCACATGCTGACATTACACCCCCCCTAGGTACGAAATTTAAAGGAATATTTCACTTTTATTGTTTCACTTTAAGAATTATTAATTTCACTGTTCCCGAAAAAACGGCCGTTTAAAAAAAAAAAAAAACATTGATACATGTCCCCTGGGGCAGGACTGAGGTCCCCAAACACTTTTTGGGACAAAACTTGCAGATTAGCCTTTAATAATAACACTTTTGATTTCTCCCATAGACTTCTATAGGGAGATCGGCACGGCTTTACATATTACTTTCAATGCGCCGGCTGCTACGCTGGTTCATGCGCCTAATTAAGGCTTCACCCGGAGTACTAATTAACGCATGAACCAGCGCAGCGCACAGAGCATAGTAAATCAGCCCCAGTGTGTTTTAGTGCATTAAAATTTTAAAAAGTGTGTTTTTTTCCCCAAAAATCATTGCGCAAATACTGTGTGGATAAAAAATATAACACCCACCATTTATTCTGTAGGGCCTTTGCTAAAAAAATATATATAATGTTTGGGGGTTCAAAGTAAATTTTCTTGCAACAAAAAAATATTTTTTCATGTAAACAAAAAGTGTCAGAAAGGGCTTTGTCTTCAAGTGGTTAGAAGAGTGGGTGATGTGTGACATAAGCTTCTAAATGTTGTGCATAAAATGCCAGGACAGATCAAAACCCCCCCAAATTACTCCATTTTGGAAAGTAGACACCCCAAGCTATTTGCTGAGAGGCATGTCGAGTCCATGTAATATTTTATAATATGATACAATTTGCAGGAAAAAGACACTAAATGATATATTGCTCAAACATGCCATGGGCATATGTGGAATTACACCCTAAAATACATTCTGCTGCTTCTCCTGAGTAGGGATGAGCTTTATGTTCGAGTCGAACATGAGTTCGACTCGAACATTGGCTGTTCGCCCGTTCTGCGAGCAGCGAACAATTTGGGGTGTTCGCAGCAAATTCGAAAAGTCTATGGGAGAAATCTAAAGTGCTAATTTTAAAGATTAATATGCAAGTTATTGTCATAAAGTGTTTTAAAAACTAAAGTTTTTTCGAGAGCAGTGATTTTAATAGTGAAAAGTGAAATAAAAGTGAAATATTCCTTTAAATTTCGTACCTGGGTGGTGTGTATAGTATGCCTGTAAAGTAGCGCATGTTTCCCGTGCTTAGAACTGTACTTGCACAAAATGTAATTTCTAAAGGAAAAAAAGTCATTTAAAACTAGGTGCAGCTATTCATGAATTGTCGTGTTCCGGCAATACAGATCAAAGTCATTGAAAAAAAGGGCACCCCCCCTGTTCCCCCAAAAATCCATACCAGACCCTTATCCGAGCACACAACCTGGCAGGCCACAGTAAAAGAGGGGGGACCCCCACAACCACCGGGCAAGGGTTGTGGGGATGAGGCCCTTGTCCCCATCAACATGGGACATCCTGCCCATGTTGAGGGCATGTGGCCTGGTATGGTTCAGGAGGGGGCACTCTCTCGTCCCCCCCTCTTCACCTGCGGCCTGCCAGGCTGTGTGTTTGGATAAGGGTCTGGTATGGATTTTTGGGGGGACCCCACGCCATTTAAAAAAATAAATTGGTGCAGGGTTTCCCTTAATATCCATACCAGACCTAAAGGGCCTGATATGGGATTTGGGGTTTCCCTTAATATTAATCCCAGACCCAAAGGGCCTGGTAATGGACTGGGGGGGGGGGACTCCTGTCGTTTTTTTCAATGACTTTGATCTGTATTGCCGGACCCGACAATTCATGAATAGCCACGAGTAGCTTTAAAATGACTTTTTTTCCTTTAGAAATTACATTTTGTGCAGGGACAGTTCTAAGTACGGGAAACATGCGCTACTTTACAGGCATACTATACACCCCCCCCCCCAGGTACGAAATTTAAAGGAATATTTTACTTTTATTGTTTCACTTTAAGCATATTAAAATCACTACTCCCAGAAAAACTGACGTTTTTAAAACTTTTTTTGCATTGATACATGTCCCCTGGGGCAGGACCCGGGTCCCCAAACACTTTTTATGACAATAATTTACCTATTAACCTGTAAAATTAGCACTTTTGATTTTTCATGTTCGTGTCCCATAGACTTTAACGGTGTTTGCATGTTTGAACAAATTTTTTGCCTGTTGGCATGTTCTGGTACGAACCGAACCGGGAGGTGTTCGGCTCATCCCTACTCCTGAGTACGGGGATACAACATGTGTGAGACTTTTTAGGAGCCTAGCCTAGTACAGGACTACGAAAACCTTCAGGCTTTCTAAGGCCCCGTACACACGGTCGGACAAAACCGTTGAGAATGGTCCGATGGACCGTTTTCATCGGTTCACCTCTGAAGTGGCCGTACGCCCTGATGTGTGTACACACCATCAGTTCAAAATTCGATCGGGTCAGAACGCGGTGACATAAAACACACGACATGCTAAATAAAACGAAGTTCAATGCTTCCAAGCATGCGTCGACTTGATTCTGAGCATGCGCGGGTTTTGAACCAATGCTTTTCTGTACTAACCATCGGTTTGGTCCGATGGGACAGCGGTCCATCGGTTCGGTTTTGAAGCATTATTTAAAATTTTGAACCGAAGGAAAACAGACCGATAGCCTATACACACGTGTTTCCCGTGCTTAGAACTGTACTTGCACAAAATGTAATTTCTAAAGGAAAAAAAGTCATTTAAAACTAGGCGCAGCTATTCATGAATTGTCATGTTCCGGCAATACAGATCAAAGTCATTGAAAAAAAGGGCACCCCCCTGTTCCCCCAAAAATCCATACCAGACCCTTATCCGAGCACACAAACTGGCAGGCCGCAGTAAAAGAGGGGGGACCCCCACAACCACCGGGCAAGGGTTGTGGGGATGAGGCCCTTGTCCCCATCAACATGGGGACATCCTCCCCATGTTGAGGGCATGTGGCCTGGTATGGTTCAGGAGGGAGCACTCTCTCGTCCCCCCTCTTTACCTGCGGCCTGCCAGGTTGTGTGTTTGGATAAGGGTCTGGTATGGATTTTTGGGGGGACCCCACGCCATTTAAAAAAAAAAATTGGTGCAGGGTTTCCCTTAATATCCATACCAGACCTGAAGGGCCTGATATGGAATTTGGGGGGACCCCCACTTTTTTTTTGGTTTGGGGTTTACCTTAATATTCATCCCAGACCCAAAGGGCCTGGTAATGGACTGGGGGGGGGGACTCCTGTCGTTTTTTTCAATGACTTTGATCTGTATTGCCGGACCCGACAATTCATGAATAGCCACGAGTAGCTTTAAAATGACTTTGTTTCCTTTAGAAATTACATTTTGTTCAGGGACAGTTCTAAGTTCAGGAAACATGCGCTACTTTACAGGCATACTATACACCCCCCCCCCCCGGTACGAATTTTAAAGGAATATTTTACTTTTATTGTTTCACTTTAAGCATATTAAAATCACTACTCCCGGAAAAACTGAAGTTTTTAAAACTTTTTTTGCATTGATACATGTCCCCTGGGGCAGGACCCGGGTCCCCAAACACTTTTTATGACAATAATTTGCATATTAACCTGTAAAATTAGCACTTTTGATTTTTCATGTTCATGTCCCATAGACTTTAACGGTGTTTGCATGTTTGAACACATTTTTTGCTTGTTGGCATGTTCTGGTACGAACCGAACCGCGAGGTGTTCGGCTCATCCCTACTCCTGAGTATGGGAATACAACATGTGTGAGACTTTTTAGGAGCCTAGCCTAGTACAGGACTACGAAAACCTTCAGGCTTTCTAAGGCCCCGTACACACGGTCGGACAAAACCGTTGAGAATGGTCCGATGGACCGTTTTCATCGGTTCACCTCTGAAGTGGCCGTACGCCCTGATGTGTGTACACACCATCAGTTCAAAATTCGATCGGGTCAGAACGCGGTGACGTAAAACACACGACATGCTGAATAAAACGAAGTTCAATGCTTCCAAGCATGCGTCGACTTGATTCTGAGCATGCGCGGGTTTTGAACCGATGCTTTTCTGTACTAACCATCGTTTTGGTCCGATGGGGCAGCGGTCCATCGGTTCGGTTTTGAAGCATTTTTAAAAAATTTGGACCGAAGGAAAACAGACCGATAGCCTATACACACGGTTGGTTTTGTCCGATGAAAATGAACTTCGGTTCATTCTCATCGGACCAAACCGACCGTGTGTACGGGGCCTTAGGGTGTAAAATGGCGATTTCACTTCCTCACTACCTATCACAATTACGGAGGCCATGAAATGTCAAGATGGCACAACCCCCCCAAATGACTCCATTTGGGAAAGAAGACACTTCAAGCTATTTGCTGAGAGGTATGTTTAGTCCATGGAATATTTAATATTTCGCCACAAGTTTCTGGAAAATTATTATTATTATTTTTTGTTTTTTTTACTTTTTGGGAGCCTAGTCGCATACGCCGTACGGGACACCAAACACCAAGCACCGCGTTCAGGCTTTTTAAGGGTGTAAAATTTGATTTCACTCCTTACTTCCTATCACAGTTTCGGAAGCCATGGAATTCCCAGATGGCACAACCCCCCCCCCCCAAATGACCCCATTTTGGAAAGTAGACACCCCAAGCTATTTGCTGAGAAGTATGGTGAGTATTTTGCAGATCTAGCTTTTTGTCAAAGTTTTGAAAATTGAAGAAAGAAAAAATAATTGATTTCTTTCTTAATTTAAAAAAATAAATGAGAGCTGCAAAATACTCACTATGCCTCTCAGCAAATAGATTGGGGTGTCTACTTTC
This sequence comes from Rana temporaria, assembly GCF_905171775.1. Classification (NCBI taxonomy): domain Eukaryota; kingdom Metazoa; phylum Chordata; class Amphibia; order Anura; family Ranidae; genus Rana; species Rana temporaria. The sequence continues at coordinate 70,606,752 of NC_053494.1, forward strand.
CAAAATGGGGTAATTTGGAGGGGGGGGGTGTGATATCTTGGCATTTTAGGACCTTCGAAACTGTGATAGGTAGTGAGGAATGAAATCAAAAATGTACGCCCTTAGAAATCCTGAAGGCGTCGATTGTTTTTTGGGGCCCCGTACGCGGCTAGGCTTCCAAAAAGTCCCACACATGTGCTATTCCTGTACTCAGGAGAAGCAGCAGAATGTATTTTGGGATGCAATTCCACATATAACGATGGTATGTGTGAGCAATATATCATTTAGTGACAACTATTTTTATTTTTTTGTCATTATTCAATCACTTGGGACAAAAAAAAAAAAGATATTCAATAAGCTCTACATGCCTCTCAGCAATTTCCTTGGGGTGTCTACTTTCCAAAATGGGGTCATTTGGGGGGTTTTGCACTGCCCTGCTATTTTAGCACCTCAAGAAATGAGATAGGCAGTCATAGACTAAAAGCCGTGTAAATTCCAGAAAATGTACCCTAGTTTTTAGATGCTATAAAAAAATACACTTATTGACATTTTTTTTTACCAAAGACATGTGGCTGAATACATTTTGGCCTAAATGTATGACTAAAATTGAGTTTATTCGATTTTTCTTATAACAAAAAGTAGATTTTTTTTTCAGAATTCGCAAAAAAAATTAAATCGCAGAGGCAATCAAATACCATCAAAAGAAAGCTCTATTTGTGGGAAAAAGGGACCCACATTTTGTTTGGGTACAACATCGCTTAATTAGCAGTTAAAAGCAGCACAGTGCCAAATTGTAAAAAGTGCTCTGGTCTTTGGGCAGCCAAATGTTCCGGGGGTGAAGTGGTTAAACTGTTTTTAACAGCTTAATGTCCTAGCCCTTGTTATACCATTTTATTAAGCAATGCAAAGAAAAGAAAATATTTGTAAAGAAGAAGAATTAAATATATATATACTGTATATATATATACACACACACACACACACACACACACAACAAAATATCACATTCCACACAGACTTTTAGTTTCTACTCAGATTAATATTACAGAAACTAATTTAAACATTTACATTGTTAACTAGGTTGAAAAAGTTATGTGTTTATCATGTTCAACCTCTTTAAAACTTCTGCAGTTTTAGCGCAGAAGAAAGCAAAAAAAACCCTCTGGGCATCTGTGATACAATTTGCTTAGCAGGAGGAAAAATATGAATTTATAACTTACAAATGCAATCAGGTCAATTCCTTGGATCAAAATCTTTCTGTGCTATCCTTAAGGAATTATAAATATAATCAGTTGTAATCTCATGTAGGACATTTCACAATTTGACTACTCTACTGCTATTTTGCCATACCTGTAATATGGGCTGTGGATATAGTGAAAACACGATAATTAGATCACTTCAAACGCTAATGATAGTAATCAGAAGACATTTAGATATGCAAGCACAATTCACTTGTTAATGATTGCCATTGTTCGCAAGCAGGACATTTGGACTGTGCAAGTATTCCTGTTTGGGCTTTTGACGAGGAGGGTTGAGTCGTGTTTGACAGTAAAGCATAGTACACACAGGCCAAATGTCCGGTGGCATCAGCCAATTCAAAAGAAACTGGCCCATGTGTACTGTTTTCAGCTCGACAGAAGCCAGACGATCGGCCGGCTTCTGTCGAAAGGGCATGACCGAAAAAAGTCTGATGATCGGCTCCTAATAAAAATGTCTGAGAGCGCTAACCAAAGTGTTCTGGCGGGGGGGGTGGCAGTCCCCCGGCGGGGGGGATATAGATGTACTAACATTGAATAGTTAGTACAGCGGCTCCTCCTGAGCTGTCAGTTTTTTTTCCTTCAGCCCTGCTTGGTTGAACAAAAAAAATGACTAGTTTGTACTGTACGAGACTTAAGCAAACAGTCCTGGGTTTAGTTTCCCTTGGAGATAACAATAGCAATTAGATATGTTTTTCTTACCCATCAGATTGTTTTCTGATAATGGCCATGATAGACTGTCAGATGTTGTCACATAAACATTAAAAGGAATGAATAGTGATTTTTGCATATGTAAGTCTTTTCTTTCTTTATTATTTTGTGTTTGAATATTGAGCTAGAAGGTGGAAAGTTTGGCTCTTTTACATATTCTCCTTTTTGGAAGAAAAAAATCCTGTTTACAGAGCTGTTTACGTTTTAACTGAAATTTACACATAAAACAGAATCCAGAATCCATGACTTTCAGAAGGCCCTGTACAGAGTTTCAATCACAGACAGAAAAGGGTGCTCTCCAGGGCTTTTTTTCAGCAAAGACGTGGGGGAACGCAGTTCCGGCACCTCCAGCACTGAATGTATGTACTGGAAAGGGGTGCTGGAGGGTCTATTGATTCTGGCTGCTGGGGTATCTATTGTCCCTGGTGGGGATCTGTTTTTGTGTGGGGGTCTATTTCTGTGTAAGTCTACTGGTGCTGGTGGGGGGGTCTTATCTTGCTAGGGGGTCAATTGTTGCTGGGTGGGATCTACTGTTGAGGGAGAGGTCTATTGTTGCTGACTGCTGGAGAGTCTGTTGATGCTGGCTGCTGAGAAATCTGTTATTTCTGCTAGGGGTCTATCGTTGCTGGGGTGGCATTTTGTTGTGGGGGTCCATTGTTGCTGGGTGAAAAGTATTTTGTTGTGCGAGGATTTATTGTTTCTGGGGTGGGATCTGTTGTTGCTGCAGAGGGTCTATTGTTTCTGGGGTGGAGTCAATTGTTTCTGGGGTGAGGTCTATTGTTGCTCATTGCAAGGGATCTGTTTTACTATCTTTCTTGTTTTCATTACCAAATTTCATAGAAATTACAGAGTAGCACAAAATACCTGGTTCTGTATTCTCTGAAAGGTGCTGTACTGGGAGGTGGGTAGGGGGTGGAACCAAGGGTTGGTTCTCAGAGATGGGTAGGGGGCATAGATGAAGTGTGACTCGGAAGGGTGGAGTTCCTGGACCTATTCCCTGAGAAAAAAAGCCCTGGTGCTCTCTATTTATAAAACCTTCACTGGGGAAATCCTGTAATGGGTGTACTTGTTATTCGCATAGGAAAGATTATAATATGTATACACAGTACTGTGAAAAATACATAGGGCACTTTACACAACTCACTAAAATATCTCTCTTATGAATAATATGTATTTTTTTTTTCTATTTTTATAGTTACATGACACTCATTTCTCTATACCATCTAATCATAGAAAGCTCCTGAAGAAGCGGCTAATATAAACCCGCAAAACATGTAGAGCAACCAGTATATAGATGGTGTAATGGTCACCACCGTTTATGACCTTCCATCAACCCACGACAGCTTATCTGACACGCCAACCATCCAACAGACATCAGACATCCCATTTCCCAGAATAACCGAGACACACAGCTCTGGGTTCTGGTTTCAAATGAAAGACATCTTTAATGGTTAGCTCTCAAGTTTATATACAGTTTTCAAGGCATGTAAGGAACAATCAAACTCTCCACCCACACATCACACCCTGTGGGGGCTTCAATACACCTTCAGATGGCTAATTACTAAACATTCCAGACATTTCGGCACCGGTCTATAATTAACATGACCTAATCACTCCACCTGAGAAGTCACATTCCTTCATTAACAGAATTCAAACAAAACACCATCACACAATGATTTCCCCTCAATCCACATCTTTAGACAGATGGTCTGTCTCCGACAGAAAAGTATTCAAACCTGAGCATCAATAGGCTTTAAACAGTGTTATCACACAATGAAAGGCCTTTCAGGAACCAGCCTCCTTTAACAACTCACTAGCCTGGGCTAATCATTGAAAAGAGTCATTATTGAACGGTAGAGTCAGAATATTCTTTACAGACATTAAGGAATGTATGGTGGATTACTGTCCATGTTAAAACAATCCAACATATGTCCCTTTATTTCCTGGTTCAATCTGTGCCCAAAAGTGACTCCTGTTACAGATGGTATTTACTAAAACCATATGATATGAGGTCAAACCTAAACACTTTCAATTTGTATGCAATCAGGAAGGCCCTTGCATTAAATAGTTGGGAGGTAAATCTAAAGGAAATTGAATAAGAAATTTGTATAATACCTGGCCAGCATAACGCTATCTACATATTTTTTTTCATAGAATCTGTGTGTGCAACAGACTATTCCTCTCAAATAGTTTTTTTTTTATTTATTTTCACATTGATCCTTCCATTCCCCCTCCCCACAGTGAGATATATAATCACTATTGATCTTTTTTGAATCCTTTGCGACATATATACACACCTAATTAAACCTCTGCACTGTTTCTCAAGAGGATGGTAACCCTGCTTTACTTTGTGTACCCTCACCTGAGGGTTCTTATATTTTCTTGACTCTATTTGCTTATCACTTTCTTTAACTGACATTTCTCCATAGTGTTAAGCCTTTTTCTTTGCTTTCTATTTCATCTTACACTTGCCTGAGATAACTACTAAATTTGTATATAATGACTTCTAGCTGGATTCAGGTAGGGCGGCCTAATTTTGACCCGGTGTAGCGTATCGTATTTACGCTACACCGCCATAAGTCAGAGAGGCAAGTGCTGTATTCACAAAGCACTTGCCTCCTAAGTTACGGCAGCGTAGCGTAAATGGGCCGGCCTAAGTGTGCCTAATTCAAATGAGGAACAGGGGGGCGTGTTTTATGTAAATGGTTTGTGACCTGGCGTGATTGACGTTTTTAAAGAAGGGCGCATGCGCCGTCCGTGGACATATCCCAGTGTGCATTGCTCCAAAGTACGCCGCAAGGACGTATTGGTTTCGACGTGAATGTAAATTACGTACGTTTCTGAACCGGCGTATCTAGCTGATTTGCATATTCTACGCCGAAATCAACGGAAGCGCCACCTAGCGGCCAGCGTAAATATGCACCCTAAGATACTACGGCGTAGGAGACTTACGCCGCTCGTATCTTAGCCTAATTTAAGCGTATATGGTTTCCAGAATACGCTTAAATTTACGACGGCGTAGATTTAGCGTTACAACGGCGTATCTACTGATACGCCGGCGTAAACGTCTCTGAATCTAGCTATTACTCTTCTCTAGGGAAGAATCCAATCTTACTCTCACACAATGTCAAAGGTCTAAACACACCTGAGAAGAGAATACAACTTTTGAGAGAACTTAAGAAGGCTAGACTTTGTTTTGTGTTTTTACAGGAAACTGATTTTTTTGTCCTACTCCATTTCAAATGTGTCTATTGAGCACTTTCCAATGATGTACCATGCCACAAACCCATTGTCTAAATCATAAGCAAATCTGATGAGTTTGAGGTATCACATCAGTTAGCAGACCCACATGGCACATACGTTTTTGTTAACCGGTTCCCGACCGTGAATTTCAATGGTCCCAAAAATGTGTCAAAAGTGTCTGACCTGTCAGCCGCAATGTCGCAAACCAATCAATATACGCTTTATTTATTTTTTAATTGGGATATTTACTATAGAAAAAAGTTAAAGAAATTGGGCTAGATTCAGGTAGCTGCACCCCTTCTTACGGCGGCGCAGCGTATCGTATTTACGCTACGCCGCCGCAACTTACAGGAGCAAGTGCAGTATTCACAAAGCACTTGCTCCGTAAGTTGCGGCGGCGTAGCGTAAATGGGGCCGGCGTAAGCCCGCGTAATTGAAACGTGGAAGAGGGGGGGCGTGTTTTATGCTAATATGTGATGACCTGACGTGATTGACGTGTTTTACGAACGGCGCATGCGCCGTCCGTGTACATATCCCAGTGTGCATTGCTTCAAATGACGTCGCAAGGACGTCATTGGTTTCGACGTGAACGTAAATTACGTCCAGGCCTATTCGCGAACGACTTACGCAAACGACGCAAAAAATTCAAATTTCGAAGCGGGAACGACGTCCATACTTAACATTGGCTGCACCACCTAATAGCAGGAGCAACGTTACACTGAAAAAGCCTTACGCAAACTACGTAAAAAACTAACGCCGGGCGCACGTACTTTTGTGAATCGGCGTAACTAGGTAATTTGCATACTCTACACCAAAAACTACGGAAGCGCCACCTAGCGGCCAGCGTGAGAATGCACCCTAAGATACGACGGCGTAAGAGACTTATGCCAGTCGTATCTTAGGCTAATGTCGGCGTATCTTGCTTTCTGAATACAGAAAGAAGATACGCTGGCGCAGCTTTGAATTTGCGCGGCGTATCTATGGATACGCCGGTGTAAATCGTTGCTGAATCTAGCCCATTGTGGGGGTTTTTTCAAAATTGTCGCTCTTCTTTTGTTTATAGCGCAAAAAATAAAAACCGCAGAGGTGATCAAATACCACCAAAAGAAAGCTCTATTTGTGGGGAAAAAGGACATAAATTTTGTTTGGGTGCCTCTTTTAGAATATGCAGATATAGGAATACATCAGGACCATATCAGACCATGCTCTAGTGTCTATTTCCTTAACATTCCAGTTACCCCATTAAACCTTGCAATTGAGAACTAAATTCTACCCTGTTGACGGATCCTGTCACTCATCGGAGGCTATACAGTCATATAGCACAACTCCTTGGATGACATATCCCCTTTGACAGTGTTGGAACTGAGTTCTCTGTGAAGGAGTTATTCGCTTAGGTGGTAAGGAAGCTAGCAGTAAAAATTGCCCACCTCGAAGCTCAACACAAACAATCATTAGCAGAACTCACAGCAAATGAGTTGGTGGAGACCCGGCAAAACCTACAGTCCTTGCTTGACTTAAAATCTAAGCGCATATTTTTCTTTAAAGCGTAACTCCACTTTTGTTGAGAAAAGAAAACCTTTCCCTCTGGGTGATCTATGTGCATTGCAAGGATTTTAACAAACATTGTTGCAGATTCCTAAATCACTGTTTGTTCCTCTGTGACCTTGTGGGAGTGGTTTTATCAATCAGCTGCAGCAGCTGCATGGCACTAATAAGGACAGCTGCTGGGCCTCTATCCCTTTAGCCGAGTTTCTATTGGGAGTATCTCACAAAAAATGAATTTTTTGTTGCAGGGGATGCCTGATATCTGACTTACATCTTAGTGCAGACTTCTGGAAAAAACAGTGAGCCAATCACACAAGCAAGAAATGATGTTGCTGGGGGGGGGGGGGGCGTTTTGTACACATTCTGTGTACAGACCACCTCCAGGTAGCCATATTGCATTGCATTTTCAGAAAATTCCAGCGGCTGCAGATTGAACAGAAAAGGTATTTTTTAATAACATTCAATTACAATATGACTTGTGTCGCAATTGTATACACTATATTATTTTTTCTTTATTTGCTATATTTTTTCTCCACAAAAGTGGAGTTACCATTTAACCACTTGCCGTCGCCGCACCGTCGAAATACGTCCACAAGGTGGCTCTCCTAGGCGAGATCACGTTATATGACGTCCTGCCTATTAGCCGCCACTAGGGGCGCCCCCTGCTCGCCCCCGACTCCCGTGCGTGTGCCCGGCGGGCGCGATCACCGCCGGGCACACGCGATCGCTTGGTACAGAGCGGGGAACGGGTGCTGTGTGTGTAAACACACAGCTCTCGTTCCTGTCAGCAGGGGAAATGCTGATTTTCTGTTCATACAATGTATGAACAGAAGATCAGTGTTTCCCCTAGTGAGGCCACCCCCCCCCCCACAGTAAGAACACACCCAGGCATACTTAACACTTCCCCGCCCCCTAGTGTTAACCCCTTCACTGCCAGTGGCATTTTTATAGTAATCTAATGCATTTTTATAGCACTGATCGCTATAAAAATGCCAATGGTCCCAAAAATGTGTCAAAAATGTCCGAAGTGTCCGCCATAATGTCGCAATACCGAAAAAAAAATCGCTGATCGCCGCCATTACTAGTAAAAAAAAATATTAATAAAAATGCCATAAAAATACCCCCTATTTTGTAAACGCTATAACTTTTGCGCAAACCAATCAATAAACGCTTATTGCGATTTTTTTTTACGAAAAATATGTAGAAGAATACGTATCGGCCTAAACTGAGGAAAAAAAATGTTTTTTTATATATTTTTGGGGGATATTTATTACAGCAAAAAGTAAAAAATATTCATTTTTTTCAAAATTGTCGTTCTATTTTTGTTTATAGCGCAAAAAATAAAAAACGCAGAGGTGATCAAATACCACCAAAAGAAAGCTCTATTTGTGGGAAAAAAAGGACGCCAATTTTGTTTGGGAGCCACGTCGCACGACCGCGCAATTGTCTGTTAAAGCAACGCAGTCCCGAATCGCAAAAAGTACTCTGGTCTTTGGGCAGCAATATGGTCCGGGGGGTAAGTGGTTAAAAGAGGGTTCTATTATAGTGACAAGACTGGCTGGTTTCTTGCCAAGGTCTTGAAAATAATTGGATTGTCCTCTAAGGCCTCGTACAGATGACCCAACATGTCCAATGAAAACGGTCCGCGGACCGTTTTTATCGGACATGTCCGCTGGGATCATTTGGTCTGATGGCTGTACACACCATCAGACCAAATTCCCCGCGGACAGGATACGCGGTGACATTGCAGCGACGTGGCGGCGACGATGACGCGGCGACGTACGCGACCCCAGAATTTTAAATGCTTCCACGCATGCGTCGTACTGACAATCGGACATGTCCAACGGACATGGTTCCAGCGGACATGTTTCTTAGCATGCTAAGAAACATTGGTCCGCTGGAAACCTGTCCGCTAGGCCGGGAATCCGGTCCGGTCGGCCCTACACACGACCGAACATGTCCGCGGAAACTGGTCCGCGGACCAGTTTCAGCAGACATGTTCGGTCGTGTGTACGAGGCCTTACATTCTGTTGATTAAAGATTTGTCAACCCATCTGGTTCAAGAGATGGATTAAATAGAAGCAGAAATGCACAACTACTATACTAAGCTACCATTCTCTTTCCTACAGGCCAGGGGACCTGCAGGGAGATTAAATGTAATACATTGTTGGCAGAGCTAGACCCCCAACAGTTGGTCAGCACGTCCGGGGGAAATGTCATTCAGGAAAGATCCAGGATAAGTGTCGGTGAGTGGAAAGCACAGTGGAAAGCTCTGGATGAGAAATGCCAGGGGAGCTGGATGTAGAGCCAGAGGGAGAGACTGTGGGAGATGTGTCAAGTTGCTGCAGCCAGGAGGGCGGGTAGGATTTGCAAGTCGAACTTGCTGGGATAAGTAGCCCATCTAATTTTATTCTTCTCAAGTGAATCAATAGCTACCACAAAGGGGTACTGCAGGCCCCAGCCTACAAAGGGCTATCAAGTAAAGACACTGGGACTTAGAGTGAGGCCTAGTCATGTGCTGATGGTGTGACAGGAGTACTAAAGTTGGACAGTGAAGTAGTGTGCTGGAGGAAGTGTGCTGGAAGAAGTGTTCTGAGGTAAAAGTTTAGGGTCAGCCATCTTGTTCTGTTGAGAAGTGTGACGCAGTTACTTGTTTTCTACAAAGTAAAATTTATCTTATGGGCATCTCATGTCTCTTTTCCCCAACCAGGTTCAATCCATTAATAAAAACAAAAACAAGCAAGATACTGTTCATCGACTGAGAAGTGTGTCTAATGGATGTCTGGCAGCAGGGTGAAATGTGTGAATGCTGTAACACGTAGCAACCCCGCGGGGGCCATTACTACATTTGGAGGTCCCACCGAGATCCACCTTCATGGCTAACCTGCTGGCCAATAAAACAAAATTCTCCTGCGCTCTGGTGTTTTCGCTAAACACGGGTAGTGTAGTCCAATACTAAGGCAAGGTCTAGAAAAGGAGGGCGCATTGACCTAGTGCATTACCACAAAAAGGTTTTATTATATATAATAAAAGCAATAGTCTTACAAAAGGAACTTGAATAAACGCTCATCTAGCAGTCAGACTGGTCTCTTGGCACCTGCCAGCAGGACCTGATGATAACGAGGATCAGATGATGCCCCAACGGCGGAATGGCTGACGCATTTCTGGGGCGCACCCCTTTCTTCAGAGCCTAGATGGTCCATTATGATAACAGACCATCTAGGCTCTGAAGAAAGGGGTGTGCCCCAGAAACGTGTCAGCCATTCCGCCGTTGGGGTATCATCTCATCCTCGTTATCATCGGGGTCCTGCTGACAGGTGCCAATAGACCAGTCTGACTGCTAGAGAAGCATTTATCCAAGCTCCTTTTGTGAGCAAGACTATTGCTTTTATGTGGTAATGCACTAGGTCGGTGCGCCCTCCTTTTTTCTTTTTTTCTGTAACCTGCTGGCCGTCACCCCTAGCAACGCAGAAAAAGGCGAGACTTTGCTTGTTCGGTTACCTAGAGGATTCTCTATGGGAAAAGACTGTGTTTGCCTGCAAATTAGCTTTTACAAGTGCTGTTGCAAATAGCAACTGTCCGGGATTGTCAGTATTACTGCCCCCCACTACCCAGTTACTCCAATCAATCCTGGGGCAGACAATTGTAATTAACCTGCAACTCAGTGACTGTAGAACATGTGCCGTTACCCGTGGCAAGTCACTTTAAAATAACCAAAATTAAAAAACAGTGAATAAGCACAATCAAGCTAAAACCTTACAATGAATATTGATATGAAAAAAAAATAACATACAGTATAAGGATGATGTCCTAAAGAGAATGCTCATACACTAAAATGTGCGAAGATTCATTAATTATCCATGTGTGTGTAGATAAAATAAATGTAGCACCCTCTAGTGTGCTAGAGTGGGTAAATTGTTTAGGCTTGGCTGGCAGCCAAGCCTGTGTGTTTTTCTGGGTCAGGGTTTGAGAGACTCAGGGAGGGATGTACGACTCACAGGCAGCATCTCAGAGACCACCCCCCCTACTTCTGGAAACTTGCAGAAGATTCCAGAAGAATGGGAGTGGAGGTGAGGAGGAGATTCCTGGAGTATTCTGAGGACCCTGACCAATCCCCAACAGATGGGTAGGCAGGAGGCAGGACCCCCTCAAATAATCAGGGTCAGCCAGCTGGGGCAGTGGAGTTTGTGTGGAAGCTGTAAATGAAGTGTTAGGCTGTCAGTGGTCCTTGAAAGTAGCCCCCTTGTCTGAGCCTTGGTTTGGGTGTGGAAGGGACCTTCTTCATAGCACACAGAGGTGCCCTGACCAGAAGCACGGGAGCAACGTGGAGGACAGCAGGAGAACACTGCCAGGCAAATCACCAGGAAGAAAGACAGCCAGGTGGGCTGGTAAGTGTTACAGTCCAGAGTACTGAGAGGCATGCCTGGGAGGACTAAGGAGATCAGTCTGGGATGGATGTAGAGTCAATCTGGGAGGACTGTTGAGTAATAGCCGGGAGGCTAGTGAAAGGGGCAGCTGCAGCCAGGTGGGCTGGCAGTTCCCAAAGAGGTGATGCAGCGATCAGTAGCCACAGGAGGACAGCTGGGCACAGGAGGACAGCTATTAGTCTGTATTCGCTCCTGGGAGATGTAGTTCTACCAGCAAGATTTGTGCTGGAGGTAGAGGAGAAGTGTATATACGAACTGTAGACAGTTGTGTCCCTGAAGTGTTGTACTACTTTGATCAAGTGGGCATCCCATAATACCCTAAACCCCATTGAAGTTCAATACCCCTACTAAAATACAAAAACAAAACTGCAAGGACTGTTTGACTCCAGAGTGCTGTGGAAAACTATGTGTGCCTGGCTGTGCAGGGTGGGAGATACTTCTTTCTCCAGCAGCTCCTGCAGGGGGTAGTGCCACACAAGTAAACAAGGATTTTTACATTATTAGATATTACACAATTTGATATTTGTCATTAGTACATCACTGTACTAATGACACCGGCTGGGAAAAGGTTAAATCTATAGGGCGTTAAAAGGGTTAACAGTGTGGCTAGCCAGTGTTTTTGTGTACACAGTGTGCTGCTTTCACTAGGGGAAGAGACCGATTCTGATCAGAGAAACAGAATCGTCCCTTCCCCCTTTCAGAACTGAGATATGCCTTGTTTACACTCCGTGTTTTACGAACAAAGTGCCCGAGGACATCAAGTCCCGCTGATCAGCTTCTGCTGTGAGTTATCACAGCAATAGCAGCTCGCTGCAGGTGCACGCATGCCCCCTACAGGTGGAAATGTAGAATCATGTATATATACAGTACGTGATCCTGCCCACAGCTGCTACCCTGTAGCAGTAAAAGTGCTATAGGGCAGTTAGAAAGTGGTTACTATATGCACTAAATTTGACTTTTTTTAGTGCAGGCTATAACATTAATGCTCATTTTACTATATTGTATTCTGTGCAAATGAACCTTTATAAGATATCCAAAAGGTAAAATGCATTTACAAAGGAATTCACAAATAGAGACAAAAACTTGCAGGGTTTATGCATCATGTGATATTGCCTTGTTTATTACAAGATATGTACAGCATAAAATCTTGAAACGCATTACAATAACACAGTATATTGCAGCACTTAGTGGAACATGTTCTTGAATAACAATTATATATAACTACTAGTCACTTGACCTTTTCAGATATATCCGTTTTAATGGAAAACGGTATTTTATTACAAATGCATCTTTGGATATTAATGGTACTATCCAATCCTATAAGCAACAATTTATCTTTTAGTAGTCCAAGGATAGTTAACATTTTACATGAAATTGTTAATACATGCAGCTGAGTAACATGTGGTGCAAAGTTACGTTAATTTTGATGGCAAAAAAATGAATTTCCCCTTACACACTGTTCCATAAATTGTATCAGTAACTTAATGGTACTGAAGATACAGGTTACATAAAATACTTTTGTAAAATTATCAAAAATAAACAAAAAGTGCATACAATCATGTATACAAGAAAAAAAATAATGGTAAACTGTCCCTGCAGAATTACAACAGTACTATATATGTTGAAATGTAGCCCAGTTTATGTAAACTAAAGGAAATATGTCCCTACCAGTAGGGAATGGATGAGCCAAATGTACTAGCATTTAGTTTGAGATGGGCTCCCCAAACAAAAGAAAATATGTCCCCCCAGTAGAGATGAGCAGAATGTACCTGATTTAGGTTTGAGGCTGGTTCACCAGACCCAAATGTTAAAAAATAGTAATGTCTATTTCTTTTTCGTACATCACGGGACACAGAGGAGCCATAGTAATTACTATGTGGGTTATAGGCTACCTTCAGGTGATTGGACACTGGCATAATCAAAGACAGGAAGTTCCCCTCTATATAACCTCTCCCCATACAGGAAGTACCTCAGTTTTCTCGCCAGTGTCTAAGACGTTGGTCACAGTTAAGAAGTGCTAAGAGAGCTCCGCAGGAAGATCCTTTTACAGGATGAGTGGGGCTATGCAGACGGGTCCATTCAAAATGCCAAATAGGCTAAAGTGGATGGTACTTGGGCCTTGTGATAAAAGAACGAGGTTGATGCCTATAATGCTTCTTCCTTGAGAGCTGGACTCTCCAGCAACTCCAGCAACCTTGGTCATAACAACAAACCAAAGACTTGCTCTGGCAAAGTGCTATATAGGTCCAAGGCAGTGAGACTCTATACAGAGAGGATCCAGTCCTTGAAAATCTGTTATGACACGGCTCGTGGTAATGGGTGAAGGTTGGGTCTGTCTGTGATATTCCAACAGCTCTACGGCGGGGACTGGTAAGTGTAAGAAGACGCTTACATTTTATTTTTGGACTTCTTGTGTGAGTAAAGATGTTGTCACGACTGTTTTTTTTACCACTATAGGGTGCATACCTAAACATTCCTAGTATCAACATACCATGCTTCTCCAGGTTCAGTGTCAGCATTACTTGTGGACAGATTAGATTCACTCCACTCCTGTCAGTCTTTCAATAAGGGATTCAGGGGACCCCCGCCTGCTGAGCGCCGGGCGTCCTGGTGTGGGCTCTCTCCCCCCTGATCCAAATCCCCCCCCTCCGGTCCCATCCTGGGGATTGTCACGCGTGTGCAGGAAAGGCTATTTTTTTAAGAAAAATTAAAGAAAAGGAGGGGAGGCCTGCTACGTCACGGGGGGGGGGGGCATGGCTAAGCGAGGCCCGACGCACAGTATATACACGTCGCATATGCAAGGCATCTGCCTTTAAAACACTCACTTTGTAGTGAGTCTGACAGAGGGAGAGACACAGCAGCATATCTGGGCATGTAAGCAATAGGCACATCTACTCAGCATCAGCCTGAGCACTGATAGCAGCATATAAAGCATTGCTTGACAAAAACTCAGCAGCAGATGCGTTTTACTAGTACCTCTGCTTTGTGCTTAGGACTATGTATTCCCGAAGAGGGAATGTAAAAACAGTAAGGAGGAGCGCAAGGGCGCTGCTGTCAGGGTCTGAGAATCCTAGTCTCGCTTCAAAGTATCATCCTCCCCTGAAAGACCTGAAATGGCTGAACAGGCTGAGCCATTGTTTGTGTCAGGCATTGTAGCTACTTCCAACATTCCAGCCTCTGCATACATCACTAAGGACGTTTTAGCTGCAGCACTTGCTGGTTTGAAGGGAAGATACCTGGCTGTTTGCTTCCTCACAGGCTGGAAAAAAGTGCAACATGTCCCCCTCTCCTGCTCCAGGTCCCTCAGGGGAGCAGGAATGGGCAGAAGATATTGAGTCACTCTAGGGGGACCAGGTAGAGACGGAATACGGCTCCTTTTTGGGGGGTTCAGCCTCAGAAGAACCCTTCTCAGTCTTGCAATCCCAAATATTGCTAGATCAATCACTTACGGAGTCGGTCAATTCGGGATACAAGTTTTCCCTAGCAGAGATGGCCGAAGTTCCCTTTTTGGGTTCTCTAAAGCCGCCTCAGGGTTCACATGCTTTCCCTATGTACCCATTACTTAAGCAACTTATATATGCGGGCTGGAAACACTCAGACAGGCATTTTATTCCTCCTAATAGGGATGAGGCGAACACCCTCCCGTTCGGTTCGCACCAAAACCTTCGAACAGACCGAA